>NC_137790.1:139887440-140324940 GCF_963383645.1 Muscardinus avellanarius
AAACTCAGGGGCCCAGCAGTGGCCACACATGACACATGTGTGTTCGTACACACACACACACACACACACACACACACACACGTCTGCTCTTCCACACAATGACCAGTGGGTCACAAGAGACACACAGCAGGTCAGGAAAGCTAAGTTCATTGCAACACGGGTCCTGAGCACTCAAGGGACCAGGGGGGCTCCAGGTTCTGCTTGGTGGCAGCAGACGGGAGCAAGGGGGAAGCGTGGCCCGTCAGCATGGTGTTTACGAGGAAAGTCAAGGAGAACCTGGCAAACAGCTGAGGACTGGCCCATTGGGGGAGATGGGTGCCCTCAGTGTCGGGCACTGAGCTGAGTCCTGGCCCCAGAACCCTGCTGGCCACAGTCCCCACCAGTGGAGAAGGATGAGACAGGGGTTAGGGGGTGAGATGGCCTCGGGCCCGCATGAGGACTCAGACACGGGGAGCAGAAGCAGGAGGCTGACCAGTAGGAGAGCCATGGTGAGTATGGGACGGAAAAGGCAACTCGGGGAACAGATACAAGGTTCTGAGATGGACACCGAGGGCGCTCTGGTTGGGACACCCGGTGAAGAGCAGAGCATCCCGGGAGGACCCTGGGAGGGTGGATTCTGGTGGGGACTCTTCCCACCCTGGCAGCTAGCAGACGGCCTGTTTCAAAGCTGACATTGCCCCTCCCTTCCCCTCCTTCATTCCTTGTTAATAAATACACATTCTTACCCATTCACTGACGGAGGGGACCTAGCAGCTGTGGCTTGGAACTGACTCGAGGAAGATGGGAACGTGATCTGCATCTCTCCCATGAGATGCCCGCGGGACCCTGGAGGGCTCACTCTTACAAGGACTAGATTCCTTTGCTCAGGGAGGATCCAGTTCACTTAAGCTCACTAGTTTCTCTAACTTTCCAGCAGCAAATCGATATATTTCTTCTTCCTAATTCCCAAAGGCTTGTCCCAGTTGTTTGATGGAGCAAATGGGGGCAGGTACTGAGATTCAGTAACATGGGGGGCGGTGGGAGGAACCAGGTAGGAGCCTGTGGACCCCAGGGAGGGCTGTGCGCTCTAAGCCCCGAGGGAAGGAACTGGAGGGTGATGGGCAGAGGACAGCACAGGCTCCGTATCGCACGACTGTGGGCACCGTGTGCCAGGAGCACAGGCAGCATCTCCCTGGAGTTGGTCTCGTTGGCAGCTACCACCTCACCCTGCCTGGCCAGACATCACTAATGGATCACAGGTTCTGCTCCTCCAGCATGGGCTCTCACTTCCTCCTCCCTCAGGAGCCGAGGCATCTCCTGTTGATTGCCGGGCACCTGTGGAGGCGGCGTCCATCTCAGCCAGTTCCCTTTGCTGAGCCAGGGACCTCCAGGAGTTGTCCAACAGAGATCTAGTGACACATGTTTGGTGAAGACCTGTTTAGCTCTTTATTGGGAAGGGGATGCAGTCTGTGATTCGGCATATTTGTGTTCCCAGAAAGATGTCAAGCTGAAGTCTTAGCTGGCTTGCTGTGAGTTCGTAGTTGCCCAGAAGGACGCCATGTGTGTGGCAGCTCCGCCAGCGCCAGTACCTCTGGATGGTGCGGACGGCACTGAGCAGACGACAGTACCGCTGGCGGGTGTGCCACGTGCGGACCCAGGCCTGCAGGCTGCAGGAGGCCCACGTTTCCCGTGTGTACATCTCCAGTGCCAGAAGTCGCTTCATTTCCAGGCGCCTGGCCAGCATCCGCCGCCACCAGCACTGGATGACCCAGGCTTGGAGCGCGGCGTGAAGGAGCGTGCGGCGCACCAGGGAGCCGCGCCACCAGGCCTGGATCTTCTTGGCTGCTACTGTTTGATTCGAAGGTGGCTTTACAGGGCATGAGAGAATGCAAAGCAAGGAAGAACACTCAGATCAGGAAGGAAGGGACCTGCCCCGCCAGCACCAGCACCACCTCTTCCTCTGAAGTTCACAGACACTGGGCAGAGTCTGCCCTCCACCTGGACAGCAGTGGACACACACACACACACACACACACACACACACACACACACACACAGAGTCGCCTGGGCCTCTGAGGCTCACCATGCCCACCTCTAGGATGGGCTGCACCTGCCCTGGACACCTCGCCTGGTTGTCCGTGGACCTGGTTGGCCAGTTTAGAACAAGAGCCCTGCGGACTGCAGGGTCCACCCGGCCTGACCGCCTGCCTGGCCCTGCACCTCCCCTTCACACTTCAGAGGTGGGGAGGTGGCACCTGTGTGTGCCCGGCCATCCCTGCCTGCCTTCCCCGTAGTCCAGAGCTGCCCCACCTCTCGCGGTCCTGGTAGGAAAGTGTCCTGCTCCGCACAGCGGGTCCTTCTCCTCCATCCCTCACTTCCTTTGGTCCCCACACTTCACACTCCAGTTGACGCGCACGTCACACACACACACACACACACACACACACACACACAGCTGTGTCTACATCTCACCAGGAGGCTCTGGGCTGGGATTCCCTTGCTTGGCCTTGCCTTCCCCAAACACAGCCTGTGCCGCCCCACTTCCCAGCTCTGCCCAGCCTGGTTTACACTCACTGAGCTTTCTCCTTCCCACAACTGAGCCTGCTTCAGCCATCTGCCTTCTCAGACTGAAAGGCATTGGGAGAAGTGGACAGCCAGGCATGAGCGGGTCCCGTTCATTCCAGCTTTGGGTAGGGCGACCACTGACCTGGTTGTCTGGGACGCTCTGATATTTGTTCTGAGTACTAGTGAATACCCGCCTTTCACTCTCAAAGGTGTCCTGGTTTGGACACTACATTCCATGACCATCCCTTGCAGCGATCCCCAGAGGAGACCGTTTTCCCGCTGGAGGACATGGGCAGAGGAGTGGGAGGCCAGTGCTTCCCCCCACCTACCTTTTTCTTTTCCTTTTCCTTTTCCTTTTTGATATTCAGAAATATGGTTTTCTCAACATTTTTTCCAGAAAGATTGTCATTTTTCTGCAAGCAGAGTTAAAGGGGAGAGGGGCGTGAGGGTTTTTCCTCCTTATAACTAGGTGCCAACCCTAACACACAGTTTCCTCCGCTGCCCGGCTTTCCTAGACCTAGGCTAGTGCCCATTTAACTGTGGGAGTCCACCTTCTCCTGCCTGCAGCTTCGGGTGGGCTGGCTCTCACTTACACAACACTGACTGCCCATGACGTGGAGATAGGTGTTTCAGGTCCCCCTTAGGTCTTCAGTTCCCAGTTTGCCCATGGTTAGGGGCTAGGTGGTTCCATCTTGCTCAGGTCTGCACGGCTCTGCCACAGGTCTGGCAGGGACAGGGAGAGGAGAAGGGCTTGATGTCATAAGGGCCCCTGTGATGCATGACTAGAATGCATTGAGGATGGGGCCTGTTTTAGTAACAATGTCCACTCTTTCCTGTAGACAAGCCCAAAAATTGATTACAAAGGCAAGAGACCAGGAACACTGGTTCACTGGCATAGATGTGTATAAAGTTAGTCATTTAGGTCTGATTGCAGAAGGATACAGTGGAGACAACTCAAACATCCATTGTAAGAGTCAAGACAATGCAGAACCCGTGTCAGCTGAACGTGTGAATTTCAGTTCTGCAGACACCAGCTACGCTCTCTCGGCATCTGCATGAAAACCACTCATGCAGCCAATAGGCAAAATCTCAACACGAGAAATAAGCCCCGAGAGAAGGTGTGGTCTCTGGCCAAAAGTACTCCCCGCTTTTAGATATTCTTTCATAACTATTATTCTTTTGGTAATGATTCTTTTAACTCTCCACACGAATTGCTCTGGTGGTGTAAGATCAGGACTGTGAGAGAAACTGAGTCCGTGGAAAATAAAGTTTCTGGTAATTTGTCCAAACCTCTAAACGTCCTCGGCTTTGTTCAAATGGTAATAAAATCTAGTTAGAATTTAGATGCAGTGGCAGCATTCCAGTCATTAATTACAAACGCAGATTTCCCCTCTATCTCTGACCTTCGTCCTAATCACTAACTTACAACAAAAGGCCCTAGAGGGGGAGGCTACCCGATGCCTCTATTTACCCCTCTCTTTGTGATCCTGCACAGATACAGGAAGACAAACGTTGGGTGTAACATCAAAGCAACCTAGTTTATGAGCAACTAATACTGCCCAATACAATGGAGCTGAAGGCTAGGAAGATTCTTGACCTTTACTCCCAGCATGAGCCTGCCTGAGACAGGGAGGCGCCATGTGGCTAAGAAATGAATATGTCTGAACAAAGGAAAGATATAATAAATGTGTAAAAGAAAGGAAAGGATTCTTGTATGAAGAAGAGCTTATCATAAGACTGTCCCAAATGGGAAAGAAAGGAATTAGAAAGATTAAAAGCAGGTTGCAGAAAGATTGTGGTGTGGAAATCGATTATTAAAAAAGGAATAGGTTTCTAATAAGCATATCGTTTGAGGAAAAGTGTTCTGCCGGTAAGGAAGTATATCTGACAACTAAATCTAAAAACTACATGGTATTTTTGGTGTTTGTCTGCCAAACTGTGTTGTGAGTTTGCTTAAGCTTTCAGATTTTAGAAGGCAAGGTGGGCAACACCTGGATCGCCACATCTCCCCATGCCTGCCATATGGACTGAGCCCTAAAGATGGAAAGTTCCAAAAAAGTTAAAGAAGATTCCCTGAGAGGCCTCCAAGGCCTGGGCGTGCCCGTTTCTCCTGGAAGTTGCCCTTTGGAACTGCCTATCTGCAAGAGCTGGAGAAGATCCGAGCTAATCTCTTGAAAGCCGAAAGCTGGACTAGTTTTTTTTTTTTTTACCTTTGTTTACATGTTATTCACTACTGTTTTACAATGATTGCACTCCCCTCTTTTCTCTTATTATTGACCTCACTGGTGAAGGGTATATATTTTTCTGGGTTCTTGTAATAAAGTGTCATTAGCTCAAGAAGCTCTTGTCCATGTCAGATTCTTTCCAGAAGCGCCGTAAATAGGAACTTAAAGAAATTTATTTCCTAGAAGGGAAAGAATCGCTGCAGATAAGCGGCTGCAGTACGGCACTCTATCCTCACCCATCTTTTCTGAGATTTTCGATCGCGAGTGGGATCACCCCAATCTCAACTGAGCCGGTTTGTGGCACAGTTCCATCATACAATGGGGCCAAACAGTGACAAGAAAGTGTCTGTGACATAGGAACAACTCAGGAAGCCAGGCATGAGCCAGGGACCATGAGATGCCCTAGACATCCTCGAGAATGGTCAAACCAGAGTCTCTGACAGAGCAGTAGTCCTTCTGTCCTTCAGGTGGAAGGTGGGACAGCAGAATCTCTGTAGTGGTCTGGCAGGGTTTTTTGGGTTTTTCTTTTTGTCGGTACTGGGGTTGGAACTCCGGGGCATTCTACCCCTGAGCTACACCCCAGCTCCATTTTTATTCTTTATTTTTGAAGCAGGGTCTCATTAAGTTGTGGAGTGTCTTCACTAAGTAGTTGAGGCTATCAGCAAAAAAACTATCCTCCTGTCTCAGCCTCCCAAATGCTGGGATTACAAGCATGTGCCACCACGCCTGGCTTGGGCCAGTATATATATATTTAAATATATCTTTAATTCAGGCAGAAAATGTTATCGCATTTTGATCAGATTCTTTCATTATCTATAGCAATATGATTCATCCCAATCTCTCAGCAAATTATTATCAGAAGTCAGGGTGTCTCCTGTAAGGTTTAAGTCGCCCCCTGGCCCACAGGGGGCAGGGCCGGAAGCTAGGAGGTGGAGCTCTGCGATTCCGGGAGGGAACCAGGCCTCCCAGGTCCGGAAGAAGAGAGTGCAGAGTTCAGAGAGGAGCCCGAGAGGGAGGGACGCACGCTCTCCCCCGCCACCGGCCCCCGCGGCCACGCGGGGGCTGGAGGCCGATCTCCCACGAATAAAGGCATCCATATATCTACTATGGATCTCTGCGTGTCTCGATGCGACTGGGGGACACATACGCTCATTCAATCTTACATTTGGTGCCGACCCGTGTCGAATTGGACCTTAATCCACTGAGCCCCAAGGACCCGCGGCCCCACAGAGCCCGGCCAGCGCTGCTGGACCCTCCATCAGCCGATAAACTCGTATCGGACTTATGGGACCTGGCTTGAATCTGCGCTTCCTGGACTAGGACTTTCCATCCCTTCTCTATGCGTCTAAAAACCCGTATCAGACTTATGGGACTTGGTTTGGATCTCAGCTTATTTACCTACATGCGCGGCCTCTGCGTGCCCGCCAGCCCGGCCCGCGGACTTCTGCAAAAAGCTGAAAAAAGATACGTGGCGCCCGCCCGCCCGCAGCATGCCGCGGCTTGAGCCGCTTCTGCTGTAATGGGCGCCCGCGCCGTCTGCCTGCCCCGCGCCTGTGGCCCACGCCGCCCGCTGCGGGATGGACTGCGCCGCCACACGCCACTCCCGCCACCACCGGGACGAGACCGCGCCGCCCGCGGACCCCCGCCCCGCGCGTCTGTGCTTTCTCTGCGCCTGGCGCCGCGCCCACGCCACTCTGGGCGCCCGACCACGCCGCCGCGCCCGCGGACCCAGGAGGGGGCCGCACTGCCGGCGCGCGCCGCTCCCATCACCGGGACAGGCCCGCGGCCCCGTGGCCCCGCCGCGCCAGACTGTGCTGCTTTGTGCCGCCACTCTGCCAAATGGCGCCACTCTCCCCTGGCCCGCCAAGTCCAGCCTGTGCCGCACATGCCTTCTCTGCGCCTGGCGTGCTTAGACCCGCCCGCCCCTGCCTGCCACATGGCGCAGGCCCCTGCACCGGCTCTCTGCTGATTGCGCCCTTCACCCTCTGCCCGCCCACCCCCGCTGCCCGGGCCCGGCCATTCCGGTAAGCACCCACATGGGATCACTGTGGGGGGGAGGCCGCAAGCTTTGGCCCACCATCTTTGGCCCACGTGTAATCATTGGTAATCCGCCATCTTTAACCCCTCCCACCTCATGGCCTCACTGGAGGCCTCGCCATCTTTAACCCCTCCAACTTTCCACTCCTAACCAATCCTAGGAGTCGGCGGCCATTTAAAAAAAAAAAAAAACTTTTCGCAGCCATCTTCAGGCCAGATCTCCACAGCAGCCTCTCTCAGCGGTAAGCTTCCCCTTAAGGAAATAAGTGGGTTCTGCCTAACTCGGAGGATTCTGACTGACTGACTGACTGCTATTAAACCCAGTATACCAGTATCCTCCAGTTCTCCGATCGTCCAGGACGATTGCGAGGTGTGTAAAAGAGAAAAGAGACGTCTTCTCTCTGGCACTCCTACTCTGTACCGAACTAGGCAGGGCCCTGGGACGCTGGAGTTTCCTGCCTTTGTTCTCGCCCACTTACAACTTATGGGGGGAAGTCAGCCATCAAAGATTGAGATTGACCCTCAATCTCCACTGGGCCGTCTGTTATCTAATCTGCAGGCTCTGGGATTCTCTGGGGAACTGTCCCCTCAAAAACTCGTGTTTCTTTGCACTAAGGTCTGGCCGACATATGATTTAGCCAATGATATTCGATGGCCTGCCATGGGCACGCTAGATCCTAGGACGCTGATAGCTCTCAGTGAATTTTGCACGCGGTCAGCAAAATGGTGTGACCTCGAGTATGTACAGCCCTTCTGGTGGCTGCATTTTCTGTTTTCTCCCTCTACCGGCTCTAGTGCTGCCCAGGTCATGCTGGCTGGAGTATCCCATCAGCCACAGCCGCCATAAAAAGTGGTGGACCTCAGGTACCTCACTACAGGGGGTCTACCCTTCTGGACAAGGACCCGCCGCTGGCCCTATTTGGTCTGACCAAGGACTGACAGCTCCTGGGATCCCTCGTCCTCCTTCCTCCATCTTCCTTGCGGGCCCAGGGTAACTGCAGGTACAGGGTAAGCCAGTTTCCTCTTTGGTGGCCTGCTCGATCTTTCAGGCCTTGGTCTCCTTCTCAAATCTCGGTTCAGGGTAATGACGGCAGGGACAAATTCTCTTGCACGGTGTTGGGACCCACTAAACTTTGTTTCTCTCGACATAACTCTCTTTGATGTTTATATTTTAGCAGGTCCACTCATTTACATACTATGGTGCTCTCCCTCCTCGGATGCCAAATTGCCTAAGTATTAAACTTCTAAATGGGTAACTGATGCTCCCAAGGCAGTGACAGGTGTTTAACCAGACATATCCATACTCACTCAATGCTAAAAAGAGTGGTGTGGGGTCTGCTTCGGGAGTTGCTGCTATTAATAACTCTGATCTAATAAAAAAACTGCTAAAGGGGCGATAGACGTTCTCCTCAGGAAAATGTTGCTATTTAAGTTAGTAGATCTAGTGACTGCCTTGTGTCTAAAAGGGCTTCTGCCCAGCCTGGGTTCCGCTCTCACAATTTTCTTTCTTTCCTTTTTAGTGCTGGGAATTGAACCTGGAGGGTGGGGGTAAGGCAGGAGAGGCATTCTGTCTCCAAATTATACCCCCAGCCCAATCTTATTTTATTTTGAAACAGGGTCTCACGAAGTTGAGAATATCACTACTTGCTAAGGCTGGCCACAAACCTGCCACGCGCTGGGATTACAAGTGTGTCCCATCATGCCCAGCCACAGTTTAGACTTCTGATGGTTCCTAGCAAGCAGAGAAAATAAAAAACACATTCCCCAGTGTTTGAGTTGCCCCCACTCCCTGACTACTCAAACTGCTAAAGGGGCGGTAGACGTTCTCCTCAGGAAAATGTTGCTATTTAAGTTAGTAGATCTAGTGACTGCCTTGCATCTAAAAGGGCTTCTGCCCAGCCTGGGTTCCGCTCTCACAATTTTCTTTTTCTTTAATAGCACCTTGCCTGTTAGTCTCCTCAAAGCAAACCGGTCACCGAGCTCTCCAGGGTAACCTCCAACTCTCGCTGCGACCACAGCCACCTGCTCCCTTCCAGCGGCCCAGATTCCGACTTCTCCCGACCTGGGGCCCCTGACTGACGGCGCCCTGTCTCAGCTTGAAGCCGCTAGATGAACAAAAACTCCGTCCTTCTGCACCCCTTAGTCAAAGAGGTCGGAATGTAAGGTTTAAGTCGCCCCCTGGCCCACAGGGGGCAGGGCCGGAAGCTAGGAGGTGGAGCTCTGCGATTCCAGGAGGGAACCAGGCCTCCCAGGTCCGGAGGAAGAGAGTGCAGAGTTCAGAGAGGAGCCCGAGAGGGAGGGACGCACGCTCTCCCCTGCCACCGGCCCCCGCGGCCACGTGGGGGCTGGAGGCCGATCTCCCACGAATAAAGGCATCCATATATCTACTATGGATCTCTGCGTGTCTCGATGCGACTGGGGGACACACACGCTCATTCAATCTTTCATCTCCAAGCTGTATCTTTGTCCACTGGTGTATTTTCGTTATCCTTTCCCCTTTGTTAACAAAGTACTGCTGTGGCTGCTTATTTACAGCAAGAAAGCCTTTATTTTAATACATGACTATTAGGAATGTACACTCACTGAGCCATGGTGTGCACACTTGTAATCCCGGTACTTGGGAGGCTGAGACAGGAGGATTGCAGATTCAAGGACAGCCTCGGCAACTTGGTGAGACTCTCATCAACCTAGTGAGACCCTATTTAAAAACAAGATAGTAAAATAGGGCTAGAGGTGTAGCTTAGAGGTAGAATGTCCCTGGGTTCAATCCCCAAAACCACAAAAAAGAAAAGAAAAGGCACACTAGTTTTCATTTCTGCTATGTCTGGATTGGCTACCACATTAGTTCTTTGTCCTCATTTCCCCCCTCCCTAGCCCCTAATTTTCTGTCTTTTGTTGGTTGGACTGAGAATTCTTTGCATTTTATTTCTTTTTCTACTTTGGCAGTTGAGGCAAAACGCTTGTGGCCTAGCCAGCACTCATTTTACTCATTTTCCCTCTAATGGAACCATTATTTGGGGGTAGCATGATGACCAGATCAGGAAAAAAAGGAAGAAAAAAAAAAAAAAACAGTACACTCAGCCCCTTTTATAGCTAGAGGTGGTCACGTGACCCTCGCTGGCAAAGCCTGGCGTCAACAGAAGTCACTGGGCGGTCTTCTCTTCTGTTTGTGGCTGCCTGGGGCCAGGGTTTCCCTTTATCCTCTCCCCTACTGAAAGTGATAGTATCTGTTCTGAGGCAATGAGAAAAAGAGTCCAATCACAAGCCTGGTAGATAAAGAGACAGAAGCCAGGGCTCTAAGCCCCTCCAAAGATAATAATAACCCTCTCATCGGAGTCACTGTTTTATAGTTTTCTATTTTTATTTTTTATTTATTTTATTTATTTATTTATTTATTTATTTATTTATTTTTTGCGGGTCTGGGGATGGAACCCAGGGGCATTCAACCTCCGAGCTACACCCCCTGCCCTATTTTTTATTCTTTATTTTGAAACCGGGTCTCACTGAGTTGCAGAGGGCCTCACTAAGTAGCTGAGGCTGTCCGCGAACCGCGATCCTCCAGGTCTCAGCCTCCCGAATGCTGGGATTACAAGCGTGCGCCACCACGCCCGGCCTAGTTTTCTATTTTTAGTAACAAAATACGATTTCTAGTCAGGTGCAGTGGTGTACAGTTGTAACCCAGTACTTGGGAGGATGAGACAGGAGGATCGCAGATTCGAGGCCAGTGCATGGTAATTTAGCGAGACTCTTAAAATAAAAAGTGTGGCTCAGAGATAGGACACCTCTGGATTCAATCCCCAGCACTCCCCCCCACCTCCTAATTTATATAAACATCACACATTAATCTGACTTTTCTAATGTAGTGTAATGGCAACACGTGTTTGTGTGTCATTTGCTATTAATATCCGCAGCATATTGTTACGTTTCTTCACCCTAAATCAGGTGAGTGCTTTGATTTCTTTCCCTCTCCCCACTCCTCCAACAGCCTCACACGTTGGTAACACCTGGAATATTATCTCTCAGTCGATATTAAACTGTTGACAGTGAAACAGCGTTTAAACTAGAGTATACTGTCATGGCTTCTCTGCTCACTGCGTCCTGTAGTTGAGATTCTGAAATTCATGCTGAACCTTGGTCTCTACTGCACTAGGGTGAAGAAGTAGGGTCTTGTAGAAGTGATTTTTTAATGCGGTACTTGGAAGTAAACTTAAGGGCATTCTAACTTGGAGCTACACCCACAGCCCTTTTTGTGTTTTTTGTTTGTTTGTTTGTTTGTTTGTTTGTTTGTTTGTAAACAGGATTTGGCTAGATTGCTGAGTCTCTGTTTCTAAGGCGGGTCTTGAACCTGCAATCATCCTGTCTCAGCTCCGCGAGTACTGGGATTCTAGGCATGCCAGATGAGGTGACATTCTTTATAAATGGTCTGGTCTGGGGTATTTTGTTACAGCAGCACACGCAGACTTAGAAATCACTACATTTCATGTCATTTCCTTCTGAGGTTTTCATGGACAGAGAGTTTATTGCCCAGTAAATATTTCAGGGTCACTATAGGAAACTTGCTGGGATTTCCTGGTCAGAAATGATCCCTCATTTGCCTTCCCACTTGGATAACATTTGGGGTACACTTAAAAAGTATGCTTAAAAAAGATATGTCTTCAGCTGGGCGTGGTGCTCACGCGTGTAATCCCAGTACTTGGGAGGCTGAAACTGGAGGATCGCGGTTCACGGACAGCTTCAGCTACTCAGTGAGGCCCTTTGCAACTCAGCGAGACCCAGTTTCAAAATAAAGAATAAAAATAGGGCTGGGGGTGCAGCTTGGAAGTAGGATGCCCCTGGGTTCCATCCTCAGTACCAAAAAAAAAAAAAGATAAGTTTTCAGAAAGCTAGGGTGTCGTTCCCTTCCCTTCATACCCAGAGTTGCTGCTGAGATTTCCAGTGCCAGTCTGGCTTACTTGCTGGTAGAGAAGCTGCTGCTTTGTTTTCTGTTTATATAGCTAATGTTGGGTCTTGGGCAGTTGAGACTGCACCCCAGCACGTTTGGGTCCATCTGTGCCCCGCCATTGTAGAGCACCGACCAGCTGTCTTCAGCTGCGATTCTGTGACAAGGTCCTCTTCCAGACGCCTGTCGATGGCAGCGCACTGACTCTCACTCCACTGAGAGACTCCTTCCTTTATTCTCTAGATGTCATTTCTTGGGAGTACATGTGTGACCAGCGCTGGGACCTTTGGGTCTTTTTTTGTTCAGTCCTGGGGATGGAACCCAGGGGCATTATATACCTGTGAGCTATACTCCCAGCCCTAGTTTTTAGTCTTTTTTTTTTTTTTTTTGGTGGTACTGGGGGTGGAACCCAGAGGCTTTCTACCTCCGGCTATACTCCCAGACCTTTTTATTTTATTTTATTTTATTTTATTTGGAAACAGGGTCTCACTAAGTTGCTGAAAGCCTCACTAAGTAGCTGAGGCTGGCTTGGAACCTGTGTGATCCTCCTGTCTCAGCCTCCCAAGCGCAGGGATTACAAGCGTGCGCCACCACGCCCGGCTTAGTCTTTTTATTTTTTATCTCACGGAGTTGCAGAGGGCCTCACTAAGTAGCTGAGGCTGTCCACAAACCGCGACCCTCCAGTCTCCACCTCCCAAATGCTGGGATGACAAGTGTGCGCCACCACGCCCGGCTCCCTCTGGGTCTTTTGTAGCTGCGTATGGGCTGTTGGGATGGGGTATTGGTGGTGGGTCTCCTGTTTAGGGCCCTTTCTGGACACAGGCATCACGTGGCCCCTGCACCAGCCGTGCCTAACACGGCCAGCCAGAGCGCCCTGTTGATGGTGTTCTCCCGCCAACTGCATTAGTTACATAAGTTTCCTTGAGGTTTGGGGTGAAAATGTTAAAGCGCATTTTACTCAGTGCTAAGAATTTTCTTCGACAGATGGTATCCCCTTCTTTCCTATTTTTTACAATAAAAAACTGAAAATTTTCTTCCTGTCCTTCCTGTCTCTTGCTTTCCTTTCTTTCCTGAATGATTCAGTCTGAAAGTCATTGAGTTGGGCAGCACGACCTGGGTGTCCCTGGGCAGGGAGAGTCGGCACAGTCCAGAGCCAGCGAGGACCCCGAGAGGGTGAGCAAGGCCCTGGTGCAGGAAGGGTCCCCAGGCGGCGGGAGGAGGGTCCACAAGAGCCCAAGGTCACATCAAGAATGCGCACCTTCTTCAGGTCTGTAGGACATCAGAACGTGGGCACCAGGAGGAGCAGCCGCCCCCGCGGCGTCATGGCAGTGGCTGTCAGCTCGAGCAGACAAAGGCTCATTCAGATCAGCAGAGTAATGGTGGGCGGGACCCCATCCCTGGGAGGAGCTTGGCGCCGAGGGGACGGAGCTGAACAGGGAGAGGCAGGGTGCCCACAGAGCAGGGATCTGACATGGGGGTCAGAGGCTCAGCGGGAAGGGGGGGTGTGCACAGTGAAGTGGTTACTAGAGGTGATAGAAAACTGGCCTCAAGTGGGGAAGATGGAATAAGTCAGAAAATTATTTTGAACGATGGGAGCTGAGGTGTCTCGCTCTTGGAAATAAGAATTAGAAATATGGAGAGACTCTGTAATGGCTAGAAAGAGGTGCCCGGTATGCCTCTCCTCCTCCACAGAGAAGAGTCCCCAGAAGCAAGCAGCTGCATTGCACGGAGAGACCGGGAGAGAGCCTGAAACCCAGCAAGGGGAAGGGGGCCTGGTCGGACATGCAGCGGGTGATGGTACACAGAAGGGAGCGTGGTGTGCTGGATGCCACAGCCCCAGATCCCTGCTGGGGCCCTCCCCATTTTCCCCCATAGGTGACGGGCACACGGGAGACTCGTAGCAGTCCCCATCCCCTCAGACTCTGTGGCAATCCAAGCTACAAGAGAGTTCCGCGGTCATTGCAAACTTGGAGCCCGGTTTGGGGAGCAGAGGCCCTAATGTAGGCAGAGTAGCTTCAGAGAAGAAACCCACATCATCTCCCTGTGAACTCCCAGACCCCTTGCTTCTGCAGCATGGCAGCTTTGTGAGAATGGAGAAGCATGCTGCCCTGAGAGACAGGAGCCTCTGCACAACCCCATCCCTAGGGCCCCACAGACACCCCAACACACGAGCACAAAGGACTATGGCCTCACATATTCAGCCAGACGCAACAGTGCAGCTGTGACCATCGTATCCTAGACAACCCAGTGTCCCGTACCACAGAGACACGGGTGGTTCTGCATGATGCCACCCCAAGACCGGAGAAGCAAAGGCCTTTGACCCCGGCACTTGGAGCCTATCCCCACCCCCACTCCTGACTTCCTGCTGCTGCCCTCTCCCCAAGCGTCACTGCCGAGCCCCAGGGTGTGCACTGCATACCTCACTGCTGCTGCCAGGGCCCAAAGCCATCGGGAAAAGCTACAGGGACCTGGGTTTGGTGGCACACATCTGTAATCCCAGTACTTGGAGGATGAGACAAGAGGATCGCAGGTTTGAGGACAGCCTCAGCAACATAGCAAGACAGACCCTCAGTAACTTAGTGAGATCCTGTTTCAAAATAAAAAGGGCTCGGGGTGTAGCTCAGAGGTAGAATGCCTTTGAATTCGATCCCCAGTACCACCCACAAAAAAGGGGAAGAAGTTACAGGGAAATTAAACTATCATAATAGCATACTTGAATATATCTTCAGGAGAAAGGCTTTGACAACAAAAGCCACCTTGTCAAAGTGGCAGAGACACTGATGTGCCAGCTGAACAAACATCCCTTAGGAACACAGGAGGATGGATTTTTTGTAAAAGATGCAACTATATGCTGCCTACAAGAAACTCATTTCACCAATAAAGACACACATATACTAAAAGTGAAGGGTTGGAAAAAGATATTCCAAAACAGTAACCAAATTTAGCAGGAATAGCTGTATTTATATCAAAGAAAATACACTTCAAGTAAAAAAAAAAACTGTAAAAAGAGTCAGGTATGACAGTGCACACCTGTAATCCCAGTAATGAGAGGCTGGGACATGAGGATTACAGGTTCAAGACCAGCCCCAACAACTTAGCAAGACCCTGTTTCAAAATTTAAAAAAAAAAATTTTTAAAGGGCCGGGGGTATAGCTCAGAAGTACAATGCCCTGGAGCTCCATCCTCAGTATATATATATATATATATCCCATAAAATCAGACATAAAAGGACACAATATAATAATGAAGAATAATAATTTCTTCAACAAGAAGAAATAACAATTATAAACATATATGCAGCAAATTCTAGAGCAGCAGTTACATAAAGCATCATTAGGTCTAAAGACAAGGGATGCCAACAGAGTACTGGTCGAGGACTTCAGCACACACCCCTGAAGCCCCCAACACTGATGGGACACCATGAGATAGGAGGAAACGTGGAGAATGGCTAACTCCCGGACCTGCTGCAGGAGGAGAATGCAAGTCGGTCACTCCCACACTCTCCCTGTGTGCTAAATGACACTGGTACCCTAAGATGAGCCTGGGGACTGAGATGAGAATAGGGACAGTATATCCAGAGAACATAAAAGCCAGGTTGAAGAAGCTCTTGCGTGACAAGTCTGGAATTTCCTGCTATTATAGAGATATGAGTTTTTCATCACCTAAAGAATGAAGTAGGAAGCCAGACATGGTGGCACACACTTGTAATCCTAGTACCTGGGAGGAGAGACAGGAGGATCACAGGTTCAAGGACAGCCTCAGCAAGTTCTGAGACTCAGCAACCTAGCGAGACCAGATTTTCAAGAGGGAGAGAAAGAGAGCTGAGGGGCTGGGGGTGTGTCCTAGAGGCAGAATGACCCTAGACTTAATCCCCAGACTTAATCCCCAATCTCCTCTCTCTCTCTCTCTCTCTCTCTCTCTCTCTCTCTCTCTCTCTCTCTCCTCTCTCTCTCCTCTCTCTCTCTCTCTCTCTCTCTCTCTCTCTCTCTCTCTCTCTCTCTCTCTCTCACACACACACACACACACACACACACATTTCCTGGCTGCCATGATATAAGCAGATTTCTTCCACCATTTGCCATGATGGTGTTTCTGTCTTGGAGCCAGCCAGCCATGAACTTTTTAAACTAAGCCAAAATAAACTATTCCTCCTCTGAGTCATTTTCCTCAGGTATTTTGATCCAGTGACTAACACATTGAATGATAAAAAAGTAGGAAGTGTCTGACTGAGTCTAATACTCATCCACATAAAACCACCACCACCAACAACAAAAACCCCTCCAAGGTGTCGTGGCTCACACCTTAATCTCAGCATTCGAGAGGCTGAGGCAAGAAAACTGAGGTCCGTGGACAGCCTCAGCTACCACTTAGTGAGCCCTTTGCAACTCAGTGAGACCCTGTTTCAAAATAAAGAATAAAAAGTAGGGCTTGGAGTGTAGTCGGAGGTAGAATGTCCCTAGACTCCATCCCTAGTACCAGAAAAAAAGGAAGAGAAAGGGAAAAGGGTATCTATAAAAACAAAATAACCCTATAGTTAACAGTATACGTGTGTGTGTGTGTGTGTGTGTGTGTGTGTGTGTGTGTGGTACTGGGGGTGGAACCCAGGGCAACCCAGGTGGGTACCTTCAAGCTACACTCCCAGTCCTAATTTTTTTTTAGTCTTTTTATTTTTTGAAACAGGGTCTCACTGAGTTGTGAAGGGCCTCACTAAGTAGCTGAGGCTGTCCATGAACTGTGATTTTTCCGGTCTCTGCTTCCAGAATGCTGGGATTACAAGCGTGCACCACCATGCCAGGCTAACAGTACACTTAACAGTGAAACACTGAATGATTTCCCACTAAATTGAGAACAAGGAAATCATGTCAGCTCTCCTCAATCTTACTTAATGGAGGGCTGGAAGTTATAGTCAATGCAATAAGGCACGAAAAGGAAACTAAAAAGCACACTGATCATTAAGCAAGAAAGAAAATTGTCTGTATTTTCAGATGACCTGATTGTATATGTAGAAAACCCCTGGTAATCTACAAAACAAAACAAAAATTCATCCCAGAAATGATAAGTGAACTCATTAAGGTCCTAGGACACAAAACAACCAAAAAAATCAATTGTATCTCTAGGCACTAATGAAGAAAATATGGTCTCCCTATTTTTAAAAATAACTATTACACATGCTGGGCGTGGTGGCGCACGCTTGCAATCCCCGTGCTTGGGAGGCGGAGACAGGAGGATCGCGCAGGTTCGAAGCCAGCCGCGCGCACAGGCTTAGGAGACCCTGTTTCCAAATAAAAATGTAAAAATAGGTCTGGGAGTGTAGCCCGGAGGTAGAAGGGCTCCCAGGAACCCCAGTACCACCAAAATAATAATAATAATAATAATAATAATAATAATAACAACAACAACAACAACTATTACAATAGTTTAATATATGAAATACATGTATAAGACTTGTATTATTAAAAACTACAAAACACTAATGGAAATAGAAACAGAGCCGATATAATTAAATCAGGAGATAAGTAGTCATGCTCACAAATTGGAAGACAGCATGGTAAATATGCCAATTCTCCCCACTCTATAAAACCTTACATCCACATCTGCCTGCCCAATAGTTTTTGAAACTGTCCCAGCAGTAGGGTTGGGGTGCCATTGCTCCCTGGGAAGAGTAGAATCTAGGCTCCCCACTCTGGTATGGCCGGGCTGGCTCAGGGCTGGGAGTCACGGCTTCTTCTGTGGTGTTTGGCTACTGTCTAACAGTTGTATCTTGTTAATCTGTCCTTTACCTGGTGGAGTTTTTTTGGGGGGGAGAAAAGACACGTTTTTGTCCCTACCCTTTGGTGTTTCCAGGTTGCTATCTTCTTTATCAGCAAATGTAGGCTGTGTGAGATAAAAAGAGGTCCTAGAGAACGCACCCTGAACGTTATTTCTGGTGTCTTGAGGCCCCCAGTATCCTTTCTTCTCTCTGGTTTGCAGTCTTGTGACGTAGCCAAGAGTGTGGCATAGTATTTGGGAAGCTGAGACAAGAGGATTGGAGGCTGGAGCACAGCCTCAGTGACTTTGCCAGACCCTGTTTCAAAATAAAAGGGCTGAGGCTATAGCTTGGAGGCAGGATTCCCCTAGGTCCAATTCTCAGTACCAAAAAAATAAATAAAAAAGAATATAATACTGTATTCAAGCACACACACACACGGTGCATACATTGCTTTTAATTGAATACTATAGACTTTGAAAACTGAGTCCCAAGCTGAGCATGGTGCCTGTCCAATGAAGCTGTTTTCACCTGCCTCTTCCCCAGGGAACATGTCCCCGTGACTGCCTAGTATTGTGAGCTAAAGGGCAGCAGGGATGAGGTGGGGACGCCGGACCAACTAGAGTGAAAACAAGCTCCCTGTGTACCTTGTCACCTCAAAGACAGCTCTGCAGTGTCTAGTAGAATTATGCCGACACCGGTTAGCTGACCCCAGTGTTAAGAGGAATCTCTCTCCTGATGCCCACCTTCTGCCCCGCGGAGGTCCAGTTCCCATGTCTGACGACTGACAACCTCCACCCACCCACAGGCACAGGCCCTGCGCTTTCTTGGAGGTACATATGTCGGGTGGGTGGTGAGAAGTGTCTGGCTTCCTGCCTCTCTTCCTGACACATGCTACGGGACTCTAATGGCAGGTGCCATCTACCTGGGAGATTGCTTTGCCAAGTGGAGCCCCCCTCTCCTGCCCCATCCCATCGGTCTCCAAACCCTAGCTAGCAGGTGTTTCCACAGGTTGTGTACCACCCCCCTGAGGTGCTAATTTCATTTCGAATTCTTATTTGCATCATTTATGGAGAGGAGGAATGAGTCACTTGGGCTCACTGAGCGTTTAGTTTAACCCTCCAGAGCCCGCACTGTAAACGCCCCTCCTCCTGCTCCAGTGACATCTCAGGGACTGGTCATGCACAATTCTGGACACAGCCACCTTACAAAGCTAGATAAGGCAAGAGCAGACACAGCCCGGTGGCAACGGCAGGGGGTCATTCTCTTGCTGCTTTGGGAGGCGGAGAAGGAAGCTATTCCTAAAGTACTCAAAGAAGAGAGCCCCTCAGAAGAGAGAGGCCAGAAGGCAGCAAGTCCAGGCTGAACCTTCACAACCTGCATCTGCCATCGGTATTGAGCACCACATTGGATCCTGGATCTGAAGAGACAGTGTAACTGCCTGAGGGACCACCACTATCCTCCTGCCCAGGAAGGAAAAGTCTCACCCCAGATACGAGGCCTCAGAGACGCCCATCCCTGGCACATCTCCCAATTGGTTCTCCCAACTCTTGTGCGGGGGCCAATGATCGAAAGACCCTGGGGAGGGTCTCAGACCCCAGACTTCCTAGATGAAAGTTCAGGGGGTCTCCAGGGACTCAAGGTGAGAGCCAGGGACCTCGGGCCTGGACGAAAAAGCAGAGGCTAGGGATGTAAAGATGTCTGAGAGGCGGTTGAGCCATCGATACCTCCAAAATTTACATGTCGAGACCTAGTCTCCAATGCACGAGGATCGAGACGTGGATGTCTCCATTTTTTTTTTTTGCATTTGCATAGACATTTTTTCTTTTCATAATTTTATCAGGGCATTGCAATTATGTCATAATAAGGCTCAAAGTGATAAACAGACATACATGCACACAGATCTTGGTGTGTTCCCCTTCAGATCTCACCTGTTACCCACCCCTCCCCATACATGTTAGTGAGATCGGTAGTGATACTTTCATACATGCACAAAGCATTATTTAGGACACGCCCTTCATCAGTTCTTCTTCATCCCCTGCCCACCCCTCCCTCTGTCCCCTTCCACTCTTCCACTGGTCTCTGACCTCAGTTGCTTTTATTTTCTATTTTCTCTCCTGCTTTCACATATGAGAGAAAACTTTTGACCCAACCCTTGACTTCCTGAGACTGGCTGATCTTTGAGAAACAGTTGGGGCTGAAAGGTGCAGCCCTTGGGAATGAGACTAGTCTCCTTGAGGGCATGGTTTCCCTCCTGCCATGGAAGGACGACAGTGCTTGCCCTGGCGAGGATGCAGAGACAAGGTGTCAGCAAGGAGCGGAGTAAGCAACCTTCGCCAGGCTCAGCATCCGACAGTGCGTTGGCCTTGGGCTACCAGTCTCCAGAACTACGGAAAACAAATTTCTGTTGCTTCTAAATTGCTCTGCAGAAGGTACTTTGCTACAGCAGCAGGAGTGGGTTAGGCAGAGCCTTCGTCTTAATTCTTACGATGAACGATGGAGTACAGACAGCCACGACATTCTCAGCTGTGTGCCAGCACGTGTGTGCTCGACAGAGAAAGGCAGCGACTGAGATGCCAAGACGGGGACACTGAACAGAGAGAAGAAGCTAATCTGAGAGACAACCTAAGAATTGCCAACCTAAGGTTGCCTGAAAGCTCAACTGCTGGGGCGCTAGCTCTTTGAGAGATAGGAGAAAGACAAATGATGATGTGCCAAATCCCAGTGACTTACAGAGCAAAAATGGAGCCCATTCTTTTTTTCTGGGGCGGGGAGGTATTGGGTATTAAACTCAAGGGCATCCTACCTCTGAGCTACACCCCAGTCCTTTTTTATTTTTTATTTTGAAATAAGGTCTGAGACAGCCCTTTTTATTTTTTATTTACTTAGTGGGATCTTGCTAAGCTGCCGAAGGTGGTCTTGAACCTGCAATCCTCCTGTCTCAGCCTCCCAAGTACTGGGATTACAGGTGTGTGCCACCACGCCCAGGTGTTCCAGAGAAGTGGACAGATGCCAGCATAAAGCTGGAACCCCGTAGTTGGTGTCTTGCTGCTAACGGACACTGGTCGTGAGCGCCTCCATCCTCATCTGCAAATGGAGACACACACGTCCTGCTCTTGCAGATGTGAGATCTAGAAGGATGCATCTAATGACCGCCTTACTCTACCCAGTCCTGTTCCGACACTAACACCCTTTATCTTTCTCAAAAATTTGGGGTCTAGACTTTGCTTTTTGTTTTTGTTGATGGTGTTGTTTGGGGTTTGGGGTTGGCTTTTGTGGTGGTACTGGAATTGAGCCTAGGGGCATCCTACCTCTGAACTCAATCCCTAGCCCTTTTATCTCTTTTTTTTTTTAAATAGGGTCTCTCAGGTTATTGCACACTGGCCTTGAACCTGCGACCCTCTTGTCTCAGCCTCCCAAGTACTAGAATTGCAGGTGTATATTATTATGCCTGAATAGACTTCGTTACCTCTTGCCTTGACTCTTAAAAAAAGTCCAGGACCTGTGCATGGCAGGCAAGCACACTATCACTGAGCTATTTCCCCAGCCCTGCCTTGAATTTTTCATAATTTTCTGTCCTTATCTCTATTTTCTATTACTTTTATTAGATTTAAATTATTCCTCCTCCTCCTCCCTCTCCTCCTCCTTCTCCTCTCCCTCCTCCTCCTCTTCTTCCTCCTCCTCATACTGGGGATTGAACCTAGGGGCACTTTACATCCAGGATACACCTCCAGTCTTACTTTTTCATTTTGAAATAGGATCTCACTAAATTGCTGAGGCTGGCGTCAAATCTGTGATGCTTCCAAGTACTGGGGTTACAGGTGTGTGCCACCACGCTGGTCTTAAATTGCTTTTGTAACATGTTAAAATGAATAATTATCTTACTGTTTTCTACCTTTTCTAATGCATACATTTGAAACAGTACATTTCACTCTAAGCATATTTTATTTGCATCCTGCAATTTTCGACATGTAGTATTTTGTTACTGTCCAGGTCAAAATATCTTCTAATTACTATTTCAATTTTTTTTTTGGTGGTACTGGGGTTCCTGGAAACCCTTCTACTTCCAGGCTTCACCCCTGGACCTATCTTATATATTTTTATTTGGAAACAGGGTCTCTTAAGACAGCGCGGCTGGCTTCGAACCTGCGCGATCCTCCTGTCTCCACCTCCCAAGCGCGAGGATCACAAGCGTGCGCCACCACGCCCGGTCTTCGATTTCTTCTTTGACTAGTAAAAATGGACTGTTTAGCCAGGTGTGGTGGCGCAGGCTTGTGATCCCAGTACTTGGGAGGCTACAACAAGAGGATCGCAGGTTTGCAGCCAGCCTCACGTACTTTGTGAGGCCCTCTGCAAATGTAATGAGACTGTGTTTCCAAATAGAGAATTAAAAAAAAGGTCTAGGGGTGTGTCTCAGAGGTAGAATGCCCCTGAGTTCAATCCCCAGTACTGCAAATGAAAGAAAGAAAAAAAGAGAAAGAAAGGAGGGAGGGAGGGAAGGAAAGAGAGAGAGAGATAAATGAGAAATAAATTGTCTAGATGTAAACATTTGGAAATTGTCTAATTGTCTTTGTTATTATTGAATCCTGGCTTAATTAAACTGGCCGTAGAACACAATCCGTGTGGTTTAAACGGGGTCAATTTGGGTGAGCATTCCGTGTGTGCTGACCAATCACGTTTCAGTTTTGGGCTACAGTGTTCTTCTGAGCATGTTAATCAGATCAATGTTGTCAATCGTGTGATTTTAAAATTCCATTTTCTTACTTAGTATTTTTTTCTTCTTATTCTTTCCAACACTGAGAGATGTGTATTAGAATGCCCCATTGTACTGTGTGTGTGTGTGTGTATGTATATATATATATATATTTAAATACTGTGTGTGTGTATATTTAAATACTGTGTGTGTATGTATATATATATTTAAATACTGTGTGTGTGTGTGTGTGTGTATGTATATATATATATTTTTTTGTGTGTGTGTGTGGTACTGGGGGTGGAACCCAGGGGCTTTCTACCTCTGGGCTATACTCCCAGACCTATTTTGTATTTTATTTGGAAACAGGGTCTCACTAAGTTGCTGAGAGCCTCACTCAGTAGCTGAGGCTGGCTTTGAACCTGTGCGACCCTCCTGTCTCAGCCTCCCAAACGTGGGGATTACAAGTCTGCGCCACCACGCCCGGCTGTGTGTATATTTTTTCCTGGTGATTTCATCAATTCTTGATTTATATATTTTGAACCTCTTTATTAGATGAGCACAAATTGAAAATTGCTATGCCATTCCTGAGGGCAGATGTTTCTCATTTTAAAATGAGCATCTTTATTGTAGATGTTTTTGCCTTAAAATAGGCTTTGTCTAATATTAATTGGACCAATTTCCTTGGTTAGTGTTTGCATGGTCTATAATTTTCAATCTATTTTCAATCTTTCTAAATTTTTGTCTAATTATGCATCTAGCCTGACAATTTTACCTCCTAACCGGAGCCCTTTGTCCACCTATTCTTAATATAATTACTGATGTATTTATGTTTCCTCTGCTGTCTTACTATTTGCCTCCCGTCGGCCTGTTCTATTTCTCCCCTCTCTGTTGTTCATTTTTTTCCTTCTTTTGACTTGACTGTTTTACATGTGTGGTGTGTGTGTGTGTGTGTGTGTGTGTGTGTGTGTGTTGTCTGGGAACTGAACCCAGGGACATGTTACTTCCAAGCTACACCCCAGCCCTTTTTATTTTTTATTTTGAAACAGAGTCTTACTAAGTTGCTGCAAGTTTCACTAAGTAGCCGAGGCTGGCCTTGAACCTGTGATCTTCCTGTCTCAGCCTCCCCGGTACTGGGATTACAGGAGTGCACCCAGATGTCTGGCTTCATTTTCTCTTTTGTTTTGCAGTAAACCTTCGAGCTCTGGCGTATTTTAAAATTTTCATCTAGCACATATCATCCAGGTCTAATCACATAGCTAAGAGTCAATAGCCACACGAGGCTCGGGGCTAGCATACTGGTCTGGGCAGCTTTATGATGAGTACAGCATGCAGCCCTCGCCTTTCAAAGTGAATGCAAATTTAGTGTTATTTTCAGATAACTAAGGAGCACAGAGCATTTTAGTTTCATTTAATTCCCTTCCCAACTATGTTACAGTTATTAAGATAGTCCACATGCACCCACATTTTCCCATATGTTTGTTATTTCATTGATCTTAGAGTTCCACCTGCCTGTGGCTTTGCCTCCTTCTGCCTGAAGAAGACTGTCTTAGTCTGTGTTCTGTTGCTATAACAGAACACACACTGGGTACTTTATGAGGAAAAGAAGTTTATTTCAACTCATGGTTCTGCATGCTGGAAGCCCAAGGGGTTGGTGCTGGCATCTGCTCAGTGTCGGGGGAGGATCCCGTGTCTCGCTGCCCCAACTCATGGCAGAGTGAACGGGCAAGCCAGCGCCGCAGGGAGACGGAGCGCAAGGGGCAGCCTTCCTGCAGCAGTTCACTGCTCTCCCAGTACTGTGCAGCCTCTACACGGGGCAAAAGGAGTGGTAATAGGAGAGCCAGGCGACCACAGCGCAGGGATAAGGACACCGGCCACAGAATTTAGTCTTCTTAGGAAAGGGATCTACGGAAGAGGACTGTAAGTCAGGCGTGGTGGCGCACACCTTTAACCCCATTGCTCGGGAGGCTGAGACAGAGGATCACAGCTTTGAGAACAGCCTCAGCAACTTGGCAAGACCCGGTTTCAAAATAAAAGATATAAAGGGCTGGGGGTGTGACTCAGAGGTAGAACGCCCCTGTGTTCGATCTGAGGTACAAAAAATAAAAGTACTGCCATCTAGACATTCTGTATGGAGCTGTCCTAAGCACAGGAATATTACGTATTTGCTTCGCCACTGGGTCCACAGCCCCTATTATCAGTGCCTGGCACATGCTGAGGGCTCCATCAACACTGAGTGGTCTCAGTCACCCCATCCCTTAGCACAGGGCTCTCTGCCCCAGGTCAGAGCAAGTGCCTTGGCCACAGAGCCCAGCCATGAGTTTCAAGCAACACTAAGCTCAGAACTTCTGCTCAAAGGCTTGCTCACTCACTCAAACAGTACTGAAACCCAGTCAGGTGCCAGGTAGAGTTGGGCATTTGTCGAAACAAAGAATGAGACAAGCAAAACTCTAAGTGCCCGGAGCCCACCTCCCCAACATATACGCCGTCCGCGCAGTGCGGGAAATCGCCACTTGTACTATCTGTTCCCTTATACAGGGGCCGACGGAGCTCACCCCATGATTCTGACGATAGTCCCCCTTACCAGCATGGGCCCATGGGCTTAAAGACGCCTACAAAACCCTAGCCGGAAAGGTTACCAACCTTACAGGAGCAAGCAGAAGAAATTCTGGAGCTGGTATTTTTTTTCTCCCCTAGAGGGAGCTACTCATCAGCCAAATTAATACGCTGTGAAAAAACGCTTTCAGAAAACAAATGCTTTGAAGTTTCTTTTTGACGCCCTGTGTGCTGGCACATGCTTGTAATCTCAGTACTTGGGAGGCTGAGACAAAATAAACAATGAAGTTTCTTTCTTTCTCTGTGTGTGTGTGTGTGTGTGTGTGTGTGTGTATTGCTGGGGATTAAATCCAGACGCATTCTACCTCTGCGCTACACCTCTAGCCTTATTTATTTATTTATTTATTTATTTATTTATTTATTTATTTATTTATTTATTTATTGAGGGTCTGGGGATGGATCCCAGGAGCATTTGACCTCTGAACTATACCCCTTTCCCTATATTTTTATTCTTTATTTTGAAACATGGTCTCACTAAGTTGTGGAGTGCTGAGGCTGTCCGTGAACCGTGATCCTCCCGTCTCAGCCTCCCAAATGCTGGGATTATAAGCATGTGCCACTACACCCAGCCTATTTTTTATTTTAAAACAGGGTCTCATTCCCTGTTTCCAAATAAAAATGTAAAAATAGGTCTGGGAGTGTAGCCCGGAGGTAGAAGGGCTTCCAGGAACCCCAGTACCACCAAAAATAAAAATAAAAATAAATAAATAAATAAAAATAAAACAGGGTCTCATTAAGTTGCTGAGGGCCTTACCAACTTGCTGAGGCTGGCCGCAAACACACGATTCTCCTGTTTCAGCCTCCCAAGTACTGGAATTACGAGTGTGCACCATCACCAGCTGAAGTTTCCTTATTTGTGTGATTTTTATTGCCAAAAAGAATGTGGTTCACAGCTGGATGTGGTGGCGCACACGTCTGTGTTCCCAGTACTTGGAAAGCTGAGACAGGAAGATTAATGGTTCAAGGTCAGCTCATAATAACTTAGCAAGATTCTGTCTCAAAAGCTAAAATAGAGCTGGGGTGTAGCACAGAGGCAGAGCCCCTCTGGATTCAACCCCCAGCACTAAAACAGAGAGATAGAGCTAGGCCTGGTGGCACACATCTCAGTACTTGGGAGGCTGAGACAGGAGGGTTGCAAGTTTGAAACCAGCCACAGCAACTTGGCGAGACTTTCAACAACCTAGTGAGACTGTGTATATATATATATATATATATATAGAGAGAGAGAGAGAGAGAAAGAGAGAGAGAAAGAGAGAGATAGGAAGAGAGAAAGAGGAAGAGAGAGAGGAGAGAGAAAGAGAGAGGGGGGAGAGAGAGAGAGGGAGAGAGAGAGCGCGCACGAGTGCTGAGGTGTGGCATATTGGTAGAATACTCCTGAATTCAACCCCAAGTACACGAGTGAGACAGGAAGTACACGCCCAGTGTCAGGAAACACCATACCGCAGAAACGGCCTCCTCAGCATCCCACCACCAGCACCACCTGGTCTTCTGGATCCGTGCTTCAGGTCTCTGACAGATACATTGGATTGGCCAAACCTGGTCATGTGTCTGTTCAAGCAACCAGGGGAACTGGGAAAAAGAAGACTGGCACTTCCAGCTATGTGATTAGAGAAAAGCTATCTCCCACCAAGGCAGATAAGAAAGTGAGTTCTCAACTTGGGGAGGAGGCTTGGGTGCCTAAAACACAGCCCACGTCTGCCGGAGCCAGCCGGCAAAAGCACAGGTTCTGAAGAGAGGACTGAGGATTGAAGAATTCAATTCAAGCGTGGGAGGGTCGCCAGTCTACTCCTGGGTCGGTGTCTCTACTGGCCGATCCCGGGTTTAGTTCTCTTGTGGTATTTATACAGTTTCTCACTTCAGGGTACACCGGATTACAATAATGACAAATCCAAAGTACACACATCACGGGCAGGTCAATCAACACCCTCGGGCCATCACGAACAACACCAACCTAGTCTTCTCTCAGACCTTAATTACTTTGAACCCTCCACGACCCCAGACCTTGTTGACTCTGGGCAAAGGACAGTCAAAGGCATTCTTTTAGTAAAGATAAGGGGAAAACCTTAATGGCTCCCCACACAGGTCCACTACTGTGAAGAAGTTTCCACAGAAGGAAAATCTGTTGATGTAATCTTCCCTGGTCACAGGTCAAAGAGGAGAGAGCCATGCAATTCGAGCCATGCAGAAAAGAGAAAGAAAGGAAAGGAAAGGAAGATTGATTCCCGATTAAAAAAAAAAATAATAGAAGTCTTGATTTAAAAAAAAAAACACCGGAAAAGGATAAAACATTATTAATTTGAAACAATTAGATAAAATAGGCTCCCATAAACAACCTTATTGGTGAGAAAGCATTACTAATCATTCTCGTTACAGTCAGAGGGCAAAGCAATACCCATTCCCCTGATGCTTTTTAACGCTGTATTAAGCCGGTGTGGTGGTTCACGCCTGTAGTCCTAGGACTGGGGAGACTGAGACAGATGATTGCAGGTTTGAGGATAGCCTCAGCAATTTCGTGAGGCCCTCGGCAACTTAGCAAGACCCTGTTTCAACACAGGACACAGAAAGAGGGCTGGGCATGTAGCTCAAAGGTAGCACGCCCCTGGATTCTGTAGGCACCATGAACTCGCATCAAAGGCCACCCAGAATCCAAATTGAAGAAACGGCACAAATTCAAAGAAAAACACCCCTGACCATTACCATGCCTCCTGGCCAAGGACTTTGCCAGATATGGCCAGACCTCAGACTCACCAATCAACAACTTACACTCCTGTTCCTCACCCTGACCCCACTTCTAACCCCATAAAAAAAGCCCCGAGTCTGTGAGGAAGCAGCTTCTGACTCTGATACCCTCTCCACCGTCAGCTGCTCCCCTCCCAGGCCTTTATCCCAAATAAAACCCACTCCTGCCGTCAAGCTCATTTTCTAACAAACAGGTTCAAGCCCTGGTACCACAACGAAAACAAAACAAAACAAAATCCCACTGTACTAAAAATTTTGTGCAACAACAAAGAACGGGAGGGAAGAAAGGAAAGGAAAGAAGTGGGAGGAGGAATACACACATTTTCAGAAAGAACTAAAAAGTTGTCAGTATTTATCATCGAAATGGTGATGTACTTTTTAAAAATCCCAAGGAATAGCCAAGCCCGATGGCACATGCCTGTAGGCTCGGTACTGGTGAGGCTGAGACATGAAGATCACAGGTTGGAGGCTGGCCTCAGCAACTTGATGAGACCCTGCTTCAAAATTTAAAAAAAAAGGCCTGGGTGTAGATCAGATGTAGAATGTCCCAGTATTACAAAAAAAAAAAAAAAAAATTAAGAGGAAAGAGAAGAAAAGGAAGAGAGAGAGGGTAAATACTAAGAAAATATTTTCCAACTGAAGTTCACAGAGTTTTGAAGTAATATAGAGCTATTATAGCCTAATCGAATGGAATAAGCCCAGTGTGGGAGACCCCCCCAAGGCCTCACACTGCCCTTGCCCCATCTCCTCACACCCTCTTAGAAGAGCAGTTACCAGGTACTTACAGAAGAGAACTATAAACTGATGACAGAACTTACCAGTAAGCTTCACACGGTGTATGAACATACGCTAAGACTGTGCAGTACTGCCACTTCCAGCCAAAAGGGAGTGACAGGGATGTGATTTGCCTCGCTATCTAAAACAACAACAAATTCTATGTAGGAAACAATGCAGTTCAATATACTGGACATTTGGCAGCAAAGGACAATGCTCCCTGAAAGAAAGGGTACAAAGTCGGGGAAGCCCAAGCCAGAGCGCAGGGAGGCAGAGCCAGGTGGTTCCCCGAGTGAGATGAAGAAGTGGGAACCCTAGGAAACCAAGGGGGCTGAACTCACGGTGCAGACCGTGGGAGAAGGCAGAGCTGCAGAGAAAGACGTCTGCAGATCACCAGGTCCGCATTAAGCACCCAGCGGCATATCAACACCTGGTTGCCACCTTAGATCAGGGAAAGGACCGTGGCTAGAGAAACAGTGTCCAGTGTTCACAGAGTTAGGAAGAGCGCCTGTTCCCACCAGAACAGATGTGCGGGGCAGAGATGGGTACTCATCCTTCAGCAGTGGGGAACAATGAACCCAAGACTAAACATGGCTCTCACCCCACCTAACAAAGTTTAGGACCAAATGGTTTCTTAGTAGTTTAACTGCATCCCCAGAAAAAAAGAAGAAATATTTATAGAAATATGAAAATCTCTAGCACCCAACAAAATAAAATTTTCAGTGTCTGACATCTGCTAAAAAAAAAAAATAGCCATCTATGCAAAGAAACAGGGAAAAATACAATCCATCATGAGGTGGGAGAGGGATCAGTCAATCAAAACTGACCCAAATATCAGACTAAGAAGACAAGGACATTAAGACAGTTACTATAACTGCACTCCATATGGTCAGAAAGTTAAATTTAGAGCCATGGAAGATATGAAAAAAGATCTGAAGATGAAAATGGCAATGTCTAAGATAAAGAATACAACTGGCAGGATTAGCTGATAAGCCAGAACAATAGAAGAGAAAGAAAGGGGGGGAAGGAGGGGAAGGGGGAGGGAAGAAGGAGAAAGAAAGGAGACTTGGGACATAGTGGCGCACGCCAGGAATCCCCGCGCTTGGGGGCGGAGACAGGAGGGTCACGGTTCTAAGCCAGCCTCAGCAACTTAGTGAGGCTCTCTGCAACTAAGTGAGACCCTGTTTCCAAATAAAATATAAAAATAGGTCTAGGAATGTAGCTCAGAAATAGAATGCCCCCGGAGTCAATCCCAGTACCATACAACAACAAAAATATACACATGTATGCACACACACACATATACACATGTGTGTATGTATGTATATATAGTTAGTTAGTTAGTGGTTTTCATCAAATTTGGAAACATATTTCCAAATCACCAGGAAACGTATTTCCAAATTTGATGAAAACCATTGACTCACAGATTCAGGACATTTAATGGAAACCAAGCACAGGAAACAAGAAAGCCAGTGGGAACCACGGATACTGCCACCAGCCACGGCACCACCGTGGATGGGGCTCCTCAGCCCCGCTGAACCTGCAGGTGACAGCAGTCCAGACAGCATGTCGATTGCAACTTAAGACAGACCACGCAGGTAAGACACTGCTGAATTCCTGAACCACAGAAACTGGAAGGTAACTAATGTTAGCTGTTATACACACACTCCTTCATAGAATTCTCATTTTAAAAATAGAGAATAAGCCGGGCGTGGTGGCGCACGCTTGTAATCCCCGCGCTTGGGAGGCGGAGACAGAAGGATCGCGCAGGTTCGAAGCCAGCCGCGCGCGCTGGCTTAGGAGACCCTGTTTCTAAATAAAAATATAAAAATAGGTCTGGGAGTGTAGCCCAGAGGTAGAAGGGCTTCCAGGAACCCCAGTACCACCAAAAAATAAATTAATTAATTAAAAAAATAAAAAATAAAAAAAATAAAAATAGAGAATAATTTTAAAAAATAGCAATTTCTATGCTGTGCATACCCTGATATAAGGAAGATAAGAAAGCAAGTTGATGATAACATTTACTTTAAAAACATACACTGGGGCCGGGCATGGTGGCGCACGCTTGGAATCCCCGAGCTTGGGAGGCTGAGACAGGAGGATTGTGCAGGTTCGAAGCCAGCCGCGCTGGCTTAGGAGACCCTGTTTCCAAAAATAAAAAAGTATAAAATAGGTCTCTGTAGCCCAGAGGCAGAAGGGCTTCCAGTAACCCCAGTACCACCAAAAAAAAAAAAAAAAATACACTGGAATAGGGATGTCACTCACTGCTGAGCCCGCTCAGGCTCCTGGGTTCAATCCCCAGTACTGCAAACACACACACACACACACACACACACACACACACACACACACACGAGTGATGTCATCAAAAAGAGCAGGATGGAAAACTCCAAAACACTGTCCCTCCACTAAAGCAGTAAACACGATCCATAAATGTCAGTGTGGATTTTAATGAAATCTAAAAACCAATCAAAAGTTTGTAGCAGCTGGGTGAATGCTTACTCAAGAAAAACAAAACAAAGCCTGAATCATGATTAATGAGCTCCGTGGCATGTATAATTTACTGTGGCCCCAACTCCCACTCACTCCAGCTCTGAAGCAGCCTTCGAGCAGCCTCCACTGCCTGGGCTCCCAGAGCCAGAGAGAGCCTTGTTGCTGGAAGTTGTGTTGTTTATCTTGACCTGTCCGTGGGTCCCTGCAGGACCAGCTCAAAGGGCTTGCCTTTATTTTGCCTGACTCTGAACTATTCAAGACTGAAACAATTTACTCAAGGATATTTATAGAAAACACTGAATGGCTGGGCGTGGTGACACACACTTGTGATCCCAGTACTCGGGAGGCTGAGACAGGAGGATCGCACAGGTTCAAAGCCAGCCTCAGCTACTTAGTGAGGCTCTCAGCAACTCTGTGAGACCCTAAATATAAATAGGTCTGGGAGTATAGTCCAAAGGTAGAAAGCCTCTGGGTTCCACCCCTAATACCACCCCCGCCCCAAAAAAGGAAACACCTTGTTTCAAAATAAAAAGAGCTAGGGATATAGTTTGAAGGTAGAATGCCCCTGGGTTCAATCTTCAGTACAAAATAATAATAATAATAATAATAATAATAATAATAATAATAATAATTAATAATAACAACAACAAAAACAAAATGAAAGAAGAAAGGAAAAACTAAAAAGAGAAAGAACTAAGAAGCCGGGCGTGGTGGCGCACGCTTGTGATCCCAGCATTCGGGAGGCCGAGACAAGAGAATCGCGGTTTGCGGACAGCCTCAGCTACTTAGTGAGGCCCTTTGCAACTCAGTGAGACCCTGTTTCAAAATAAAGAATAAAAAATAGGGCTGGAGGTGTAGCTTGCAGGTTGAATGCCCCTGGATTTCATCCCCAGACCCGCAAAAAAAAAAAAAAAAAAAGATATTTCCTGCCCTTACTTGTAGAACAACATTAAGGCATTTATCCTTGAACCTAAAGAAGTGACCCATGCTATTTCCCCTTACATGCTTCCTGCCAGTTCTTCCTGTCCCTCCCCCTCTCTCTCTCTGGCCTCTTTCTCACTTTTCAGTCCTGCTTCAAGTGATGCAGGGACAGAAACTCCCCTCTCAGCTCACTGCGCTCTCCCTCCCTAGAAGCCGTAAGTGATTAACTTTTAACATATTTCCCATGTGACAGTGTGGATTTAATTTGTAAGCTGGCCGTGCTGGCACATACCTCTAATCCCAGCACATGGGAGGCTTATCTAGAAGGGTTGCGGGCTCTTGTTGAGCCTTAGCAGCGTAACGAGACCTTACTTAAAATTAAAAATTTTTTTAAAAGGCTGGGAACCAGGCTGGGAACCGGGAACTCGGCATCCCAGTACTTGGGAGGACGAGACAGAAGGATCGCACATTTATGGCCAGCCTCAGCTACTTAGTGAGGCCCTCCGCAACTTAGTGATCCTGTTTCAAAAAAAAGAGTTAAAAAAAATAGGGCTGAGAGTGTAGCTCGGAGGTAGAATGTCCCTGATTTCAAGCTCCAGTTCCAAAATTAAAAAAAAGAAAAAGGGACTGGGAGTGTAGATTGGAGGTAGAATGCCCCTAGGTTCAAGCCCCAATTCCAAATAATAATAATAACTTGTACTTTCCATCAGAAGAACCAGAGGGTAGGGGGAAGGGAAGAGGGTGGGAATTGGGTAAGAGCTAATTGAGTGATGTGTACCTGTATGTCTCTACCATCTTGTACTCCATTAAGATGTACGACTATAATCAATGCCCCAATTTAAAAAAATTTAAAAAGAAGAAGAACCGGGGGCCACCCCAGGCCAGATTTTCCCCAGGACTCCAGGAGAACGCAAGGGCAGGCTTGTGATCCGGCAGACATAAACCGGACACAGGCCAGACAAGAGCTGCAAGGGCCTCCGCCATGTAAACGAGCTTCCTGTGAAGGTCTCCTGGTCCCGTGTTGGACAAATAGGCATTAGGATTGTCCGTCAGTTACAAGAGCATTATTATGGTTATATGTAGAAAACCCCGTGAAGAGCTCACATGTTGAAGCTCAAAGTCGATATAGTTGAGTCGGAGGGAGGGTTGTAATCTCATTCCTGGACAGATTCATGGTAATGGATTTTCTGGGCGATACCCCAGGCAGGAGCGGAGTGGCAGGGGAAGGTGGGTCCCTGGGAGTGTGGCCTTAGGGACTGTATTTTTTTTCTTTGAACCCACTTGCTCACTTTCTCTCTTGCTTCCAGTCTCTGTGATGTGAGAGCAGAGCCTTGTCCTCACCCTCTCCTGCAGCCATATCCTGAGCTCTCCAGACCCTGCCTGACATGGACTAAACCCTGAAACCTCCAAAAACTGTGAGCAAATACGCTTCCCTTCCTCCAAGTTGTGAGAGCAGATGTTTTGGATTAGAGCAGTAGAAATATTAACCGAGACACCCACAAAAGGCACACTAAATGCTCATGCCCAGCTCCTCTTTGTATCTATTTTGGGCCATCCCAGCCTGGCTGGGGGCTCTAAGTCATTCGGTGACAAGGATGGACACACAGTCACACCTCTTACTGTGAATGGCGTACAACCCCCCGTCCCCGCCCTGACGCCCCCGTCCCTCCGGAAAGGCAGCAGCACTTGCCGGCGGCCTACAGCTTTGCTTGCGTGCAGCTGCACATTGCCGCTGCCAGGTGCCCCGTCTGCCCCCGCCAAATTGCCAGCGCTGTGTTTTACCCAGCATCCTCTGTGTCGGATCCAAACACCTGACACGCAATACTTAGAGGAAGGAGAATTTTACTTGCTCACAGTTCTGGAGAGTTCAGTCTATGTGAGTCCAGGTTCCAAGCAGGAGCCTGGGCTGCAGGTCCTCAGGGCATCGCGGCAGGGGAATGGAGAGAGAGCGTGAGAGCTAGTGTTAGCACATGGCTGCAGGGGAGAGAGGAAACTGCAGTAGCTGGCTTGGGAGACAATACTGGCCCTGGCCACAACCCCAGGGACACTTCCCTGGCAGCCAGGCCCTGCCTCCAAACATGGTTGCCTTCTCTAACACATGAGATACAGGCAATTTTTTTTTAACCCAGGTGCATTTTACCTCTGGGCTACACCCCTACCTATTTATTTATTTATTTATTTATTTATTTATTTTTGGTGGTACTGGGGGTGGAACCCAGAGGCTTTCTACCTCCGGGCTATACTCCCAGACCTATTTTATACTTTATTTGGAAATAGGGTCTCACTAAGTTGCTGAGGGCCTCACTAAGTAGCTGAGGCTGGCTTCAAACCTGTGTGATCCTCCTGTCTCAGTCTCCCAAGCGTGGGGATTACAAGTATGCACCACCAAGTCTGGCTTATTTTTTATTTTTGAAACAGGGTATCTCCAAGTTGCTGAGGCTGGCCACAAACCTGCGATCCTCCTGTCTCCGTTTCCCATGTACTAGGATTACAGGTGGGTATCATTATGTTTGGCCCTGGGGACATTTTATTTATTTATTTATTTATTTATTTATTTATCCATCCATTGCCAAGACTGCCTGCTGCCTTGGCATCTATGTGTTGAGACCCCACTCCACATAGCCAATCGGCAACAAGCCCCGAGAAGGAGGTGTCGTCTCTGGCCAAAGTACCCCCCACTTTTAGATACCCTTCATGACTATTATTTTCTTGGTAATGATTCCTTTTAACTCTCTACACGAATTGCTCCGGTGATGTGAGATCAGGACTATGAAAGAAATTGAATCCGTGGAAATAAATTCTCTAATAATTTGTCTAAACGCCCTTGGCTTTGCTCAATAGTAATGAAAAAACTGGCCAGAACTCAGATGCTGTGATAAGCATTCCAGCTGCAGCAATCACAAATGGTCTCCGACCCTCATTCCTATCACTAACTTAGGTTAAGCCATTAACTCCGGTAACCGGTAACCGGTAGCTCAGTTTAAGGTAACTCTGTTTACCCTTGAGATCCTGCCTAGAGACAGAGAAGATAAAACTTTGTGTGTGACTTCAAAGCAATTTAGTTGATGAACAACTTAGTTGCCCAAATACAATAGAGCCGAAGGAAAAAGATTGTTGACTTTTACGCCCAGTATGAGCATTCCCCGAGACAGAGAGACTGGCCGCATGGTTAGAAATGAATATGACAAAATAAAGGACAGATGCTCTAAATATATATGTATGAAGGAAAGGAAATACCGTAAGAGTAAGAAAAGCATTTTTGCATGAGGAAGAGCTTATCATAAGAACGTCCCAACTGGGAAAGAAAGGAATTAGAAAGTTAGAAGCAGGTTGCAGAGGGTTTGTGACAGGGAAATGGATTATTAAAGATGAATAGGCTTTTAATAGGCTTATTGTCTAAAGAAGAGTGTTCAGCAGTTAAGGAAATACATCTGACAACTAAATCCAAGAACTTCATGGTGTTGTTTGTGGTGTTTTGTCTGCCAAACTGTGTTGTGAGTTTGCTTAAGCTTTCAGATTTAGAAGGTAAGATGCCAACACCTGAAGAAACCCTATCACATCCACCTGAATCACCACATCTCCCCACACTTGCTATATGGACTGAGCCCAAAAGATGGAAAGTTCCAAGAAAGTTAAAGAAGATTCCCCGAGAAGCCTCCAAGCCTTGGGCGTGCCCGTTTCTTCTGGAAGATTGCCCTTTGGAACTGCTTGTCTGCAAGATCTGGGAGAGGATCCGGAGTTAATCTCTTGAAAGCCAAAAGCCAGCTGAAAGCCAGACTAGTTTTTTTACCTTTGTTTACATGTCATTCACTATTGTTTCACAGTGATTGCATTCACTTCCTTTTCTCTTACTATTAACCTTACTGGTGAAGGGTATAAATTTTGGGGGGTTCTTGTAATAAAGTGTCATTGGCTCAAGAAGCCTTTGTCCATATCAGATTCTTTCTAGAGAGCGCCGTCACTAGGAACTCTTAGTTCCTAGAAGGGAAAGAGTCGCTGCAGAGAAGAGGCTGCAGTACTTCACTCTAATCCTTCCCCATCTTTGCTGAGATTCTCGACGGCGAGTGGACTCGCGCCCCGATTAGACTGAGCTGGTTTGCGACAATCCATCCATCCATTCATTTTGATACTAGGAATTGAACCCAGGGGCATTCTACCTCCAAGCTATACTCCTAGCCCTTTTCTTTTATATATTTTTTTCATTTTTTGAAACAGGGTCTCACTAAGTTGCTAAGGGCCTCACTAAATTGCTTAAATTGCTAAGGCTGGCCTTGAACCTGGCCTTAATTGTTTATGGCCTCGAGCGACCCTCCTGTTTCAGCCTCCCAAACCAAGTCTGTAACTTTAAATGTGTCGTTGGGCCCCCTCGTATATTCAGCTAGCCATCCTTGATTCCCCACCAGGCCGCATCTATCCCAGAAAGGCAAGCTGTATCTGTCCCTGTGCTCTTGAATACGACTTCACTGGCAGGAACTGGAGTGAGCGCTGCCGCGCTGTCCACGCAAAACAAATCATCAAGCCAATGTAAATGTGTCGGTTTCACTGGCCAAACACATCAATCTGTCACAGCACAGCTTTGGCCTGATGTGGTCATCACGTGGCTCTCTAGCCAGATGGTGTCAGATAATCTCCTGCTGTGTGTGTGTGTGTGTGTGTGTGTGTGTGTGTGTGTGTGTCCTAGATTATTAGGGAGAAGGAGTCTGTATCATCTTAAGAACAACTTGCTAGCCAGGTTCCGTGACTCACGCCTGGCATCCCAGCAAGTGAGAGGCTGAGCGAGGAGGATCGCAGGTTCAGAGCCAGCCTCCGCAACTTAGCAAGACCCAAGGCAACTTAGTGTGACCTTGTTTCAAAAACAAGGGGAAAAAATAGGGCTGGTGGGATAGCTCAGAGGTCGAACACCCCTGAGTTCAGGAGAAAGGGAGAATTATAAATAAAATAATTATCAGGATAAGAAAAGAAATCATGACAAATCACAGATGTTTAAAAGTGGGTAAACACCTTGAGCACACACAGCGTTGACATCTTCTGTCTCGGCTCTGTAGAATTTTCCCTACACTTTTAGCTGCATATCCTCTGAGGACTTCTTCCAGTGACCTTTTCACAATATAATTTTCCCTGTTTTGTGTGCAGTACTGGGTACTGAACCCTGGGGCATCCTGCCACGGAGCTATATCCTAGCCCTGTTATTTGTTTTCTTTATTTTGTCTCACTGAGTTGCCCAGGCTGGCTTTGAACCGGCTGTCTCCTACCTCAGCCTCCAAGTACTGTCATCATTTCCCATAGAAACGTGTTTATTACTGATTCTCAGGATGCATAAAACATGTGATTTCTCAGACCGACTCTCAGACCATTCAAAGTCTCCTACCGGGCTTTGCTCTGTGATCACAGGAATTCGGATAAATTCTACTTCACAAAATCCTCATCAAAAAGAGAAAAAATGTATATGTTTATAATTGTTTATGGAGTGACTCTCTGACATGACAACTTAATATTAATCAGGCATCAGTGAGAATAGAATACTCTACTGACAGTTTTACGTGTCTGGTAACAGGAAGAATTTTCCCGACCAGGTTCTTGCTCCAGACTTCCCAGACCTTCCTTTTCCTCTCCTGCCCACACCGCTCCCGTGCTGGACACTGTGGGACACGTTCCTGCGATGATAGATGTGCTTGTTTTTTTATATACTTTTACTGGTGCGTTGTAACCCTACAGTACCGTGCATTTCCAAGCGACGCAGAATGCGCACCGCGCTGGGCCCGTTCCCCTCTGCACCCCAGCCTACCCCCTCCTTCCTGTCTACATGTTCGTGACATTGGTAGTGACACTTCCATTTGTAACAGGAGCAGTTCTAACCCTCATCCTCCCACCGTGACACGGGGTGAACCAACAGAGCAACCACAGACTGGCTCACACAAAATGTACTCCCGAAGGTGACCGCGAATCACCTCCATCAATGCTGTCAATTCCCAACTAAGTGTGTCCTGACTCAGCCACCTCCTCAGCGCACCCCAAGAAGCTGTCATTCACCGCCAACAGGAGGAGGAGGGCACTGCGAGTTAGAGGGAAGAGACAGAGCTGCAGCTAAAAGCTCTTGCTTTCAGATTTTATGCAGAAACCTAGACTTCCGGGGACAGGTTGCTCAGATCCCTCCAGGAGCCCTGACGCGTGAGCTGCAGGAAATCCACGCTGGCTGTGAGTTTCCTTAAGGCAAGCCCCCTTACTTGCAGGAAAGCTGCATGGCAGCCAGTGATAGTGGCCCACACTGGCATCCCAGTACTTGGGAGGTTGAGACAGGAGGCTCGAAGGTTCAAGGACAGCCTAGGCAAGTAGTGAGACACTCATCAAACTAGTGAAACCCTGTTCAAAATAAACACGGCTAGGAGAGGTGTAGCTTAAAGGTAGAATGCCCCTGGGTTCAGTCTCCAGTAAAACACACACACACACACACACACACACACACACACACACACACTCCTTAGATTCTAGCAACAAATATATCACTTATGGCCACTTTGAAATAAATATGTTGATAGAGTTCTATTCTTTTGGAAAAAGTAAAAGGTGAACAATTAGTGTTTGAAAGTATATATGGCCGGGTGTGGTGGCGCACGCTTGTAATCCCTGCTCTTGGGAGGCTGAGACAGGAAGATCGCACAGGTTCGAAGCCAGCCTCAGCTACTTAGTGAGTGAGGCTCTCAGCAACTTAGTGAGACCCTGTTTCCAAATAAAAAATATAAAATAGGTCTGGGAGTATAGCCCTGAGGTAGAAAGCCTCAGGGTTCCACCCACAGTACCACCACCAAAAATAATAATAATAATAATAATAATAATAATAATAATAAGTATATATGTATTTATAAAAACATAGGTTGGGTGTGGTGGCACATGCTTGTAATCCCAGCATTCGGGAGGCTGAGACAGGAGGATCGCAGTTCGCAGACAGCCTCAGCTACTTAGTGAAGCTCTTTTTAGATTAAAGAATTAAAAAAAATAAGGCTGGGTTGTAGCTCAGAGGTAGAATGCCCCTGGGTTCCATCCCCAGTACTGCAAAAAAAAAAAAAAAATACATAAGCTATAGATAGATTTCCAACTTTTTTTAACGCATCAGTGTTGATTTCACTGAAAGAGTAGCAGAATTGAGAACTTGGGATGTAAAGTGCTGACCCCGAGGCTGGTGTGCAGATGGGCGGAGTCCAATGATGGGGGTGTGACTAACAGTCAAGGGCGGGGCTAGAGACTAGGGCAGTCTAAAGGATAGATGAGTGGACTCTAAAGACCAGGGCCAAAGACACAGGAACTGTGAGTATGGCCCTTCTGGGAGGGACCTGCCAGGCAGATCATAAGGAGTGTCTAAAGGTGAGTGGGAGCCAGGCGTGGTGGCACATGGCTGTAATCCCAGCATTCGGGAGGCTGAGACAGGAGGGTTGCAGGTTCAAAGCTAGCTTCAGCAGTTTATGGGGGCCCTCCCCAACTTAGTGAGACCCTGTATCAAAATAAAAAATAAAAAGGGCTGGAAGTGCCAGGCGTGGTGGCGCACGCTTGTAATCCCAGCATTCGGGAGGCTGAGACAGAAGCATCGCAATTTGTGGACAGCCTCAGCTACTTCGTGAGGCCCTCCACAACTCAGTGAGACCCTGTTTCAAAATAAAGAATAAAAAATAGGGCAGGGGGTATAGCTCGGAGATCAAATGCCCCTGAGTTCCTTCCCCAGACCCATAAAAATAAATAAATAAATAAATAAATGTTTGGAAGTGCAGCTTAGAGGTACAATCCCCTAGGTCCACACCCTAGTACTGCAAAATAATAATAATAATAATAATAATAATAATAATAATAATAAAAAACTGGACGTGGCAGCACACACTTGTAATCCCAGTAGTTGGGAGGCTGAGACAGGAGGATCACAGGTTTTTGGCCAGCTTAAGCCTCTTAGTGAGGCCTTCCACAACTTAGTGAGACCCTGTTTCAAAATTAAAAGAAAGAGGGGTGTGGGCCAAGCGTAGTGTCGCACACTTGTAATCTCAGTACTTGGCAGCCTGAGACAGGAGGGTTGCAGGCTCAAGGATAGCCTCAGCGACTTAGCGAGATCCTGTTTCCAAATTTAAAAAATAAATAAATAAAACTGGCCTGGAGGTATAGCCTGGAGGTAGAAGACCCCTGAGTTCCACCCCCAGTACAAAAATAAATAAATAAAAATAAATAGATAAATAAATGGAGCTGGGGGTGTAGCTTGGCGGTAGAATATTCCCTGGGTTCAACCCCCAGCACTGATGAATTGATAAAGATTAAAGTGAATGGAGGCTGAGCCGGGCGTGGTGGGCACGCCTGTAATCCCTACATTCGGGAGGCTGAGTCAGGAGGATCGCAGTTCACAGACAGCTTCAGCTATTTAGGCCCTCCACAACTTAGTGAGACCCTGTTTCAAAATAAAGACTAAAAAATAGGGCTGGGGCTGTAGCTCGGAGGTCGAATGCCCCTGGGTTCCATCCCCAGTACTGCCAATAAAATAAAATAAAATAAAGAGACTCGAGAGCAGGGCCACCCTCCTTTCCCCCAAGCACCAGCGGTGGGGACCAGAGGCACTCAGATGCTCCCTGTTCAGATGTTCCGTGTTCTTCTTCCTGCTCATCAGTTAGAGATGGCGGCCGTAAAGATTCAGGCGTGGTGGCGCGGCAACACGGTACGCCGGACGCTACTGCACGCCGCGCTCAGGGCCTGGGTCATCCAGTGCTGGTGGAGGTCGGTGCAGGCCAGGATGTTGGAGCAGAGGCGGCGCCTGGCGCTGAGACTCTACACCTGCCAGGAGTGGGCGGTGGTGAAGGTGCAGGCGCAGGTGCGGATGTGGCAGGCCCGCAGACGCTTCCTCCAGGCCCGCCGGGCGGCCTGCGTCATCCAGTCCCACTGGCGGGGGCATGCCAGCCAGGCCCGCGGCCTGATCCGGGGCCACTACGAGGTCAGAGCCAGCCGGCTGGAGCTCGACATCGAAATCCTCATGGCCTAGGGAGCTGGCAGAGCCAAGGAGACTGGATCTCTCTCCCAATAAAGACGTACGGACCAGACTCGCTCGGGGGAGACCGGGCAAGGGCACGAGCCCAAACGCTCCTGTCTTTTACTCTCTGCTCCTGGGGTCACACCTGGCTAATCTTTTTCTTTGTTTTGTTTGTTTGTTTGCGGTACTGGGGATGGAACCCCGGGACATTCTCCCTCCACACTACACCCCCAGTCCTATTTTTTATTCTTTCTTTTGAAACAGGTTCTCATTGAGTTGTAAAGGGCCTCACTAAGTATCTGAGGCTGTCTTCCAACCATGATCCCCCTGTCTCAGCCTCCCAACTGCTGGGATTATAAGCATGCGCCACTGCGCCCAGCTATACCCGGCAATCTTGCATCAAAGGATCCCAGGGCCCAGGGAGAGCAATGCCTGATTGCAGCCCCCTCCAGTGGGGCAGTGGGCCGAGGCCTTGGGCTTTGCTGAGCAGAGCCTGCCGGAGACAGCTGAGAAGGCTGGGATTCCCAGGGCCTGTGCCACAGGGCACTGGGGGCCAGGAGGACAGGGCACCCCAGCTGAGCCACAGCAGTCAGGCGCAGTGTCCCAGAGGACCAGGGAGCGAGCGAGGCTGCCAGCCAGAGGCAGCCCCAGGGAAGAGTGGAGAGGGAGCCGAGGGGCGGCAGCTGTGCCGGCTGCAGCCTCCCCTGGGGCCCAGCAAGGCTTCCCTCCCTCCCCTGGCGGCAGCCGTGTCCTGGGAGAGCCTGGATGGGTGGGGGAGGAGCTGAGGTGGGTAAATAAGCAAGAGGATGGGCGGGCAGGGGCAAAGGCGTCCCCTTTTCCACACGGCCTCTAAGAGCTGTGCTGTGCCCTCCCAGTCTGCACCCCACTGCCGCTGCCTCTGTGCTCCTGCCTCCCTGGGTGCCCTGGGCCTCGGCTTTGCCAAGGGGTCTTCTGTCTCTTGGCATCGGTGGCTCGGCCACTTCTCGCTGCCTCTGCTTTGCCATCCGGGCCTGAGGCAGCTGCCCGGCTTCCTGGCTCCCTTGGGGTGTATCTTGGAACCTCTGTCTTGGAAGTCTGAGGTCTGTGACCCTCCCCATTCAAGGACAGGTCCCTGCAGGATGGGGGAAGGGACAGGGGTCTTCATGGGCTTTGCAGCTGTGAGGCATTTCCCAACCCCAAGCTGCCCGTGTGTGTGTGTGTGTGTGTGTGTGTGTGTGTGTGTAATGCACGTGCACACACATGGTGGCGGGTGTGAGGCTGCCTGGGCTTTGACTAGACCCCATGCCTCCAAGGGCCCCTCTGGAGCTCCAGCTCCAGCTCTCTCTGCTCACCGCAGCGAGCCATGTGACCGACAGGTCTGCAGCCGAGCGTGCTGCGGATCCCGCTTGACTGGCCGGGAGGTACCTACCGCATCACTGGGAGGGATTTAAAACCTGGGCTGGCAGGCTGACTCTGCCTGCACAGAACATTGGCAGCCCTTAGGTCACTAGAAAGAAAGGAAGGAAGGAAGGAAGGAAGGAAGGAAGGAAGGAAGGAAGGAAGGAAGGAAGGAAGAAAGAAAGAAGCTAGCTATCCACCCCGGGGATTCTGCTTTGATGGGGGCACGAAGCGGATGGCAGGAGTTCAGTGTGTGGCCAAGGTCTGGCCCTTCCCAGGTTTCCACAGTCCCCCGTGGGGTGCTCGGGCTCCAGGTCATCAGGACGCTGCTCTGCCATGAGCTGAGGGTGCAGAGTGAGTCTAGGGACTGGAGGGGCACCCCTTTGGGTCAAAAACCTGTGAAACAGGGAGACCCAGCTCCTCCCTGGGAGCTGGGAGAATGGGTTGGAAGAGCTTTTGGGGGGAAGTAGCAGGACCTTTTGTTCCAAGAGACAGGATCCCAGGAGATAGCAGTACACAGATCTAGAGGCCACCTGCCACCCAGGGCTGAACTGCCACTTTGCTGTCCCTTCAATGGTCAGAATCCTGAGAAATCAGGGCTGGGCTGGACCAGTGGGTGGGGGTGTCGGGGAGCCCCAGGCAGAGAAAGTGAAGGAGCACAACAGGGAGTCGAAAGAAGGGCCCCCTCTTTCACAGCCAGGCCTGTGGCCAGGGGAGGCTGCAGGTGGGACCCCAGAGGCCAACGCCCAAGCCCTCGCTGCCACTGAGGCATGAGCCGCACGGGGAATGCTTCCTGAGCTCACATACTCTGAAACTCGAGTGGGGAATGGGAGGGTTGTGTGCAGCTTCGGGACAGGAGCGGGCCTGTGTGCACTCTGAGGGAACCAGGTACCCCCACTCTGGCTCCTCCGCCAGGGGCATGGCATCCACAGGAGACCTGTGCCCCAGGCTCTTCCGTCAACAGAGGTGTGCTGACTGGCCGGGGCAGGAGGATGGCAGGTTGAAGGCTAGCTTGCCATGACTTTGCAAGATCCTGCTTCAAAATGAAAAATGAAGAGGGCTGGGGAGCCGGGTGTGCTGGCACACACTTGTAATCCCAGCATTAGGGAGACTGAGACAGGAGAATCGCGGTTTGTGGACAGCCTCAGCTACTTAGTGAGGCCCTTATTCAGTGAGACCCTGTTTCAAAATAAAGAATAAAATATAGGGCTGGGAGTACCTCTCGGAGGCAGAGTACCCCTGGGTTCCACCCTCAGCACCACACACACACACACAAAGAAACATATGGACTCTCAGACTGGCCCAGGTCATGGGGCCCTTAAGAAGGCAGCAGTAAGTGGGGCCCATGCCCGAGGCTCCCAGATGCATCCTTGCCCAAGGCCCACCTGTGTTCCCAAGCCCTCAGTTGAGAATCAGCAACCTCAGCTCCACCAGCCCCATCCGGCCTCCCGGCAGCATCTCTCTGCCCACAAGCCACCCCCAAGACGACAGCAGCCACGCCACTGCTGTACCACACCAGGCGGCTTCACTGGGCTGGCCAGCATCCCGCAGAAAACATACGCACACGTGTACACTGTGGCGGGGCCACATTGGCCCTGGGAGTTTCTAAGGCATGCGGAAAACCATGACTCAGCTTTTGAACTCGCTGAAAGCAGCCTGGTCCACCAAGGGAAACATTCCTGTCTTTCTTGCTGGCACAAACTCCGAAATAGCCTGCTTGTGAGCCATTGTCTCAAGAGTGCACATCCTCAGCAGTTTAACTGGCAAATGTTAGGTCAAGGACTTTCTGCAGGTCTTCTGCAGTTTACGCACTGAGCGTTACCTCAAAGACCCTGCCTTCTGCCCAGTTAACCATTGCCCCAAGGACTCTGGGCACGTTTACCCATTAATCATTGCCCCCAAGGACTCTGCACAGATGCAGCAGTGTCAAAACCATAGCCTTCCTGCGTACAGTGAGAATAAAAGCTGTGGACGATGTCCGGCGGCTCTCACCTATGAGCGCGGCCCCTGCATCCCCCTCAATCTGCTCGCTGTGTCTGCGTCATTCTTTCCTTTGTGTGACGTTACTAGCACACATGCAATATACATGTACATATGCACATGTGTGCATGTGCACACATGCAAGCACACGTGTGCAAGACCATGAACCTATAGACACATGTGCCAATATGCTGCCTGAATGTGTACACAGATATGCATGTACACCTATGTGCATACATACCCACACACGTGCGCATGCATGCACAGGCATGTGCAAATGCATGGGCGAATGCACACATCATATACATATGCATGTGCATGCACTGTAGGGTTGCACGCGCATATGCGTGTACAGGTATACATGTGTACACACATGCACATATACACATGCACACATATACACATGTACATTCACGTATAGAGGTATACCTGTGTATGCATATGCACACCTACATATCAATACATGTACACACATGCACACCACTGTCTGTTCCCCACCAGGGAAGGAATGCTTAGGGTAAAGAAGTCTTCAATCAGCCTTGCTTCTAAAAGTCAGGAGTGCCCCAGCCCACCACAGCGAGTGGAAGCAAGTGCTTATCACGTGGGCGAGCTGGAGGAGCTGCAGGAAAACCATGTTCTGGGCACCACGAAGCTGGGCTCATGCAGCACGTGTCGGCAGAGTCTGAAGTGAGGAGGAGGCCGTGGTGAGGAGTGAAAGGACAGGCACGGTGCTCGTAGATGCCCTGAAGCCAGGCACAGGCGCCCCGTAATCCCAGGACTCAGGAGGTTGAGACAGGAGGATCGCCAGCCTCAGCAAGTTAGTGAGGCCCTCCACAGCTTAGTGAGACCCTGTTTCAAAATAACATAGGGCTGTGGGTGTAGCTCAGAGGTAGAATGGCCCTGGGTTCAATCCCCAGTAACATACATACATACATATATACATACAAGCATACATACATCAAGAACACCACATGCAAACCCCAACTGGCCTGGGCACGCTGGGATGTGTTCTCAGCCTATAGTAAGCCTCGGGTGCGAAGGATGGTAGGAGGCAGGAAATGGCAGGGAGGGCAGACAGACTTCTAGCCACACAGGAAGAGACAAAATCCTCCCGTGGCCCTGAGACAGAGGGCGAGGGGCTAGGGCACTGCTGCAGCACTGGCTGCTCCCGCCCTCCAGCCCTCTCCTTGGGTCACCTCCTCTCAGGACAAGGTAACAGCCAGGATCCCTGGACCCCCAAGATGTGGGAGGTCCGAGGTACCTGCAGGACCGGTGGCCTCGGGACCTGGGAAAGAGACAAGAAGCTTCAGGCTATGAGGAGGTCGCCCCCGAGGCCACGGCAGGTCCCACGGGCAGCAGAGAAGTGGGCTTCGGCCTGAAGGGGCTCACGGAGTTTCCTCCGTTGGGGGTGGGCTGAGGTGCCGTGGCGCCGTGAGAACCAACCTCAGGGATGAAACGTGAGCCTGCACTGGCCGTGTGGAAGCCAGAGGACAGCTTCCCACTTTATTTCTTGTGTGTGTTTAAAGGTTCCACAATAAAATTTTTTTGTGTGAATGCTAGAATGGGTTAAAATTAGCTCAGTAACTTCCATCACAGTTAAGAATTGTGCTTGGCTGCTAGGAAGAGAAATGTGGGAAAGGGGGCTTAAAGGAAACAGGAGTTTGCTTTCCTCTCCTCTCGTGAGACCCAGCAGCTGCACGCCAGCAACAGAGCCCAGCTCCTTCCCTCTGCCCACACCGTGTCTGTGGGATGGGAGCCAGCCCTGGGGCACTCAGGATGGCTTCTGAGGTTCCAACCTCAGAAGTGGTTGAGAAGAGGAACGGCAAGAGAACCCGCTCAGGTCAGCCGAATTCGTCTCCAGTCAAGGCCTTTCCTAGGGGGTTCGCTTGCCGGGCCACCTCTGCTTATATGAGGACTCATACTGCCACCCTGGAGTAAATTCAAATAGGCTCCATCGTGTGTGTGTGTGTGTGTGTGTGTGTGTGTGTGTGTGTGTGTGTGTGTGTGTGAAACTAGGGATTGAACCCAGGGACATTCTACCTTCGAGCTACACCCCCAGCCCTTTTATTCTTTATTTTTTGAAATAGGATCTCACTAAGTTGCAGAGGGCCTCACTAACTTACTGAGGTTGGCTGCAAACCTGTGGTCCTCCTGTCTCAGCCTCCCAAGGGCTGGGATTACAAGACCATCACGTCCAGCAGATACGCTCCATTCTGCTGTGATACATATTTCCAGGTCCCAGGGGGATGACTGAGGAGTGCACTTCTCATTCCTGCAGAGCATGCTGGGGGCCGGGCAGCAGAGCACGCTGGCATCCGGGCAGCAGAGCACGCTGGGGGCCGGGCAGCAGAGCACGCTGGGGGCCAGGCAGTGCACCTCTGCATCGTGGATACTGGGAGGCAGCTCCTAACACAGGCCATTAGAGGAACACACGAGCAAATGCAGTTCCTTCAATGGGAGCACGAGATCAAGGAAAAATAAGAAAGCATGGTGGAAGGAGAGTCCAAAGGTGGGAAGCCATCTGTATTAAGTGAAAGTGGGTAAAGTTCATGTAGTAACAGAATCTCATCAGTGTGTGTGGCCCTATCACTCTGAACTACATTAGGACGTGAGACTACACTGTGCCAATTAATTGTGTGTGTGTGTGTGTGTGTGTGTGTGTGTGTGTGTGTGTGTGTGTTACTGGGGATGGAGCCCAGGGGCTTTCTACCTCCGAGCTACATCTCCAGCCTTATCTTTTATTCTTTATTTTGAAACAGGCTCTCACTGAGTTGCAAAGGGCCTCACTAAGTAGCCGAGGCTGGCTGCAAACCTACAATCCTCCTGTCTCAGCCTCCCAAGTACTGGGATCACAAGCATGTGCCACCATGCCCAGCTCCAATTAAAATATATTTAAAAAATTAAAATGTCCAACCATATGTTTTTGTTTTTTGGGCAGTACTGAGGATGGAACCCAGGGGCACTCTAACCCGAGCTATACCCAGTCCTATTTTTTTTTATTTTGAAACAGGGTCTCACTACATTGCAGAGGGTCTCACAAAGCAGCTGAGGCTGGCCATGAACCTGTGATCCTCCTGTCTTAGCCTCCCAAATACTGGGACTATAAGCATGTTCCATGTCCAGCTCCAATTAAAATATATTTAAAAAATAAAAAATAAAAGTGTCCAACCATATGTTGTTTATAATGGGCACACCTGAAATGAAAGGTAGCAGAGGGCTGAAACAAAAAAACAAAAAAAAAATAGAAAACGGTAAGAAGAGACACTTTAATAGTTTTAAAACTCATTTAATCATCTCTCCCAAGACAGAAGTGTGAATGAAAATAAAGCAATTAGTTTCACTCAGAAAAGTTCAGCTATAAAGAGCAGAGCGAGTGACTTGGTGCATAAGGGGTGACTGGAATTCTGGAGATGGGGAAGCCAGAGGAGGGGCTGCTGGACTGCGGGAGGAGGCTGGGGAGGAATGCGCGGGGCTGAGACGAGGCTGCCCGGCCTGGGGGCTCTCCAGCACTGCCCTGGTGTGTGTTGTTGTTTGTTTGGGGGCTGGGGGTTGAACCCAGGGGCATTCTGCCTCCAAGCTACATCCACAGCCCTTTAATTGTTTGTGTGTTTGTTTTTTTGTTTGTTTGTTTGTTTGTTGAAAGAGGGTCTAAGTTGCCGAGGGTCTCCTAAGTTGGTGAGGCTGGCCTCAAATCTGGAACACCAACTTCCTCTTCAAGGAGACTTGCGATTCTGGCTGTAAGGAAGCCCCAAGAAAGATGCTTTGGGCAAAAAACACACACAGAGACGATGAAATATTCGAATATACATGTCAAGGCTAAAAAGAGTTGTGAAGGCAATGGGCAGTCTTTGCCACCAGGAAACGTTCTATAAAATGTGAAACAGCAGACCAGTCCGGGTACTCTAAGCTGTTGCAGAGAACAGAAAGAACAGAAAGCCACCAGCTGCCTCTGATGCAAGCACAGCACTGATGTGACAATCACATGTGTAGGGTCCTTGAAACCTGTCTCCAACTGGAGAAGAAACGGGGCGGACGGCCTGGGGCCAATGCTCTGCCCTTCACCAGAATTGGGTCCGGCCTCCCTTTAGAGATAGGCTCAGTGGAAGAGGGCCACCGTCGGGCAGAGCGGGGACCACAGGAGAGCACAAGCTGGACCGGAAGCCCTTTACCAGGGACAGGAGGCCTTGCCAGCAAGTCTTCAGATCTGATGAGTAGGTCACTGCTGACGAGACACTGCCTTTCCTTGCCGGCGCTTAGGAGTTGATCTCAAAGTGGAACTGCAGGTAAGTTACAGCGACTCTGGGAGACAGCAAGGCCGGGCAGGGCTGCCAGTGCCAGTGACACTGGACGGTGCCGATGGCACTGAGCGGCAGGCACACACGCACACGCACATACACACCCGTGCACACACACACGCACGCACACATGCACACAAGACTCAATTGTACGGCTTAAGAGACAAAGTTTGGTCATTCATGGTGACACAATCCCAGCGCTTGGGAGGCTGAGACAGGAGGGTCACAGGTTCACCACCAGCTCAGCTACTTAGTAAGGCCCTCTGCAACTTAGTGAGACCCTATTTCCAAATAAGAAATAAATAGAGCTGGAGTCTAGCTCGGAGGTAGAATGCCCCTGCATTCAACCCCCAGTACCACAAACAATTTAAAAATAATAAAAAATAAAGAATAAAGAATAGGGCTGGGGGTGTAACCCAGAGGGTAGACTGATTTGGGGTTCAATCTCTAGCACTGGAGAGAGAGAGAGAGAGAGAGAGAGAGAGAGAGAGAGAGAGAGAGAGAGAGAGAGCTGTAATCCTAGTTCTTGGGAGGCTGCGACGGGAATCACAGATTCACAGCCAGCCTCGGCTGGCTTACTGAGGCTGTGCACAATGTGTACAACGTAGAAGGTCCCTGTTTCAAAATAAAAAATAAAATAGGGCTGGAATGTGCAGCTCAGGGAGAATGCCTGTGGGTTCAATCACCAGTGCTGCAATATATATATATAATAAAACAGCAATAGCAACAAAGGCTGGGGGTGTAACCTGGAGGTAGAATACCCTTGGATTTAATTCAAGAAAGAAAGAAAGACTGGTGAACAATAGAGAAACGTAGACAAATCCAGTTCTATGAAAAGGTTAATAACATTAACCTCTAGCTAGAAACATGAAACATCAAGGGGAAAAAAAGACAAAATGCAAGTTGCCAGCATTTGAAAGAAGAGACATCACTACAGATGCTACAGATTCTGTTAGTTTGTTTGTTACGAGGGATTGAATTCAGAGATATTCTATTTCTGAGCTACACCCCCAGTACTTTTTATTTTTTATTTTTTTAAATTTTGAAACAGGGTCTTTCTAAGTTGTGAAAGTCTCCCTAAATTGCTGAGGTAGCCATGAACCTATAATCCTTCTCTCTCAGTCTCCCATGTACTGGGATTTCAGGCATGTGCCACCTGCCCAACTTCCAACAGATAACCTTAAAAAATAAGAAGATATAATCAATTTTGTGTCTACCTATTCAATAGCTTAGATAAAAAGAGAACATAGGCAAACCAAATCTAGGAATCACCAGTATAGAAGTATGTCACCAAGCTGGGCATGGTGGTGCATACCTATCATTTCAATACTTAGGAGGCTGAGACAGGAGGATCATAGATTCGAGGCCAGATTCTTAATAACTCAGCAAAACTCTGTTTCAAAAAATTTTAAAAATCCAGGCATGGTGGCACACACTTGTAATCCCAGCGCTTGGGAGGCTGAGACAGGAGGATCACACAGGTTCAAAGCCAGTCTCAGCTACTGAGTGCGGCCCTCAGCAACTTAGTGAGACCCTGTTTCCAAATAAAGTATAAAATAGGTCTGGGAGTATAGCCTGGAGGTAGAAAAGCCCCTGGGTTCCACCCTCAGTACCACAAAAAATAAAAAATAAATAAAAACAAAGGGCTGGGGATATAGCTCAAAGGTAGAATGTCCCTGGGTTCAATTTCTAGTACCAAAAAATATTTAAGACATAAAAGTATAATATATAAAAAGTACAATTTCTCATCAATATATAAAAATATAGAGGTTAAATCAGTGATGTGTACATGTATGTACACACAAGTTTTTACCCCAATATGATGTATAAATGTAATGCACCAATAAAAAATTTAAAAATAAAATAAAAAACATATAATTCAGCATATTAAGGTATAAACACCACCCAGACTGGGTGTGGTGGTGCATGCTTGTAATCCCAGCATTTGGGAGGCTGAGGCAGGGGGATCATGGTTTGTGGACAGCCTCAGCTACTACTTAGTGAGGCCCTTTGCAACTCAGTGAGACCCTGTTTCAAAATAAAGAATAAAAACTAGGGCTGGGGGTGTAGCTAGGAGGTAGAATGCCCCTGGGTTCCATCCCCAGTACCACAAAAATCCAAACAACAACAACAACAACAACAATAAAATACCAGCCAGGTAAAGAGGCCGACACAGGAGGATCACAAGTTTGAGGCCAGCCTCAGCAACTTAGTGAGACCCTCGGCAACTCAGCAAGATCCTGCTTCAAAATAAAAAATAAGCCAGGCATGGTGGTGCACGCTTGTAATCCCAGCACTTGGGAGGCTGAAACAGAAGAAACAGGTTTGGGGCCAGCCTCAGCTACTTAGTGAGGCCCTCCACAATTGAGTGAGAACCTGTTTCAAAATAAAGGATAAAAAATAGGGCTCGGGGTATAGCTTGGAGGTAGAAGGCCCCAGGGTTTGATCCCCAGTACCAAAATAAAAGGTACACACGGACATAATTCATTGGTCAAGATTGGGTATGAAAATGTATGATTTGTCAGGTCAAGAAGAGTTCGGCTCACAACAAGCCGTGTGTCCAGCAGGATTCACTCGTGGTAGGACGCTATGAGTAGTGTGGGATCGAGACTCTTACAGGTCGTGGTGGGAACGTCACATCAGACCTTTGCCGAAGCCCCCGAACAAACAAGATGAACTCAGATATAAACTAGGACCTTCATTAATAAGGGCAGATCAACACTGGGTCATGAGATGGGACAGATGGCTGCACTAAAGAAATGTGACAGGAATTGTGTGAGGGAGGGAAGAGGGGAAATTGGAGCCCTGTGTTTTTTCTTTTTAGAAAACACCAAGTCGGATGGATGACAAGAAAAATCACAAACAAACCAAACATAAAACAAAGCAAACTCCTCTACCTCATATTAAAACGGTAGAAAACCACAAAGAAAAAGGAAATATTACAAGAAGTCTGGGGGGCAGAATAGTTTGTAGAGAGTGGGTCAAAGTTAAGTGCCACTTCTCATTCTCAGAAATGCAGTGTTACGCCGGGCCAGGGTGTGCTCGGCGGCGGTGCCTACCCGGTATGCACAGGCCAGGGATTTGCACCTCTGTAATCCCAGTACTGGAGAGGCTGAGACAGAAGGAAAGCGGGTCTGAGGCCAGCCTTGGCAAGTTAGTGAGAGCCTGTTTCAAAATAAAAATAAAATAAAATAGGGCTGGGAGTGTAGTTTGGGGGTAGAACGCCCCTGGGTTCAATCCCCAGTACCACACACACACAGAAAAAAGAAAAGTAAAGGAGAGGTGGGAGTGGGGTGGGGGCTCGCCAAGTGCTGCGTGTGTCCCTGTCATCCAAGATGCGTTAAGATGTGAGATTGCAGCGTACCAATAAAGGAAAACTTAAAAATAAAACAAGCCAGGCAGAGTGGCACATGCCTGTGATCTCTGTACTCGGGAGGCTGAGACGAGAGGATGGCAGGTTTGAGGACAGCCTCGGCAAGTTGTGAGACTCATCAACCTAACAAGACCCTGTTTCCAAATGAGAAATAAAATTGGGTTGGGATGTAGCTCGAAGGTAGAATGCCCCTAGGTTCAAGTCCCAGTATTACAAAAAATAAAAATAAAACAGAGTCTATGAGCTTATTCAGAATATCAAACAAGTAAAGGAAAAATAAAATATTCTCAAACAAAAAGTAAATGAATTTGTTGCCAATAGACCCGCCTTGTTAAATATGTTAAATTATTCAGAGAGAAGGAAAGTGATGTACATCAGAAACTCAGATATACATAAAGCGAGGAAGAGCATTCAGGAATAAATAAGTGAAGGTAAAACAAAAACTGCAGCCACACACCGGCCCAGACCTCTAATTTCAGCTACTCTGGAGGCTGAAGCGGAAGGATTGTGAGTTCCCAGCCATATTGGGAGTTCAGGTCAGCCTGGGCAACTTAGCAAGACTCTATCTCAAAACAAACAAACAAATAAATAAAAGCACCACTTTAACAAATTCTTAATTGTTTTAGCAGATAGTAGTTTATTAAAATAATAATAGCTGTAATTAATTCAATGATTATAACTTATGTAAAAGCTATCCAAGGGACAGAAGGAAGGAATTAGTAATACTCTGATATTATAAGTTACCTGCAATACCCATAAAATGGTGTAGTTTTGTTTGAATATGAACTGGGGCAAGTGTGGAGGTACATGTCTGTAATCCAAGCATTGGAGAGGCTGAAACAAAAGAACCAGGCTCAGCAATGGATTGAAACCCTGCTTCAAAATTTAAAAATATTGATAAGGGCTGAGGGTGTAGCTTGGAGATAGAATTCCCCTGGTTCAGTCCCCAGTACAAAAAAAGAAGAAAATAAAAAGAAAGTTTATTGGGACTCACTGTAAATATATATATATATATATATATATATATATATATATATATATATATTGAAAATTCTAGAGCAACCACTTAAAAAATAAGTATACCTTATATGTAAGGAAGAAAATAAAATGTAGTTAAAGAGAATGCTTGATAAAACTACAGAAGGCAGAAAAAGAGGGGAAAACAAAACATTAATAAAAGACAAGGTCGCCGGACGTAGTGGGCACGCTTGTAATCCCCGTGCTGGGGAGGCGGAGACAGGAGGATCTCACAGGTTCGAAGCCAGCCACGCTGGATCAAGAGACCCTGTTTCCAAATTTTAAAAAAATACAAAATAGGTCTGGGAGTGTAGCCCAGAGGTAGAGGGTTTCCAGGAACCCCAGTACCACCAGAAAGAAAGAAAGAAACAAACAAACAAACAAACAAGGTCAACATACAAAAATTGGTGACAAGTATGGTAGATATTCATCTATCAATATCAATAGTCACTGAAAACATCAATGGACTAAAAGATAATTTAAAATAAATTATAAAATAAAATAAAACATAAATTAAAAGATAGAGACTGTACTTCCGGGAAGATGGCGACCGAGAAAAGCAGCGTTTACGAGTCCTGCTAACACTCGATCTCTATTGCCACAAAATCAGTGCTTTTCATAGCTAGAAAACACTATCCACAGAGAAATAAAAAAATGTACACACAAGGGACAGAGAAAAAGAAGACTAGAAGAACAACCAGAGACCAGAAACCAGCCCACATTGTGGTAGCAGAGCCATGCCGGTGCTGTCTTGCCTCACAGCACCAGGCTCCAGAGAGGAAAGGTAAACAAGGAGCTGAAGTGAGCAGCTGCAGATAATTTTGGTGTAATTCAGCAGTTCTTTCAGCGCAAAGAACGTCTAAAACTCCCAGTGGCCAAGCTCATCACTCCTTCCAGGGACTCAGAACGGAGCTCAAAACCAGAAAAGAAATACGCCTGCCTCATGGATGAGGACGTGGCAGCGGCGCCATATTGCCAGCAGTGGTGGCGAGTTCACCACACCCACAATGGCTCCAGATCAGCACACACAATAACTGTAAGTGAAATTGTGGCCCCGACAGGAGAAATCCCAGCACTGCACCCCAGGGACTTGCGCAGCTATGATAATCTCCCTGGGTCTGAGATTTTGCAGTCCAACCCAGTGAAGGAGTAGTGGTGGCAAAGATACCACACCCTAGTTGCAGCTCTCCGTGGGAAAACGTCCAGCCTGGAACCCCCATGGTCTCACGCAGCCTGAATTAATTCCCTGGGTCTGAGACTTTATGATATAACCCAGTAAAGGAGTAGTGGCCGCTGAGATTACAACAAACTCGAGATCCAGAGCACCCTAAGTGAAGTCATGGTAACCCAGGGAAGAACCCAGAGAAGGCACAAACTTCTGAAATCATGGGAAAGAGGAACAATAGAGCAATGAATGCCCACAACCCCATAATATCAGAACCTGATAACACAGAAATTCAAAGATCTCCAGAAGATCAAATCAGGAATATAACTAGAAATAATACAGGACTTTTGAAAAGAATTTAGAGAGAGAGTCTAAAAGAAATAAAAGATGCAATCATTGAAGTAAAGGCATCGATTCAAACTATAAACAATCAATTAGACCACATGGAGAATAGAATCTCGCTCTTAGAAGATGATCACTCCAAAAACTGAACACATAGTTTATAACTTAGGAAAAAAAATCAGACAGCAGGAATCTGACATTGAAGAAATTTGGGCCCATTTTAAGAGAGCTAAGCTAAGAATAATTGGAATAGAGGAGGGAAAAGAAGGTGAAACCAAAGGGATCAATAATCTCTTCAAAGAAATAATAGCAGAAAAATTTCCAAACATAGAGCAAGAGGTCGATACACAGGTCCAGGAAACTTATAGAACTTTCTTTAGACAAGATCAGAGAAAAGGTTCCCACGCCACATAATTGTCGAAATGACCAATGTGGAAGCCAAGCAAAGAATCTTAAAGGCAACAAAAACAAAAGGCCAAGTGACATTCAGAGGCAAACCGATTAGAATCACTCCAGACTTCCCAAACCAAGTCATGAAAGCCAGAAGGGCTTGGAGTAACATATTCCAAACTCTGAAAGAAAACAACTTCCAGCTGAATATTTCTTACCCAGCAAAACTATCTCTCAAATTAGATGGGGAAATAAGAAGCTTCCATGACAAACAAAAACTGAAGGAATTTATGTCTTCAAAACCAGCACTAAAAAAAAAAAAAAAAAAAAAAAAACAGCACTAGAGAAAATACTCAAAGAGATTAACTACAAAGAAGAAATAGGTAATACACGCCAGAACCAGAGAAACAAAAATTTTCATCCAGCAGACAACTAAGCAAAGAAGAAAAAACAGTGTTTCAAACAGAAATAAAATCTTTTTTTTTATTTATTTTTTTTCATATTTATTTTTAATTGGTGCACTGTATTCATACATCATAGTGGGATACATACTTTTGTAGACATACATGCACACATTGCCCAGTCAGCCCCCACCCGACCCCACCCTGTTCTCTCCCTATCCCCCCCTCCTATGCTTGGCTTAGTAGTTGACATCTAGTATTATAGCAATTTATCCAAAATTAAAATTGATAATCTCACATAACAGTTTCATTTGTCTGATACCAAGCTTTTGATGACTTAAAGATAACATTTCAATATTTCTTTGTGCTTTCTTTCTTACCAGAGAATCTATTTTTTTCTATTTTTAGGTGAAACTATCATATATTTATATATTTATTTTTCAGAAAAAAAATCTATCCTAATATGGAATATGGACTCTAGGTACCCACAACAATCTTGAAAAAGAACAAAGCTAGAAGATATATATTTTCTGATTTCAAACCATATAAAGCTACAATAATTGAAACAGTGTAGTACTATTCTAAAGGCAGATATATAAACCATTGGAGTTAAATAAAAGCCTAGAGCTAAATTCTTCCCTATATTGTCAAGTTATTTTTGACAAGGTTTCCACGAACATTTGGTGGTAGAAATAATAATCTTTTAACTAAATATTGTTGAAAATTAATAATTACATGGAAAAGAATAAAATTGGACCCTTACCTAATCCCATATACAAATATTAACTCAAAATAGATAAAAGACCTAAATATAAATCTTAAGACTATAAACTTTTAGGAGAAAATCTGGGTCATAAAACCTCACAACATTGAAATTGGCAGTGATTTCTTGGTTATGATTTCAATGGCACAGGCAACAGAAGAGTATACAAACTCCCTAAAAAATAAAAAACATATTGTATATCCAAAGACAATGTAAACAGAGTTAACAGTTACTAATAGAATGGGATAAAATATTTCCAAATGCTATATCTGAAGGTATATTAATATTCCAACTAGAAATCCTAAAAATTAACAACAATAAAGGCAAACAATACCATTTAGAGATAGGTAACAGACTAACATTAATAATGAATCTCCACAGATAACCAATCTTAGTTGTCTGTTGGATGGAAAATCTTGTTTCTCTAGTTCTGATGTGTGTTACCTATTTCTTCTTTGTAGTTAATCTCTTTGAGTATTTTCTCTAGTGCTGGTTTTGAAGACATAAATTCCTTCAGTTTCTGTTTGTCATGGAAGCTTCTTATTTCTCCATCTAATTTGATAGAAAGTTTTGCTGGGTAGGAAATTTTTGGCTGGAAGTTGTTTTCTTTCAAAATTGGGAATATGTTACTCCAAGCCCTTCTGGCTCTCATAACTTGGTTTGGGAAGTCTGGAGTGATTCTAATTGGTTTGCCTCTGAATGTCACTTGGCCCTTTGTTTTTGTTGCCTTTAAGATTCTCTGCTTGGCTTCCACATTGGTCATTTTGACAATTATGTGGCGTGGGGATCCTCTTCTCCGATCCTGTCTAAAGGGAGATCTATAAGTTTCCTGGACCTGCGTGTCGACCTCTTGCTCTATGTCTGGAAAATTTTCTGCTATTACTTCCTTGAAGAGATTGTTGATCCCTTTGGTTTCACTTTCTTTTCCCTCCTCTATTCCAATTATTCTTAGGTTAGCTCTCTTAAAATGGGCCCATATTTCTTCAATATCAGATTCCTGCTGTTGGATATTTTTTTCTAGATTAGAAACTATGCGTTCATTTTTGGATTGCTCATCTTCTAAGAGCGAGATTCTGTTCTCCATGTGGTCTAATTGGTTGTTTGTGCTTTGAATTGAGGCCTTTACTTCATTAATTGCATCCTTTATCTCTTTTTGGCTCTCTCTGAGTTCTTTTCGAAGCACCTCTATTATTTCTACAGTTATTTTCCTGATTTGATCTTCTAGAAATCTCTGATTTTCTGTTTTATCGGGTTCTGATGTTGTGGGGTTGTGAGCATTCATTGCTCCAATATTATTCCTCTTTCCCATGATTTCGGAAGTTTGTGCCTTCTCTGGGTTCTTCCCTTGGGTCACTATGACTTCACTTAAGGTGCTCTGGATCTCGAGTCAGTAGTATCTCAGACCCCACTACTCCTTTACTGGGTTGTATCACAGAGTCTCCGACCCAGAGAGTCGATAGAGGCTGCTTTAGACTGTGGGGGGTGCCAGGTTGCACGTTCTCCTATGGTGTGATATCACTGCCACCGCCCCTCTCCCACTGGGTCAAGTCCCAGTGAGTACAGTACTGGGATTTCTCCTCTGTGGCCCGCAATTTGACTCACTGTTCTTGAGTACGCAGATGTAGCTGTAGTGAATTCGCTGCTGCTGCTGCCGGTGGCAATATGGCGCCGCTGCTACGCCCTCGGCTGTTGGGCTGGCGTTTTTTTTTCTTGGTTTTGATTTCCACTCTGAATCCCTGCAGCGTGTGCTGAGCTCAGACACTGGGAGCTTTAGATGTCCTCTGCGCCGAGAAATCCCGCCTGGCTGTTCCGCAGCAGCTCCCCTTGGCTTGCTGTGGCCGTCCTGTGAATTCGCCGGTGCCTCCGGCAGTATGGCGCTGCTGCCGCGTCTGCCGCGTCCTCGGGTGTGAGGATCTCTTCTGTGGCTCTGTTCTCAGTCCGCTTTCTCTCTGGAGCCTGGTGTTTTTTTTTTTTTTGTTTCTCTGGTGATGTTGTTTTCTGGCTTTGAAAGGCGCTGATTTTGTGGTAATGGATATTTGTTGTTAGCGGGGCTCTTAAGCCCCGCTTTTCTTGGTCGCCATCTTCCCGGAAGTCCAGAAATAAAATCTTAACATGTTAGGAATTTTAAATTATCTCTCAATAATCACACTGAATGTAAATGGCCTCAATTCCCCAATAAAAAGACATAAAGTGACAAAATGGATTAAAAACCAGAATCCATCCATCTGCTGCCTACAAGAAACACACTTTACAAGTCAAGATAGTAACAAACTCAAGGTAAAGGGCTGGAGCAAGGTAATTCATGTTAAGCAGCCATCCTAACAAGTGTGAAGTAGTATTTCACTATAGTGTTTATTTGTATTTCCTTAATGATTAGTTATATTATGATAATGATGAGTGATATTCATGTGTTTATTGCTCATATAAAAATATTTGGAGATTCATTATCTATTTTACTCTTTTACCTATTTCTAAATTGTATTGTTTGCTTTTATTGTTGCTAATTTTTAGGATTTATATTTGGAATATTGGTATACCTTCAGATATAGCATTTGGAAATATTTTAACCCTTTCTATCAGTAACTTTTAATTCTGTTTACATTGTCTTTGGATATACAATATTTTTCTATTTCTTATGAAGTTTGTTTTTTTATTCTTTTGTTGCCTGTGCCTTTGGAATCATATCCAAGAAATTGCTGCCAATTTCAGTGTCATGACGTTTTATGACCCTGGTTTTCTTCTAAAAGTTTATAGTCTTAAAATTTATATTTAGGTCTTTAATCTATTTTGAGTTCACATTTGTATATGGTGTTAGGTAAGGGCCCAATTTTATTCTTTTTCATGTAGTTATTATTTTTCAACAATATTTAGTGAAAAGATTATTATTTCCTTCACCAAATGTTCTTGGAAACCTTGTCAAAAATAAATTGACCAGCTGGGCATGGTGGCGCACGCTTGTAATCCCTGTGCTCGGGAGGCGAAGACAGGAGGATCTCACAGGTTCGAAGCCAGCCGCGCTGGCTTAAGAGACCCTGTTTCCAAATAAAAAAGTAGAAAATAGGCCTGGGAGTGTAGCCCTAAGGTAGAGGGGCTTCCAGGAACCCCAGTACCACCAAAAAAAAAAAAAAAATAAAATAACTTGACCATATATGGAAGAAAAAGCCAAACATATCAAAGTTAATCAGAAAACCCAGCATGGGAAGGAGGGAGGGGGAGGGAAGGGTTAGGGATTGGGTAGGGGTTGACTGGGTGATGTGCGCATGTATATCTCCACAAGTTTTTTTTTTTTATCCCATTAAGATGTATGACTACAATGCACCAATAAAAATTTATTTAACAAAAAAATTAAAAACAGAGACTGTTAGAGTGGACAACAGAACAAGACCCAACAATATGTTATTTACAAAAAATTTACTTTAAATATAAAAATACACATAGATTAAAAGGGATGAAAAAGACAAACCATACTAGCATTAATCAAAGGAAAGATTAAATAGGTATATTAACTCCAGAGTAAGATAATTAGTATGAGTCGAGAGAAGGATTATATAATGATAAACAAGTTAATACTTCAAGAAGACAAATACAGGCTAGGCATGGTGGCACAGGCCTGTGGGCTCTGTATTTGGGAGTCTGGGACAGGAGGATCACAGATTTGAGGACAGCCTCAACACCTTGTACTCCCAGCAACCTAGCAAGACCCTGTTTCAAAATTAAAAATAAAAGGGGCTGGAGTGTAGCTCATAGGTAGAATGCTCCTGGATTCTATCCTTAGTACCAGAAGGAAGAAGAAAGAGAATAGAAAAGAAAAGGAGGAGGAAGAGAAAGAAGAGGAGGAGGTGGAGGAGGAGGAAGAAGACAGGTACAACATATGTGTCTGACAACAGAGCATTGAACTACCCAAGACAAAAGCTGAGGGAACTGTAAGGAGGACTAGACAAATCCACTAATACATCGCAGGCTTTAACAATCCTCTGTCAGAAATGGAAAGGCCTATCTGGCAGGAAATTAGTAAAGGTACAGCTGAACTCAACAGCAACAAGTACCAGCTAAATATAATCTACTGGAAGTCTTAAAAGAATTAGGCAAGAGAAAGAAAGGGAACTAAAGTAAAAAAGAAAGAAAGAAAATTACTTCTGCTTGCAAGTGACATGATCTTCTTATATATAGAAGACCCAAAAACCTCCACCCACATATTCCCCCAAAAAAGTACAGTAAAGTTGCAGGACACAAAAGCAACATTAAAAAGTCAGTAGCGTTTCCATGCATTAACAGCCAACTATCCCAAAAAGCTCAACAAAACAATTCCATTTATAATCACCTAAGAAAAAAATATTTAGGAATAAATCTAGTCAAGGAGACAAAAGACCAGTACATTGAAAACTATAAAATACTGACGAAAGAAATTGAAGACACAAATTGATGGAAAGATAGCCCATGTTCATGGACTGGAAGAATTAATAGTGCTGAAATGGCCATGCCACCAAAGTGAGTCACAGACGCAATGCTGTTCCTATCAAAATTCCAATGCCATTTTTCACGGAAACAGGAAAAAATAACAATCCTACAAACTCACATAGAACCACAAAATACCCTGAATAGCCAAAGCAATCTTGAACAAAAAGAACAAAGCTGGGGACACCACAGTGCCTAATTTTAAAATATTGTACAAGCCTGGCATGGTGGCACATGCCTACAGTTCCAGAACTTGGGAGGCTGAGACAGGAGGATCGCAGGTTCAAGGCCAGCATCAGGAACTTAGCAAGATTCTCAGCAACCTAATGAGACCCTCTTTCCAAACAATAAATTAAAAACAAAGTAAATAAAACGGGAGCGGTGGCACACACTTTTAATCCCAGCATTTAGGAGGATGAGGAAAGGATTGCAGGTTCAAAGCCAGTCTCAGCAATTTAGCAAGACCCTGTTTCAAAATAAAAAATGAAATAGGGCTGGGAGTGTAGCTCAGAGGTAGAATGAATGCCTCTGGCTTCTAATCCGGTACCAAAAAGAAAAGAAAAGCCAAAGTCATAGAAGCAGAGAGTAGCACGGTGGTCGCCAGGGCCTGGGGTGGGGCAGGCATGAGGAAATGTTCAAAGTGTACAGAGTTTCCACTTCTAAGCTCTGGAGATGGGTCACCATGCAGCAATACAATACAGTGACTACAGTTAATAATAACACATTTACCTGAAAACTGTAAGAGAAATCTCACCACAAAGAGATGATTATGTGAGGTGATGAAATACAAGTTAAATGGTAGATTTTAGGTTCTGCATAATTTACCACAATTTTACAAATCAATTGTGTTTTTATACATGCACGACGAACAACTGGAAATTGACATGGTGCTTTAAAAAGTCATTTCCGATAGCATCAAAAAATGCCTAAGAACAAACCTGATACAATCGCCGCGGAACTCCCACACGGGAGACTACAAAACAGTGCTGGAAGAAATTAGGGACTGTAATAAATGAAGGTGACGACAAATTGGTCAATTGAAGGGTAGTATTGTTAAGATTACAATTCCCCACAAATTGCTTTTTTTTTTTTCCTTTTCTTGCAAAATTGGAAAGGCTGGTTCTAAAATGCATAATGAAATAAAAGGGCCTGGAATGACCAAGATAATTTGGGGGGGGGGCAAGAGTTGAGGAAATACCCCTCCCTGATCTCAGGAGTTACTATAAAGCTACAGTAATTAAGACAGCCTGGTGCTTATTAGTAACAACAAGGGTTCCAATAGAATTCAATGTGGGAAAAGGGAATCTTGGCAACAGGCCACTCTGGAACAGCCGAATCTCAGTCAAAATCAATATTGGCTCTTGTCTCACGTGGCACAAAAAAATAATTGAAGAAAGACCAAAGACCAACCAGACATGGCGGTGCGCTCAGGCAATCCCCGGGACTTAGGAGGCGGATACCAGAGGACCATAGGCTGGAGGCCAGCCTCAGCAACTTAGCAAGACCCTGTTTCAAAGTTAAAAGATAAAAAAGGGATGGGGGTGTAGCTCGGAGGTAGAATGTCCCTGGATTCAATCCCCAATACCAAAACAAAAAACAAAACAAAAAAAACAATGCTTTCCCAGGTTCCACTGTCGAGAGGGCAGCCACTCAAAGTTCAGGGCCAGATGCCCCGGGCTTGGGAGCAGCCGGCTCAGCAGACCCACCCGTGCCCAAGAAGGTTGACCAGAGGTCGAACACAGCTCAGATCCCAAGACTGGAGGAACGTTTGCCTCGGGTGACTCTTCATTGATTTTCTTAAAGAGGGATCTTTGGGGGGGGGCAATATATATATATATTACATATATATATATATATATATATATATATATATATATGTCTTTTATGGTGAAGAAATACATGTGCAGTTCAAGAGTTTCTTCAGTCTTTACTTCAGATCTATTTTCCTCAATTAGAGTCAAGTAAAATTAAATCTTCACTAAAAAATAGACATATGGTATGATCCCATTTTTATGAAAGTATTTCTATCTCTCCTATCTGTAAAAAAAATGCATAGAAATATGTCTAGCATGATGTAAAAAATGTTAATGATGGTTATATTTGAATCACGAAAGCTGAGGTAAGACTTTTATTTTCTTTTTGTACTTTTCTGCAATGCTTAAACTGTTTATAGGAAGCATACACTGTTTTCACAGAGAGAATAATTTATCTTAAAAAAAAAAAAAACACTGTGACATCTTGGCAAGAGCCCTGCGGCTTTCCAGCCCGAGCCTGCTCGCGCTCCGGCCCCCGGCCCCTCCGGCCCCCGGCCCCTCTCCCTCCCTCCGGTCCCTGCTTTCTTCTTCTTCTCTGCTTCCCCGGGTCCAGCCCCCTCCCCCAGGTCGAGAACACCTCAGACCCTCGCACGTACACCCCACCGCCCGCGGGGCAGAGCGCTGGGCTCCTCTCCTTTTTCCCTGGAGCTGGGGGGCATTTTCATGGGTTCTGGGGTTCTCCGCAATTTCTCTGTCCCTCCACCCTCTCAACGACCCCCACGCCACGGAGCAGGCGAGAGCGCTGGGGGAGGGGCAACGGAGAGGACACAGCGGCCTCGCCCAGCTCTGGGCAGCTCACCACGAGCTCCAGCCTGCCTGCCTCCTTCCTTCCTTCCTTCCTTCCTTCCTTCCTTCTTTCTCCTCTCTCTCTCTCTCTTTGTTCTACCTCTGAGCTATACCCCAAGCCCTTTTTATTTTTTATTTGGAAACAGGGTCTCACTAAGTTGCTGAGGCTGGCCTCAAACCTTGGATCCTCCTGTCTCAGCCTCCCAAACACTGGGATTACAGGCATGTGCCACAGCGCCTGGCTTTCATCTTGGATACTGGTATTCCGCACGGTCAGCCTGGACAGGGCTCGGATGTGGGAAGGCACTGCTCATCAGAGCGGCCCTGTCCATGACTGTTCCCTTCCTCCTCTGTGCCAAGACCGGGGACCAGGGACTTGAGGGACCAGAACCGTCCTCTCCCAAGTCCCTGGGACTCAAGGCTGAGGATGAATCAGGCCTACCCACAGCTGAGAGCTATCCCGCAGCTTTAGAGGACCAGTGCATGGACAGCTAAAGGACAGAAGTGGCTTCTTTTTACACCATGTCTCAGTGTAAACGCCTTCAGCGACTCCAGCCAAGAACCTGCTGGTTACAGCCACGGATGGCCAGTTCACCATAACGGGCGGCTCCTGGGAGGATCCCAAACGCTCGGCATCCTGGGCCCGCAGTCTCTAGAAGAAGCCGAGCTCCCCCTTGAGGACCCAGCAGAGGCCGCCATGCCCCCAGCCCTTTCCCAGGCATAGTCGAACACAGATGGCAGCACTGGAGAGAAGGATAACCAGACACAGCCTCCCCCAGGACCTAGAGGAAGAAGAGACGGCAGGGCCTGGTCTTTGTAGCATGAGGAAGGGTCCAGTGGAGGAGTGAGGGCCTGTACTGCTGCCAGGGTGGGGAGAGGGGGTCCTGTAAAAACACGGTGGGGTCGTGGAGGACAACCCTGAAGTGCGGGGGAGGAGTGGGCAGTAGGCCAAGGGAGAGGGTGTGGCCGGCGCTGAGTTAGGAGTTCCTCGTCCACTTCCTGCGCCCCTCTCCCAGCCCCCGGGCTCTGCCCCTTAGATGGTAGCAGGGATAGGAGACTCTCCACCACATACTTAGTGTGCCTTTTTCAGCTGTTACTGTTTATTTTTTTTACATTTTAAAGAAAGCATTCACCCCCCACCAAGTCATGCAAAGAAGGGTTGCTTCCGGATGAGAGCCCTGTCTTGGCTTCTCAGGGGGCAGGGATGATGGGTCCAGGTCGGCAGGAAGACCCAGAAAAGGTCACACTGGAGCCAGGGGCTAGTGCTGCCGGTACCAGGTGGATCAACGTCCAGGTGCCGGGCCCCGTGGACTACCCCAGGCCTGGGCTATCAGGGGCCAGGGAGCTGGACCAGGAGCCACCCAAGAGGGCTGCCCAAACCAACAGGTGGAAATACACATGCCCAGTTAAACTGGAATGTCAGGTAAACAAGAAAACTTTAACAGAAGTCTATCTCAAATACCGTGTGGGACAAATCTCTACTAGAAAGCGTCCGCCGCCCATGACCTCTAGCGTTGGCGGCGCGCTCCACGATTTATCTGTCACCCCTGCATCCCAGGTGTCGGCGGAGGAGGAGCTGCTCCTGCGGGCTGTCTTCTTTTGCTTTTCTGCTTCCAGTTTCTAAATTGTTAACCCGAATCTCCGCATCCTCGCCAGCCTGAAAATACAAACGAGCTCTCTTGAAAATAACAAACATCCCTGGCCTGCCCACCTCCTAACAGAGGACTGTGTTCCTCTGAGATGCCGCGGGCTCTTCTGAGCTGCCCATGTTCTTCTGGTTCAGTGCCCAGTGCCCCCGAGGCCACAGAAGGGCGGCCATGGCCAGCCCTGAGCCAGGCGGCAGAGGCTGGGCCTTGGCGCCCTCTGCTGGTGAGCCCCAGACGGTGAACAAGGAGGTGCCCAAGGGCGCGGGGCTCTGCCACCCTCCAGGGGCCAGAGCCCTCCAGGGTCTTGAGATGGGACCCTTCCTGACTCCCACCAGGCCCCGCGGCAGATGGCCTTTCCCGGTGCACAGCCTCCACCCTCCCAGCTTCCTCCGCCTCCCTCTCACAAGCTCTTTCCTGCCTCTTTTCTGAGCCACTGAACAGGGAGCATCTGTCCGTGCCTCCTCGTGGCTCCCTCTGCACCAAGCACTCTGCCTGGCTCCCCCAAAGGCCAGCCACGGGAAGCCTATGTCTCCCTGTGCCCAGGCACCCGCCGCGCTGCCCTCGCCCAGCAGGGACTCGGCCGCTCTGCATGGATTTGTTGTTTAGCCGTTCTCAGAAGCTGCCGGGTCCTAGCACCGGGCACCGAGCAGAATCAACAAACACCAGTGCAACGGAGGCTGGGAGGCTGGCAAGGGTGTGCAGGGGGCGAGGCAAAAAGTGTTTGGGGGGTTTTGTTTTTATTTAAATAAAGACACTTTATTTACAGAAAATATAAAATAAACCACAGGAAAAACTACTGTGCAGGGGAGGACGGCCCCCACAATAACCACCCTCCCCATCCCAGAGCAACTTGTAAAAAATTCAAAAGGCCCCGGGGAGGCTGGGCTGGAAGCACCTTTGCTGACTGGGGTTGGGGCCGGCAGTGCTGTCACCCCGGGCCTGGGCTCGGTGGCCCTGGCTCTCCCTCCTCTGAACCTGGGCCTGGCCAGCAGGGGACACGGCTGCAAGGGCAGCCCGCGGCCAGGGCGGAGGCTCCCCAGCCGAGGACCCTGACTCCCGACTCTGAAGGGCTGGGGCAAGCGGGTGGGCAACTGGCTGTGGGGTGGGCTCGGGTGGGCGTTATTGCGCGGCTCCAGCCAGCTTCCTCCTGGCTGGCCGTGGACACGGTCTGCCCGGCTTCCTGGAGCAGCCATGTCAGGGCAGGAGCGTGGGGTCTTCAAAGCGAGGAAGTTGTTGAGTCCACCACCTCACGGCCGTTGCAAACGGTGGGGACAAACTGGGAACCAGACCCTAGGGAAGGAAGCCAGAGGTCAGGGCTGGGGCCGAGGTCCCCCATGGGGGCAGATAGCAGGAGGTAGGACCAGGGAGGGAAGCATCCCATGCCACCGCGGGCGTCCGGGTCATCTTGAGGACCGCCCCCCCACGAGGAATCTCAGCAGCCTGGGAGAGGACCCCCAGGGCACGGCTGGGGATGCTAACCTTGGCCGAGGCTGACGCTGGTGCTGGCCCTGGCGGCAGAGCTGCCGAAGCGGCTGGTGGGCGCGCGGTGGGTCACCACGTTCTTCTGCGGCTGGAAGAGGATGATGTGCAGCTTGGGTGCAAAGAGGCAGCCGAGTACCACGGAGCCGCTGAGGCTGACCGACACGCACATGGTGGTGGTCTGCACCTGTGGGCGAGCGGGCGAGCAGGCAGTCAAGGGTGCCTGTCCCAGAGGCCTGGGCCCGGCCCCAGGACCCCTGCCCAGGCTGGGCAGGGCGCAGGGGAGACAGCCAGCATGCTTTTGCCAAGACCCCAGGGATTTCCAGGAAGGAAGTTTCTGTTCCGGCACTGGTGCCAGGAGATGCTTACCTAGGGACCCCAGCGTTCCGTCTGTGAGGGTGAACACACAGTGTGCATCTAAATCCAGGGGTGTGTGCAGGTGTGGAAGAGGTGCTGGAATAGAGTGCATGCATGTCGGTGCAGAGTATCTATGTATGGATGTGTGGTAGTGAGGGTACAGGTGTGCGTGTGTGCAAGTGTTTGGAGGAGAGTTGGGATATACAGTGGTATGGACATGTGTCTAGGCAAGGAAATGTGTGTGTGTGTGTGTGTGTGTGTGCCAGGATGTATACACACACTTGTGTGTACATATGGGGATATGTGTGTGTGCACATGGGTACAGAAGTGTGTTTGTGCACAAGTGTGTCTGTGCACGCATGGTTGGATACCGTGGGTGTGTATGCCCCTGATGAGTCCCTAGCTATGATTGGATGCAAAGGCAAATTATATGCTAATGCAGGCTGAGTCAGAGCAGATGCCCGCCCCAACCCTGGCCTCCACCACGCAAGCAGGTGGCCCAGCAGGTGCAAGCAGAGCGCTGCTGAGCCGCCCCCGGCCACCACGCCTCTGGCCTAGGGAAAGCAGCTGGCCAGAGCTCGCACAGGTCTCTGCCCCTCCGTGCTCGCCACTCAGACCCACTCTTCACTCCCAGCCGAGCGGCCCTCGCAGGGCTCGCCCTCCCTCGTCCTATTTCTTCATCAGTAAAACAGAGTGTCCTGGAGCTGACTGAGTCCTGAGGCTTAGCCAAGGGGCCTCGTCATGAGAGCTCAGCTCCCTGCCACCGCCCCCAAGAGGCCTTTCCTGACCACCCCACCCAAAGGAGCTGTCGCCCCTCGGGGCTGAGGACACCCATGGAGGCACTAAGCACCAGCTGGGACCGTGTTTGTGGAAGCCACCGCCGGAGTGGCCTCCACGCTTTAACCTGCGGCAACCCTGCGCCGTGCAGCTCCTCCTCGTGGCTTCCTTCACCTGCCACCCCTCTGCAGCCGCACCTTCAGCACAGCGGCTATCTGCACCCATTCCAGGCTAGGGGACGGCACCCGAGTCCCGTCTTCGCTGTCTCACCTGACCTCCCCCCTCCCTGGCCATGAGTCCACCACCACCCCCCGCCTTCTCCTGGGACCCCGTAACCCCGGGGGCCTCTAAGTCACCATTTTGCCTCTCGCAGCTCCTGGTATGAGTGGACGGAATGAGATCCCAGCACACGGAGAGCCCGGCGCCCGCCCCTTCCCCTCCGCGGGCGGCTCACCCGGTAGTCACTGGAGGTGACGTAGAAGATGGGGAGGAAGGCGAGCCAGATGATGCAGGTGGTGTACATGGTGAAGCCGATGAACTTGGCCTCGTTGAAGTTCTCGGGGCACTTGCGGGTCTTGAAGGCGTAGAGGGTGCAGAGGGCTATGAGCAGCACGTTGTAGGCCAGCGAGCCCAGCATGCTGGCGTCGCGGTGGTTGCAGCGCAGAGTCACCACCTCCCGCCGCTCGGGCGCCGTCTCCTTGCCCGTGCCCGGCGCCTCCACCACCAGCCAGGCGGCCACGATGAGCAGCTGGCCCGAGATCAGCGCCAGGCAGATGACCACCTGCGACGTGGGGCTGATGAAGCGCGGGCGCTGGGCGCCCTCCCGGGCCCCGCCGAAGATGCGCGCGATGCGGTTGGTCTTGGTGAGCAGGGCCGAGTAGCAGACGGAGAAGGCCGTGCCCAGTCCGAGGCGCCGCAGGGTGCACACGGCCGTGGACGGCTTGGCGATGAAGACGAAGGTCATGCAATAGCAGAGGAAGACGCCGCCCAGCAGGATGTAGCAGAGCTCCCGGCCCGAGGCCTTCACCACCGGGGTGGCGTTGTGCCGCACAAAGACGCCCAGCACGAAGAGCGTGGCCAGGGCGCCCAGGCAGGCGATGGTGACGGGCCCCACCGCCCAGGCGTCGCCCCAGCGGATGTACTCCTGGGGCAGCTCGAAGCAGCCCGTGAGGCTGGCGTTGGGCCAGTAGCCCAGGCCGCAGTCGGCGCAGGTGAACTCGTCCTGCCGGTACTCGTAGGGCTGGCAAGGGATGCACAGCCAGCAGCACACCTCGCCCGGCTGCACACTCTTCACCTCGTGCTGGAGGCAGGGCTCGCTGCAGCGGGAGGCGGGCGGGGGCCCGGCCGAGGGTGAGGCCCAGGGGATGAGGCCGGTGTCCAGCGTCAGGCCCTCCGCCCAGTAGCCCACCTTTTGGTAGCGATAGCGCCCGCTGGCTGCCCGCAGGTAGGTGAAGATGTTGTAGCGGCCGATGCCGTCGCCAAAGCGGTCGAAGCGGACCTCGTTGTGGGTGTCGGCCGGGCGGAAGGGGGCTGGGGCGGGGAGGGAAGGACGCATGGTGGGTGAGCCCACAGGACCTCCACCCACACCCTCACATGAGCTAGGGCCACCACTGAGGCTTCCAGTCTTCACCCAATACCATGCCATCTGGACCCAGCTACTCTTTTTTTTTTTTTTTTTTGGTGGTGATGGAAATTGAACCCAGGGTATTCTACCTCCGAGCTACACCCCCAGCTATCTATCTCTATATATGTACAAATATATATATATATATATATATATATATAATATATATAACTACATATAATATATATATATATAGTTTATTTTCTTTCTTTTGTTACTGGGGATGGAACCCAAGGGCTTTCTACATCTGGGCTACACTCTCAGACCTATTTTTATATTTTATTTGAAAACAGGGTCTCACTAAGTTGCTGAGAGCCTAAGCAGATGAGGCTGGCTTCAAACCTGTGTGATCCTCCTGTCTCAGCCTCCCAAGTGCTGGGATTACAAGCGTACGCCACCACGTCCGGCTTATAATATATATTTTTATATATTATAGAATATATAACCTTTTATAATTATATTATATACATATAATATATTAAGTATATAAAATAATATATAGATAATATAATAATTAGTATATTTTATTTCGAAACAGAGTCTCACTAGGTTGCTGAAGTATTCCTTCAGCCTGTGACCTCCTGTCTCAGCCTCCAAAGAACCAGAATTGTAAGTGCGCACTATCACACCTGGTTCCCTGCCACTTTTCTTTTTTTTTCTTTTTTAAAAAATTTTTATTGGTGTATTATATTCATACATCATATTGGGGTGATCCCTGCCACTTTTCTAAAGGAGCACTTACAAGAAACTGTACCCATAAACTCTAGCATCAAACCTCAGCCCTCACCAACCGTAAACCCCAAGTGAAAGCCCAGCCTTAAAGCCTAGGCCTCCCACAAATCCAACACCTATACCAGTTCCCAGCCACAACTTGCCAAGCTCAACCTCCGGCCGAGTCTCCCACACTTGCCAACCTGGGATCCAACTTTATCACAATACCACCCCCCCCCAGCCCTCTCCTCAAACAACCCAGAGAACCCTTGGGCCGCAGGTTCAAGGCCAGCCTCATCGACTTAGTGAGGCCCTAGATGTTCCTAAGGGCCCATGAGTGAATGGTGCGGCTGACTCAAAGCCAAGCGCCCCCCGCCCCTACTCTTCCCACCCAGTCTCGAAGTTCTCGAAATTCAGCCCTAGCCTGACCATAAAGAATTCCACCCAGCCCAGCAGGCTGAATATAGCCTTGCTCTTGACATCAACTCAATCAAACTCCAGGCTCCAACACCTTAACCTCTACTCTGATGCTACCATAATTCTAAATGTCAGTCTTGTTGGAATTACAGCTTGTACAGGCTCCATCGCTGCAGAGTGAACCAACCCAGAATCAAAAACTATGCTTTTCAAAATCCAGTTAAGCCTCGGATCACTGCTATGATACCTAGCAGGTGCAGGCATGTTTCCTTGTTATTATTGCCTAGATATGCTATACCACCTATTTATGTGACACTTATATTGTATTATATATTGTAATAATCTAGAGATTATTTAAAGTATACAGGAGCACACATGTAGGTTATATACAAATACTACAGCATTTTAAATTAAAGATAAATATCCCTAAGCCAAGCGTGGTGACACGTGCCTGTAATCCTAGTACTTGGGAGGCTGAGACAGGAGGATTGCAGGCTCAAGGACAGCAATTTAGTGAGAACCTGTTTCAAAATGGAAAAATTAAAACAAATTTTTTTTTAAACCCCAGATTTTAGGCCGGGTGTGGTGGCGCATGCTTGTAATCCCCGTGCTTGGGAGGCGGAGACAGGAGGATCGCGCAGGTTTGAAGCCAGCGTTGCTGGCTTAAGAGACCCTGTTTTCAAATAAAATATAAAAACTAGATCTGGGAGTGTAGCCTGGAGGTAGAAGGGTTCCATCCCCAGTACCACCACCACTAATAATAATAATAATAATAAAATAATAATAATAAACAATAACAATAATAATAACAATAATAAAACTCCAGATTTTGGTATCCATGGGGCTCCTACAAACCATGGCTCATACAACCCAAGAATGACTGCTCTTGGCCTTGACCCTGGGCCCGTGCTCCCAAGCCAGGTCAGTCCAGCGGCTGCTCCCGCAGCTTCTACAATGATCCTTCCAGAAAGGGAAGATTCCCAACTCATTCTGCAAGCAGGTACTTTAACTCTTGCCTTCAGGACTCTTTGGCTGCTTTGCATAGAAAATCAAGACTAGGAATAGAAAAGTTCTCCATGAATAGAACACCATTCCCCCCTCAACCCGCCCTGGTTCACACATTCACTGCGGCCTGAGAATGGACTTGGGGCTCCGGTGTCCAGAGCCGGAGAGATAAGGAGTCAGGAAATAGAGGGCAAGGCCCAGGTGGGAGCCAGAGACCCTCGAGATGGCAGGGCCAGACCGAGGTCTGCTTTCTGGAAGGGTCTTAGAAAGTGGGACTTCAGGGGACACATACCTGCAATCCTAGCAACTCGGGAGGCCGAGGCAGGAGGATCACAAGTTCCAGGTCAGCCTGGGCCACTTATTTATTTATTTATTTATTTATTTATTTATTTATTTATTTATTTATTTACTTTTGTTGTGGTACTGGGGATGGAACCCAGGGCCACCATACCTCCGAGCTACACCCCCAAGCCCTATTTGTTTTATTCTTTTTAATTTTGAAACCGGGTCTCACTGAGTTGCAAAGGGCCTCAGTAAGTAGCTGAGGCTGTCCACGCACCGCGATCCTCCTGTCTCAGTCTCCCGAATGCTGGGATAACAAGCGTGCGCCACCGCGCCCAGCGGCTTACGTCACTTATCCAAACCCTGTCTCTAAATATAGAGATGTAGCTCAGGGTTAGAGAGCCTGCCTAGCATGTCCAAGGCCCGGGGTCTGATCTCTAGTACTGCACAGAGAAGAGAAAATAAAGGCAAACAAGAGCCGGGTGCAGGGGCACCTGGCTGTCATTCCAGTACTTAGGAGGCTGACACTGGCGGATCACAGGTTCGAGGCTAGTTCACAGTAACCTAGCGAGATCCTGTTTCAAAATAAAAAATCAAATAAAGTGGAGATATAGCTTGGAGGCAGAATATCCCTGGGTTTAATCCTCAGTTCCACAAAAAAATAAGAAATAAGGACAGGACAGGACAGTCTGAGCTCTAGACCAGTGGTCCTTGTCCTGGCTCTGACTCCAGCCCCCTGGGGGAATCCTTTCTTGTTCTTTTCTTTTCTTTCTTTCTTTCTTTCTTTCTTTCTTTCTTTTTTTTTTTTTTTTGCAGTAGGTACTGAGGATGGAACCCAGGGGCATTTTACCTCAGGGTTACATCCCCAGCCCTGGTTCTGTTGTTGTTGTGTGGCACTGGAGATGGAACCCAGGGCCATTCTACCTCCAAGCTATACCCCCAGCCCTATTTTTTTATTCTTTATTTTGAAACAGGGTCTCACTGAGTTGCCAAGGGCCTCGCTAAGTAGCTGAGGCTGTCCGCGAACCGCCATCCTCCTGTCTCAGCCTCCCGAATCCTGTTACTACAAGCGTGCAACCACCATGCCCGGCTCATGTACTTTGTTTTCTTAGCCAAGTGATGGACCCTCCAGCCCCGCGCCCCTCCCCATCCTCTGAGCACCTGCAAGCTGGCGGATATTGGCCAGTACTATTAATATTGGCCAGTACTATTACCGTCAAACTTGACATTGAGCACGAAGTCCTTGTAGAGGCGGCGCCCGTTGACGGGCCGCATGGCGCCGCACAGGCGGGTGGTGTTGGGGCAGAGGGCGCGGTGCATGTTGTGCAGGGCGTGGGCCATGGCGTACACGGCGTTGACCACGAACATGATCTTGGACTCCTGCTCAAAGGGCACGGCCCGCAGGGAGTGGGCGGCACACTCCCGCTGCCGGAGGCTGCAGCGGAACCTCTGCTCCCAGAACTCCCGGAACCAGGGGTTCCGACTGTTGTTCCAAGGGTCCAGGCTCTGGAAGTAGGAGGCGAAGTCGCTGATGGGGTAGGAGGCTAGCTCGATCGTGATGGCGCCCTCCGCAGCTCCCTCGCTGCCGGCCACCACGCTCTCCAGGGCCCCCCAGCCGTCGCTGGCCACCCAGGTGAAGCTGGCGTTGAGGCGCTGGGCGGCAGCGAGCAGCTCACGGGCATCCTCAGACCGGGTGAACAGGACGGCCACGCGAGCGCTTGGCTTCTGCAGCAGGGCTCGCACCACACCCTCGAAGGCCGCAGGGCTCATGGCGCGGCCCACCTTCTCCGACGTGGCCACGCAGATGTTGCGGGCTCGGGCCTCCAGCTCGAAAGCCTCGATGCCCGTCTCACCGTAGTCCCCTTCAGACGCCACGGTGGACACATAGGTCCAGTTGAAGAAACGGAGGATTTCAGCCATGGCCTTGGCTTGGAAGAAGTCCGGGGGCACGGTGCGGGCGAAGTAGTCGTAGCGGGACTTGTCGCTCAGCTTGGCGCTGGTGGAGGCGTAGCTGATCTGCGGAATCTGAAATAACCTCAGGAGGTTGGCCACCTGGGAGAGGGGGAGAGAAGGCAAGGGTCAGAGATGGCCGCACCCCACATCTGGTGAACCGTGGAGTCCACAGTCCTGGGATGGCCTTGCGGGCTCCCTCTCCTTCTAAAGACCAGAATTTCACCAGGCGTACAGCACAAGAAAGGATTATATACTTGTGCACAAGCATAGCAAAAGAAAGGATTCCCCCAGGGGGCTGGAGTCAGAGCCAGGACAAGGACCACTGGCCTAGAGCTCAGACTGTCCTGTCCTGTCCTTATTTTTTATTTTTTTGTGGAACTGAGGATTAGACCCAGGGATATTCTGCCTCCAAGCTATATCTCCACTTTATTTGATTTTTTATTTTGAAACAGGATCTCGCTAGGTTACTGTGAACTACGTATTTTGAAACAGGGTCTCATTGAGTAGTTGACATGCCTTCACACCTGGATCCTGTCTCAGCCCCCCAAGTACTGGGAGTAAAGGCCAGAATCTTAATTTGATGAGTCTTCTGCATGGGGGTAGGAAATCTCTTCCCCTGGGCTGAGGCCTCAGGGTCCCCCAGGGGCCACACCGGGACCAGAGGCATGGGTGGGAAGCCAAGGAAACCTGGGGAGAAGGGGGTACTAAGCCTGAGTTTCTCAACCTGGCCTTACGAAGCTGCCGAGCAGATAAAAAGGCGGGTACCCGGAAGACCATGCACCTGGCACAAGAAGTTGATAGGGCCATGAGCAAGAGAGACGGGGCTGGAAGGCTGGACGCGGCCCCGCCACTGGACGCGGCCCCGCCACTGGACGCATGAGCTTGGGATGGGAAAGAGGTTACAGGCTCCTGGAGATAAATGCATGAGGCCCTAAAGAGGACTGTAGAGGAAGGAGTGAACCCAGGAGCACTCTGCCTCCAAACTATACCCCCAGCCCTTGCTTTTAATTTTATTTTGAAACAATCTTATTAAGTTGATGCTCCAGAGGCCCCTGAAGACATCACTAGGTAGGAAACTCCCACCCATCCCCAGCCTCAGTTTCCTGATCTATAACATGGGTTAATAACAATAGTATCGGTCAGGTGCCACGGGGTACACCTATGATCCCAGGACTTGGGAGGCGGAGGCGGGAGGATCTCAGGTTCGAGGCCAGGTTCAAGGTTCGGCAATGCAGTGAGACCCACGGCAGTTTAGTAAGACCTTGTTTCAAAATAAAAAATTAATCCAAAGAACTGGGCATGTAGCTTGGAGGTAAAATGCCCCAGGGTTCAATGCCCAGCGCCAAAAAATAATAGTAAATAATGATGCCCAGCTAATATTGGGTGTGTCCTTATGGCCTGGCTGGCCCTCATCAAAATTTCATTACCAACCTAAAAGTAGAATGTGTTGAATCCTATTTATTTATTTACTTATTTTGCAGTACTGGGGATTGAACCCAGGACCTCAGACATGCTAGGCAAGCGTTCTACCCCTCCTGGGGCCATGCAGTCAGTGCGTGGGGAAGCCAGGATACCAACCCAGAGGCCGGGCCATTCAGCCTCAGGTTATCCAACATTAGGGTGTGTGTGTGTGTGTGTGTGTGTGTGTGTAGCTCTTTTATCTTTTTTCCCTTAGGGTAGTTTCTCTTACACATTCTGTAGAAACCGACCCCCATAAGTGACAGGGGCACTTTCTTAGCCTTCTATAAAAAGCGAGTAAAAAGAGGCTGCCGGTCCCCCTCCAGTGAGTGCAGCAGCCCGGAGCCAGCACTCAGGGAAAACCCTGGGTCAGCACCTGCAGCCTCCCTCCCGCCCCCGCGGAGCCTCTGTGTACCTGGATGGAGACGTCACTGTAGGAGCCGCCGATGACCCCAGTGATGGCAGTGGGAGCATCGTCGTGGGTGGCGTAAGACCCGTCGGGGCAGATGTGGCGTGAGCCGTCGGCTCCCCGGCTGAGGGAGGCGCGCACAAAGTCCAGAGCCTGCTCCAGGGCGTGCGTGTCCTTGGAGCAGCTGTCGAGGATGTGGGCACCCAGGCGCACGCCGGGCAGCAGGTGGGGGTCGCGGTTGATGCGGTCTAGTGCGAAAAGCATGGCCTCTAGGCGCTGGATGCCCCGGTGCTCGTTGACAGGACCGCACTCCTCCGGCAAGCTGCCCTTCTGGTGCACCGGGAACAGCCCACCCAGCACCAGGTCACCCTCCAGGGTCAGCACCTTCTTGGCTGGGCCCTCAGCCACAGCACCCCACAGCAGCAGCAGTGCCAGGAGCCCCAGCAGCGATCCCATGGCCCCAAGGGGTGGAGGGGTCCAGCAGACCTGGGTCTCCGGGGGTAAGGGCAGAAGCAGCAGAGGCAGAGAGAGGGGTAACGGGGGCCAGGAAAGACAGACAGCAAGAGAGGTGAGAGGGGACCCAGCTCCTGCAGAGAGACAGGCAGACAGGGAAAAGTGGAAGCCGAGACTGGAAGCCCTGCTTTCTCCCAGCCTCCCCTCTGCCTCCGCCCTCCCCCTCCTTCCTCAGGTGCTCCGTGGAGAGGGCGGTGCTCTAACTAGGCTGAGAAGCTCCTGCGATGCCTCCCTAGGCCCCTCAGCCTTGCTCCGAAATGGGCTGGAGATGGGCCCTGTGCCCCTACAAACTCCACAGACAAAGAGAGGCAGGGAGCAGAGGCCCAGGCAGAGGACAGACAACTCCAGCCAATGCCAAGCCCTCTACAAACCAAAGGGTGTCCAAAGCTGGGTGTGGCGGCACATGCCTGTAATCTTAATACTTGGAAGGCTGAGACAGGAGGATCGGAGGTTCATGGATAACCTCAGCAACTTAGTGAGTCTTTGTTTCAAAATAATAATGATGGTGGGGGGGGGGCAATGTAGCTCACAGGTAGGATGCCCCTGAGGCTCAATCCCAGGACCAGATAGGAAAAGAGTACAAGACTCTATACAAACTTCACAGGACCACGAGGTCAGTGCCTTTGCAGCAGGGGCTGTCTGGGTTACAAAGTCAGGGATCCAGTTTCCATCCAGAGCCTACCAGAGAGGGTTTCCAGAGAGGGGGCACCGCTGTCTGAGGACCCACCAGGGAAGAGGGAAGGAAGAGTCTCTAAGGAACATTCTCCAACCCTAGGGACACTGGAGCCCTAGGGCTGAACACCCAAGGGTGTTCCCCAGAATCTCCTGAGAAAGAAGTGGAGACCCTAACCCCCGAGTGAGACAGCAAGAGAGAGGCTGGCCCCAGGGAAGCCACCAAAGTGAGCCCCCGTCCTGAGGCGCAGGACAAAGAGAGACGGATGGACATGTGTATCACAGGTCGAGGGCAACTCATCTGGTCAGATCTCCACACGGTGCTGAGGGCCAGCTCCGTGCAGAATGCTGTTTGAGACTTTGTCTCCGTTTCCACTCCGAACCCAGCAGAGAAAGTCAATTCCAGCTCCCTCTCCTCAACCTCGGGGTTCTGAGCACCCTGGCCCTTAGAGACTCACCCCCTCCCTCATCTATCCCGTGTACTGTCATCTGTACCCCGCTGCCTTCCCAAACATCGGCCCCACACCAGCTTCTACAATCATGCAGGCTCAGGGAGGCTCAGAGAGGAACGTATATCTTTCCCCAGAACAGGAAACTGAGGCTGAAGAGGACCGCAACTAGTTTCAAGGACCTCGTGTCCTGGCCACAGAGACAGGGCGCCTCACTCTGCCCCCACAGTGCCCCAGGGCAGGGGGACTGAGACTCTGCAGGCACCCCAAAGAATCGGCTCAACCCGGCACCAGGAGAGAGAAGCCGGGTGAAGAGCAACACAGACGGGGCAGGGACCCAGATGAGGGCTGAGCGCCAGGAGGCCCAGACGGAAGCCCAGAGGCAGGGAAGGGGCCAGAATCCTGGACTCCGCAGCCAGGGGCCAGGGCCACAAAAATCTGGTTAAGGGGCAAGAGACCCCGAGAGGCTGAGACAAAGAAGAGGTACAGACAGAAAGAAGGACCAGAGGACACTGGAGCAGGAGGGGCAGAGGAGGGTGTGCATTTTCTGGGGAGGAAAGGCGGGATGGCCAGGGCTGTCTTCCCGCTCCCCGGAGCTCCCAGAAGGCACCGCCTCACGCCGACCCCAGAACTCGAGGGCTCGTGGGGCCCCCAGAACGTGGGGTCAGGACCAACGGCACCACGAGCTCGCCCTACCTGGCCGCCCAGCTCTGCGCGGAGAGTCGCCGGGGAGCAGGGGCGCGGGCTCGGCTCCGCTCGCTGGCTCTCTGGCTGGCTCTGCTCCGCTCTGCTCTCCGCCCGCTGCTTTCAACCGTGGCCGCCCCGCCCCCGGCCCCTCCTCCGCCCTTCCCCGCCAGCCCCCTCCCAACCTGGCCTCCCGCCTCCCCGGCTTCGGACCCACCAGGTTCAGACCGCTCTGGGTTTCTAGCCAGGAGCTGTCCGCGGCGTGGTGCTGAATCCCCGTGCTCCTGCTCTGCGCTGGAGCAGGTGTCTTAAGGCCCCTTCGCCAGCAGTCAGACTGCGTCCTAGGGAGCAGCGGGAACGGGGATGGGGAAGTCCGTGAGACCAGAGAGGGCTCCCCCTCCGCCAGAGCGGGGATGCGGCCGGGGGCTGCTGCCATGGGGGATAGGCAGGGGTAAGTGGAGTCCTTGCCCTCCGGCCCGGGTCTGCCCCAGTCCTCACATCCATTCCCTTCACCCAGCAGCTGCAGCCCAGTTCACATAGCAGGCCCTATGAGAGCAGGGCCTGGGTCAGAGGAGGCTGGAGGGGGGAGGTCAGAGGATGGCCCCCTTCCTGCAGATGGCCTTTAAAGCACCCGTCCTGCCCCCACTGCTCCCCTGCTACTGTGTACAAAGGGCGCGTATGTCAAAGAGATATGAACCTGCAGGGTGCTTGGCAGGAGGGTCGGCCAAGGGACCTGCTGGGGCTGGCGGGGGACCGGGAGGGGAGGGGGCCGAGGACAGGCTCCTTGGAGTGGCTGTGGCGTGGGAGGGAGCGAGCTAGAGCCCCAGCAGGGGGAGGACAGCTCTGAGATGTTCTTGACTCTTCCCTCCCACAGCGGGATGGGGAGGGTGCCCCTGGGCCAGGCGCTGGGCTGTGCTTTAGGACGTGGGGCAAGGGCAGCTGCCAGTCTGCACCAGCACACACATACCCCAACAGGTGCTAAGGGGCCGCGGCCCCCCACTCCCAGGCACTGCCCTTTCCTCCACAGGTGTCAGAGGGACGAGTCCAGCTCAGATGTGTGCTAAAGAAAATGCCGGCCCAGGCCCCTCGAAACCCATTCCATGTAGCATGGGGAGGGTCACAAGGACAGGCTATTTCCCTGGACACAGAAACCCGATGCCTCTGGATGCTCTGGGAGGAATGCTGCTCTGAGACACAACAGACACATCAAACCCAAACAAACGCAGGCCGGACTGAAGGCACGTGGCAGCAGATGAGGGCTAAGCCATGGCAAGGCTGGAGGCAGACATGTGCCTTGGCTCGCTCTGCCAGGGGCTGCTCTCCCGCACCCCCTGTGATGTTCTCTGGGGTACGTGAATGACGACTGGATGCCAAGGCAGAGGGCTGACGGCAGGTGGGTGCGGAGGTGAGAGGATCCCATCCCACTGACCTCAAGGGGCTGTCACCAAAGGCCTCACAAAAGACAACGGCTTCATCCAGACATGGCCACAAAGAGCAGCGGCCCAAGAAGCCCACGACGTGGCTGTAGGAGCAAGCCGCACCATCCCACCGCAGCCCAAAGACATGCAATGACTCACGGGCGTGTGGCCTCCACGCCAGCTGTGCACGCACCTGCGGACGTGGCCATACTGAGCTGGACATGTGGGTAACACCCAACACGTGTGACCCCATGCTGTACTGTGGACACAGCCACACAGACAGCTGTGCACACAGCCACACACAGACATGTCCACACACAGAGCTGTCATCATGGACACACAGCTGCAGCCCCATAGCTTTATATACGGTTACACAGTAAAGCATGTTACAGTCACGCCCCACTAAACAGACACACACGCACATCACTGTACATGAAGAGACGCTTCTACCTAGCCAGCCTCTCATATCCTCAGTGCAGCACAGACGGGCTCGAGGTCAGCACACAGGGATGCCATAAGCTTGGTGGGGTGAGCAATGCCCCCAGCAGCCTCATCCGCGGTGGCATGCACTCGCCAGGTGCAGAGGCGCTGGCTGACGCAGCCACAGCCTCGCCTGCTGAGGTCCCGCATGAGGGCCAGCAGACGGGCCACAGACCGGCTCGGGCTCCCACGGCCTGTGCCTGGGAAGCCCCTGGGGCTGCTGCACCGCAGCGCAGGGGCCAGTCCGGGGCCACAGAGCAGGCGTGAGGGCTCCAGCACCCCGCCCTGGGCCCCGGGGCTCGGCCCTGTCCTGGGGCCTTGGGGCTCCTGCCCATGCCCAGCCTAGCTGCACGCCCCAAGGCACTGCTACAAACCCACAGCCCAAATCCACGTGAAGCGAGAAAACCATTTGCTTTATTTTGAGTTCTGGAAGCTCCAATATGAGTCTGAAACACAGGTAACAGAGGCGGCAGCCGGGGTATGGTGCCGGTAACAGTCTCTGGCTCCTCTAGCCCGGAGCCAAAAGGGCAGTGAGAAGGCGCAGCTCACGGCCGGGCCAGGCAGCCCGACTCCCCGAGGGGGAAGGGACTGGAGTGTGCTGTCCTTCGCAGCTGCACCCACAGAAGGGTGCGCCTTGGGTCACTCCTCACCCTTCTCAGGGGCACTCGGCTCCCCAAGTGGCCCCAGGGCCTTGGCCTCAGGACCCAGTCGAGGCTCCCCCAGGGGCCCCTCGCCCTCCAGCTCCAGCTCCTCGAAGGAGGAGCCGCTGGCCCCTGACTCGCTGTAGCTGTGCTCGCTGTGGCCGTCGCCATCGTCCCAGCCTCGGCTGCTGGCCCCAGGGGACAGTGTGGTGGCTGACGCCTCCCGGCTTCCATGGCCGACCTCCAGGCTCACAGAACTCCCGTCGCTCACTGAGTCGCCTCCTGTGGCCAGAACAAGGAGTGCAGGTTAGCCAGGTCTGACACAAGCCCCCACCCGCCTCCAGGGAGAGGGCAGAGCTCTGCACAAGCTCTCCGCTGAGCACACACCCCATCACCCCATCGTGACTAATCCAGGCCCCCAGGCCCCCGAGGCCCATTCCCGCTGCCCTCTGCCCTGCCCGGGGTTGCACGAGGGCCAAGGGAGCAAACGGGGGGAGGGGAGCGGGAGCAGCTGGCTGTGCACTTTGCTACTGAGCCTGAATTAGCCTCAGCTTCCTGCACTCCCACAAAGCCACTGTCCCCCACCCCCACACCCATTAAGGGCCACTCAGCCCCCAGGGTGAGCAGCTCAGGGAAGAACAAAGATACCAGTGTCCCTCCACCCCTCATGTCAGGCTCGGAGTGTCCAGAGCCAGCCACAGAACATTGCCACGAGGACCAAAGATGGACCAGGAGGCCCGCCCCCAGCCCCCACGTAGCCCCAAGGAGCAGCTGGGTCCCAGAGTCAGGCTGCATCCCCACGGGAGGAGGAGTGCGTGTCACCAGGATGGAGAAGTCCTGACACAGTGCTCACCCAGCTGCAGGGAAGGAGGGTGCTGGGGAGAAGCACCCTAAGGCCTTCCTCCCCTCTCCAGGGGGGCCCCACCCCCCCAACCACTGGCTCGGGCAGCAAGGGGGCTGGGAGAGCACCTCCGCCGGAGCCTGGGGGGCCCACCAGTGCCGAGCTGGGCGATGGCCTATGCCCTCCCAACCGCTCCTGCACTCGCAGTGCCCCCAGGCAGGCGGCCCTTCGTCTGGCAGCAGCCCCTCACATCACCTCCCAGAAGGAAGGCACTGGATGCGGCTGTGAGACGGAGTAACAGACCCAGGCCCTCTGTGTGCAGGGCCGGGCTGGAGAAGGCCGGCAAGCCCGCCTGTGTGGGAAGCTCAACTTCCGCCTCCACGAGACGGAGCCCTGAGCCAACCCCAACTGGGACTGCCGGGCATTCGGAGGGACTGAGCCATCCCTGAGCCTCGGCCGGAGCCCAGGGTGAGGGTATTTGGAGGCTGCTCCCCAAATCCACTTGTCCCCAAGGAACACTCTGGGGCCTCCTGGCACAGGTGAGGAGGGCCCCAGAGCCGGCCTGGGACAGGGCCGTGCCCTGAACCATGGTGGTTCCCTCTGATGCTGGGCAGGACTCCAGCCCCCCACTCATTCCTAGTGACACTCCGTGCCGCCGGAGCTGCAGGCCCAAGAGGCACGAGGAGTGTACAGCTTCTGTCCGGCCCCGTTTCTGTCAAGTTCTGTCTGTCCCCCCATCTGATGGCTCTCTTGAGACCTGGGGGTACAGGGACCTGTCCACGCCCAGCCAGCTGTGTCCTCTCTCGCGCGTCTGGACAGGAAGTGAGGGGAGGAAAGAGGCCAAGGTGCCTCCTGCCCAGGGCTCGGCATGCTGGGATGAAGACGGCCCAGGGAACACGTGGACACTTCAGACGATGGGGCTGGAGGCAGGGAGCAGCGGCCCCGCAGCTCCATGGTCTGCGCGGGCGGAGGTCCCGTGTCCTGAGCCTGCGTCCTGAGCCTGGGGAGAGGCTGCCAGGCGAGGCTGGGCAGCACCCGAACCCCGAGGGTCTGGGAAGGGGAGTAAAGCGGCCACCTTCACCTCAAACCCTCTCTTCGTCTGCCCACAGCCAGTGCAAGGAGATCAAATATTCATCGCCTCTGGAGCTAAATAATACATCAATGTAATAACAGGCTCAAGGCAGCTAGCTAATCACCCCCTTCACCTCCAGCCCAGGATGGGCCGCAGCAGGGGGCAGGCGGGGACGGCCGAGCACTGGGTGGCCAGGCACCACGCGCCCACCCCATGCTGCGGTCTAAGTGGCGTGCACCTGGCAGCGAACACCCGGAGGCGCCGGGTGCCAGGACAGGCCTGTCAGAGGTGGGCAGACCCCTCAGTTCCCGCACCAGGGAGTGGGCGGGCAGGCTGTGGAGGGCAGGCCAGGCCCGGGGGCGGGGAGCTGTGGCTGCAGCCAGCTGGAGCAGTGCCAGGCATCCTTAACACCCCTGGCTGGCAGTGCTGGGGAGGGAGGGGAGTGGGCGGGTGGGCCAGGAGGGGGCGCCAAGCAGAGGAAGGTTGCAGGGAGGTCAAGGTACCCCTCCTCTTATCCTGGGGGCTGCCTGGGCCGCTGACCTTGTGCTGTGCCCTGTGGCCACGGTAGGGGCACTGAGGAGCGTCTGCCGGGCACTGCAGGCAGAAGGGAGCAATACCCCATGGAGGTAATTAAGTGGCAGATGAAGTTAACTGCGTTGGACACAAGCCCCTAGGGAGCGGAGGCTGCCTCCCAGCACCCTCCCGCCCAGCCCCTGTCACGGTCTCCCTGGGACGACCTTGGCCGTGGCCGACTGGATGGACAGAAAGTCTTCGTCCTGCTCCTCGCAGTCTGGACTCGCTTCTAGAAGTCACAGACCTCCAGAGTGACGGAGGCTCCTCCAGACACCGAGGCCTGGCCCCTGGGACAGCATGAGATGTTACCAGCAGCCCCTCTTGCCCCATCACCAAGGGGATGGCGGGGCGTGGGCTGGGTGCAGGCGCTGTGGCTGTCAGCAGGTGTGTGGGCCGGCTGTGGTCGAGGGGCAGGGAGAAAGATGATGGCTGCGGGGGACCGGAGGACACCTGTTCCCCTCCTCACCTTGCAGAGCCACCACCTGCCTTCCTGATGAGCCCCACCCAAGCGACTCCTTCCCTGGAGGCCTGAGCCTCCCACAAGCAGCCAGCTGCCTGGGATCTGGGTGTCCACGTTGCCGATCTCTGTGGACCTGCGCACCTGGACAGGCACCTCTGCACGTGGTCCTGGGGCAGGCACATCTCCCTCTTGCCTCTGCCAAACACAGCCTTCCACCCGCAGAGGGAAGAGCTCCCCCACTGTGCCCTGGACATCCAGAAGAGGGGCCTCGGGCAGGACCACCCGCTCCCCCGCCCTCCATACCTGTGCCGTCCACCTGGGCAGCGCTGGCCTCTGCCAGCCCCCGGTATTTTCGCTCTGTCTCCTTCACCTCGGGCACATAGAAGTCTCCTTGCCGTGCCAGCGGGCACATGAAGTAGATCTGGTCTTGTTGGTAGATCTCCAGCCGAGGGTGGGCACACAGCTTCCGCTCCTAGCCGGAGAGTTGCACAAGTGGAATAAACCCCACAGGGCCCCTCACTTACCTGTCCCTGGGTGACCCAGGAACTGTCTATTGCCTATTCCTTCCTGGGGGGCCGGGGCCAATTGGGCCTCTCATGCCTGCTCTGCCACGTCCCAAGAGGGAGACGCCTGCAGACCTCCCCAGAGCAGGGCCCTGCGCTCTAGGGTTCCAGGTCTGAGGACCCACGAGTCCTTAGGACGATACCCAAGGGCAGGTACTAAAAACCTCCAAGCCTGGTGTTGCTATCGCTGTGCATGTGTCTGGGACCGAAAGGCTGCTCCTGTGTCGTCACGAGGCATAACACTAGACCACCCAGCAGAGAGACCCCACGAGCTCGGCAGGCGGCTAGGCCAGGCTCTGGGCTGTCACACTATCCATCCCACAAGCCCCTGGCCTGACCTTTCCCGTCCTGGGCACCGCTGACTGACCCAGAGATATCAAGAGAGGCTAGAGTCCCTGCCCTGAGGCCTCCAGCCCAGCCTGCAGACAAGCTGCCTCAGGCCTGCATCCTCTCCCATCCCTGGCTACGTCTGTGTCGACCCTGAGACTTGAGGGTGGTTTCCATGCCTCCCTGGCCCTGGGCCCCGGGCTTCAGCCAAGGGGGAAGAGGCAGGCCCTGAGCTGAACAGGCAGGCAGAGCACATGGGTCTGGCACCGAACGTTGCCCAATGGGCTTAGGACTCGGCTTCCAGGACCCCAAGTTCTGACAGGCACTGCACTGGACTCTGCCTGGATGCAGACCCCAATGTCCTCCATCCCCTAGTGCAGGGCGGGCAGCAGGCGGCGACAGGAGAGCGGCCTGAGGCTGGCAGGACAATCGGAAGAGGGGCCAGGCGTCTCTCGCTCCCCGCGCTGGAGCGCAATTACCACCAAGATGACTGCGAGGCCCCGCTCTGTCACCGCTCTGCCGCCAACCTTCACAACACGGCTATTTATAGCACTTTCTGGCTCTTGCCACGGCTCTGAAATGAGCCTTCCACTTAATGGTAATGAGAGACTTATCGCCCGGCGGGAAGAAGCCACTCCAGGCCTCCACTTGTCCAAGGTTTGAAGAACTGTCCAACTTGGAAAGGGGTGAGAGTGCCTGGAGGGAGGGGAAAGAGGTGTGCCTGGAGATGTCTCCAGCAGGGACCCGCAGTGCCAGCTGCGAGCCCAGGAGCCACATGGGGGTGCATGGCCTGGCCCAGGTCAGTTGCAGCTCCGCCTAACTCCTCAGTGACCCGGACGAAGCCTTTCATTCTGCCTCATGTGCCCAGACTCTCCAGCCTGCTGCCCCCAAGGTCAGTAGAGGAGAATCACCAGTGTTAACAGCATAAGTCCAATCTTTCTAAAATGCCAACCTGGCTGCTGTCTGGCCTTCTCATCTCCTGATTTCAGGCCCTGACTCCTGGCATCGTCTGCTTTGTCTCTGAGGCTGCCTTTGTTACTCCCCACTCCATGCCCACCGCAGCCTGGCCTTCAGGAAGCAGAAGTCCCAGGCCCTCTGGGCCAGCAGGTGGGCACCGGCGCCTGCCAAACTCACTTGGCAAACTGGGCCAGGTTGACAAGGTCAGTCAAGGAGCCCCAAGGCAGGTCCAGGTCCTTCCCCGATGACCAGAGGAGAGAAAAGGTCCTCAGGTCCGGTCAGCCTGGCCTCCACCATCACCCGCATGCTCTGGGCATTCAAAGGGCCCACAGGACAGCAGCCAGGTGACCACCAGCCACCTCACAAACTACAGAGCTGGCTCGCAGTGCTCCGGAGGCCAACGCCGTGTCAACCTCAGGTTCCAGGGACAATGGGAACCCACCCTACCCATGCCCAGTCAATACACAGGCTACCTTCTAGCTCCCTGCTGGAGAAGCTCAGCCGTAATAAAAATAAGAGGGAACCAGGCTCTTTCCACCCTCTCTTCCAGGCTGGGCATCGGGGTGGGCAGCACCCTGTGCCACCTGCTCTGCCAGCCCCCTCGTTGGCAGGCAGGAGGCAGCTCTGTGGCTGCTCTGCGCATCTGCCTCCTCCGGAGAGCCCCGCTCTGAAGTTGCCTGGCTGTGGACAGCCCTGTTGCCATGGAAACTGCATCCTCCATCCTTGCCGTCGCCTTCATCTCAAAGCCATCGGGGAGAACAGAGGAACGGGGGAGACAGAGGATGGAGAGAAAACTGTGGCCCCACTACACAACCTTCCTTCTCTGCTTGTCCCTCCCTCCTCACAGCCTCCTACACAGGGAGCACCAGCTGCCCAGGCCTGCTTCAAACCCAAAAGAACACAGCCTGGTCCCACCCTGTGCCATCAGAGGACCCCCTGGCCCTCAGTACTGGAGGAAAGCTTGGAGCTAATTAAAATCCCACTGACTGCTCAACCCCAGAGCATCACAACATACATCGGTACTGTCAAAATTCAGACTCAGAGCCAGGTGTGGTGCTGCGTGCTTGTATTCCCAGTACTTGGGAGGCAGAAATAGAGGGGTTGTGGGTTCAAAGCCAGCCTCAGCAACACAGCGACACTCTCAGAAACCTAGTGAGACCCTGATTCCAAATAAAGAAATAAAACTGAGCTGGGGGCATAGCTTGGAGGTAGAATGCCTCTAGGTTCAACTGATTAAAAAAAAATCCAGACTCAAGGCAGAGAAGGAGCAGGAAGGTAAAGAGTCCACCTCGACCCCAGCCCACAGGCAGGGCAGGGCTGCAGCTGCCACATCTCCGCTCATGCCCTGCCCACTAGCCGGAATCGGTCCAGTAAGGGGTCCATGTGCCCTGTCCCTGAGTGGTCAGGCAGAGCGGACGAGCCCTTTCCCTCCAGCCGGGGCAGTCCCTGGGGAGGAGAGGGTGGCCGCGGGCAGGCTCTCCGGTCCTTACTGCACGGCAGGGGTGAGGGCCCGGGTGGCATTTCCATGAGACAGTAAATATTGGAAAACCATCGGAGGAAGGCAAGGCCAGCTGCCTCTGGCTCAGCCAGCCCCGGGGTGCCCTTGGAGAGCAGGCTGCCAATGGCCAAGGACGCCAGCTCAAGGCCACACAGGGCTGCAACTTCGAGGGAAAGGCGTCCTCCCAGCCCTGGCACGGCCCCTTCTCCACAGCCCGGATGGCCAGAGGCAAGTGGAAACATGGCCAGGACGGGGACCTGACAGGCCAGACTACTCACAGCCCACCACGCTCTCTCCACGGTAGGGCAGACAGATACACACGCCGCAGCCCTTTCCACCTAACAAGAAGTCCGCGAACACACCAAGCTTCCACCGCAAATGCTAGAAAGCACACTGAGGCTTCACAGCCCCTCAGATCCACGTGCAGGCCTTCCCTCCCTCCCGTCACCAGGCCACCCACACCAACGCCCGCTGCCCACCCAGCAGGCAGCCAGCCGAGGGCAAGAGCATCGCGCCACCTCGAGAGGCTGCACAGTGCCCTGCCCGGGCTGCTGGGGGAGCACCGCACGCTGCCAGCCGCAGCCCCAGCGCATCTCCAGGGCACCCAGAGGGAAGGCCAGGCTGGTGTGCTGGTGAGGTCTCCCCACAGTGCCTCCCTAAGGTCTCCCTGAATTCAGGAGAGGGAGAGAAGAGGTAGGAGAGAGGATGAGCTCCAGACATCAGCCTGCGCCCTGGCTTCAGGCAAGGGCCTGGAGCAATGCAGGAGAGGAGAATCAGGCTCACGCAGAGGCCGAGGGCGGACCCCACTCTCAGGCTGCCGAGGAAGTGGGTCTGCTTGAGGCTGGATGAAAATGTCTAAAAGGAGGCGGCCATGGGTGCAGGCCACGAAATGGTCACACGTGTCCCACTTGAGCTTCCAGCCTAGGGAGCTACCTGAGCATCCTGCCCTATCCCGGTCCCTGACCTCCTGCCTCACTGGAGGCAGAGGCCTTGGGCCTCCCTGTTCACCCGTGCCGCCCAGCCGCACCCCCGCCTGTGCCAGGCGGGACAGCGAGGCGGCCAGGCAGCCCGCAAGCAGCTGCTGCACCACCCGAGTGGGGGCATCGCCTTGCTGAGTGAAGTGACGCAGACTCCTCTTTAATTACAGACTCTGACGTGCACACGCCTGCACACAGCGGGCCCGCAAGCGGGGGCTCAAGGCCCCGAGGCCCCAGGCAGCCGGTCTGGGTGCCATGTGCAGAGTGCCTGGGGGAGGCACAGCGGGAGCCGGTGGCTGCAGTGTAGTATGGTGCTATTATTCTGCCCAGCTTCCCTCTTCCTGGCCCCCACCCCCCAGGTCTCCCACAGCCTCTGGCCTAGAACCTCTGGGGCACCCTGAGGCCAGAGGGCAGAGCCTCCTCCCTCCCCCACAGCAGGAAGGCCCAAAGCTCTGAGAAGACAGGGAAAGGAGATCCGGGGAGTGCCAGGGAGGGGAGAGAGGGCAGGAATGGCAAGTCACCAGCTCAGCCAGGCCCAGCAGCCGGCCACTGGCCAGCTTCCCTCCGGCCCTCAATTTTCCCAACTTTGAAATAAAAAGATTAGAACAGATGATCTCAAAAGAAATGAGTACTTGGAAGACATGACCAAAACACCATTATTTAAAGGTAAGACAAGTACATGCTGGGCAAACCTAAAAAGAATCGATGATGGGACCACCGTAACAGTGAGGCCGCACAGTTACCCGAAGCGCGGCCCGCTTTCCTGTGCCGCCAGCCAATTAGAAAATATGATGCTGATAATCCTAGTTCTTGGGAGTGGAGACAGGACCGCAGGTTCACAGCAGCCTCAGCTGCTGAGCGAGGCCCATTCAACATTAAAAATAAACATGGGCTGAGGATGTAGCTCAGAGGAAGAACACCCTGGGTTCAATCTCCAGCACCACAAATAAAAACAAATGACAGATCAGAAGGACTGGGGTACAAAAAATAAAACTCCCTGGGTTCAATCCCCAATCTCCCTCTCCCTCTCTCTCTCTCTTCCTACCTATCTCTCTCTCTTCCCCTCTTCTCTCTCTCTCTCTCTCTCTCTCTCTCTCTCTCTCTCTCTCTCACACACACACACACACACACACAAATATATATATATATATATATATATATATATATATATATATGAAGAAATCAAGGTCCTTGTGGGGCGGTCTTGTCCAGGGCCAGTCTGGGAACCCCTAAAGGCCAGGAATGGCAAAGGGGCCAGGCAGCGCACGGGGCCAGCCCTGGAGGGCCTGAGGGAGGTGCAGGGGTGCAGGGAGGGGCAGAGGCGGCACCGTGCCTGGCACCCAGCCCGGCACCCAGCCCGCTGTGCCTGCAGCTGCTGCCGCCTCAGCCTCAAGACTTTTCATTTTCACCTCCAAGCCGGCAGCTCACCACACAATTCACACCTCTGCTCAGCTCCCAGCTGCTCGGCCCTGGCTTCCCGGGGGCTCACGGAGGGGCCTGGCAAACATCAGGGTGGGCTGGGACTCCCAGGAGCAGAGAAAGGCCGCGTTCCTCTCTGTGGGCACATGCGACGCAGGCCCTCATGCACCCCAGTGCCCAGGCCTGCAGCCACTCCCGGCCTCTCCTTTCCCAAGAACAGATGATGCATGTGCCCTGCGACCTCAGCCCTGCTGGCCCTGGTGGGCTGGGGGCTGAGCCGGAGCTCAGGCTGGGTCAGCCCCAGGACTTGCCGCTCTGCCTTCCTAACTGGCTCCTGCATCCCCTCCCCCAGGCTCACAGCCCACCCCTCTCAAGTCCACAGCTCCCTGTGGCCTCTGAGCAGTCAAGGACCTTGAGCCCTGTCCGGCTCACAAAGGGACGAAAACACCGCTGACTGATCGTCCAGCAGCAGGAAGGCTGCTCAATGAGATGGGGCCATGACCAAGCACCTGGGCTCAGTGGGGACTGCGAGAGGGAGGGTGGAATGGAGACGGGATGGAGGGGGAGGGGAGAAGGCCTCACACTGCCCCTCCTCCACCCTTCAGGGAAAAGCCTCCATCTTGAAGCTTTGGGTTTCCCAGCTGCATAACCACAGCTCACCTTTCCTTTCTGAGGGTTCTGTTAAGGGCAGAGGTGTTTGGGTCCAGGGGCAAGCTCCCCTTCAGGACCCGTCCCTCCCCACTACTGAATCCCAAGCTTTGTGGAGAAGAGCAACAGAATTCTCCCCTGGTGAGGCCCATCTGCCAAGGCAGGTGGCTACCTCTGGACCAGTGATGGCCCAGCCCCACAGTACCATCCAGACAAGCGCAGCCCCCAGGGTCCCGCAGGACTGCCAAGCTACAATATCCGAGCTGGTATTCTGAGACTGGTGGCTCCCACGCCACCCCAGCAAAGGCTGGCTTTGTGCTTTCAGTCCTGGAGGCGGGGAGGCGGGAGGGGTGAAGCCAGCGAGGCAGGGGAGCAGGCTCTAGTGCCCAGGCCCAGGGAGCAGCCTGGCCTCCTGTGCCCTCCTCGGCCCCAGAAGCGGCTCCCCAGGGGCTCGGAAGGGGCGGTCTTGGCTTGGGCATGGCGTGTGAGAGTCCCTGCTCCTCTCAGCTAACTTCGATTCCTCTCACTCCAAGTTTGGGCAGGCCTCTGGCTCTCCTCCAGCTCTGCTCTCAGTGCTCTGCTGGGAGGCCCAGACTAGACTCTCACTTCTCTGCTCAGACACACGCGTGGCTGCCTAGCATCTGCAGGCCAGTCTCTAGGACCTAAACTGACCTGGCCTCCCACCAGGCTCGGTCCAGGAGACCACAGGAGTTGCTGTGCCTCTCAATGACTCCAGCCAGCCCTCCCTCTCTCCCTCCCTCCCTCCAGCACGGCTAAGCTCAGGCTAAGCTCTGGCAGGTGAGCTGGCCCAGAGACCCAGGGAGGGAAGCCTGGGAGCCCCGTGGAAGATGACACGCAGCCCAACAAGCCACCTTCACTGAGTGCCTGCTGGGCCCACAGGTGGACAGACAGCGGCCTCAGCCTCCAACTCCGACGGCCAGGGCCGCAGACAAGGATGCTGGGCCCTGAACTCATCCCGGGCTTACCCAGAATCCATAACGAGTCCCTTCCCACTTGCGGGCAGGGTAGAGTGGCTGAAGGCACGCAGCTGGGAGAGCCAGGCTGGGTCCACTGCTGCTTCACCGCCTGACCCGGGGATCTGCCTTTCTTCCCATTGCCGGGCAATGGGATGCTGGCTTTGATTAGGACCCCACCTCCTCGATGGACCTTACGCCCAGAGCAGTGCTGCACAGAGGGCTGGGGGTGGCTGCGGCGGCGGCGCTGAGGTACAGGGGCTCCCCTGGCGTTTTCTTTTTTGTAGTACTTTTTTTTGGTACTGGGGATGGAACCCAGGGGCATTCTACTTCTGACCTACACCCCCAGCCCTATTTCTTGGTCTTTTTATTTTTGAAACAGGGTCTCACTGAGTTGCAGAGGGCCTCACTAAGTAGCTGAGGCTGTCCACAAACTGCGGTCCTCCGGTCTCAGCCTCCCGAATGCTGGGATGACGAGTGCGCCCACCAGCCTGGCTTTGTGGTACCTTTTTGTAGTATGCTACACGCCCGGCCCTTTTTCTTTTGGAAGAGTCTTGTGCAGCTGCTGAGCTGGCTTCACGCCTGTGGTGCTCCTGTCTAGGAGTACAGGCTTGCTCACTCTTCCATGTGAAGATAAAACCTGGGGCTCTCCCACATCAGCCAGGGAAAGAGAGGACCACAGATTTCAAATTCAGCGTTCCACCGTAGCATGGGCTCACCCCAGCCTGACTCCCTTGGCTGGCTGAGGATGCTGGGAGGGTCATGAGCCATGGGCAGAGCCCAGATGGAGCCTGGGTGGGCAGAGTGCAGTGGGCAGGCTCACCTCTGCAGGCATCCTTCTGGGGCCCCCACCCCTCAGTGCCCAGTACTGATCCATGGCACCACCCACTGTCACCCATCTCCGCCCCAAAGAGACTCCAAGCTCCAATCGGAGCAAGCCCACACCCCAGCCTGAGCAAGGCGGGCCCGGCGCCTCCTGGATCCACTCGTGGTGGGCAGCTGCCCACCGGTGGACCTCTCAGGCCAGAGGTTTGCGAGCCAGCTGAGCCTCAGGAGCCCTCTCCCAGACAGCAGCTCAAGACGTCGTCTGGGTGCAGGACCTGGGGCCGCTCCTGCAGTGGGAGCAGGCGAGGCTCTGGGGCAGCCCCTACCCAGGCTGCCAACCACAAGGCCGCTCTGCACAGCAGTCTGAGAACTATGGCTGGCATCCCCTCCCTAAGTCCCTGGTACACCATCCCAGCCAAACCCACTGCCCCAGAGCTCGGCCACCAAGGTCCCCCTCACAGGCACACCGCATCCCTTTGGCAAATCCTCTAGCAAGCTCTCTCCAGTTGTACAGAGACAGGGCCAGGTCTGACCTCCGGCACGCCTCCCCAGCCAGCTGGCCAGCCGCCACCCGAGCCACGCTCTGTCTTCCCAAACCTGGGAGACGAGGGGTCCTTGTGCTGACAAGGGCCCTCTCCCAAGAACACCCGGAAATCAGAGACCCTGGAGCTCCTGGATTACGGAGAAGATTCTAGACTCTGCTGGGTGGGGAATCGAGCATGGGAGCTCAGCTGGGCCTGCCCAACACTCACGACGACTCTCTACCAATGGCTACAGACAGCCATGAGCCAGGTGTCATGCTAGGGACCTTCCACACACAGTCCTACGCATGGGCTCCCCGATTTCACTCTCAGTCAGGGCCTGCTGCATGTACTTGGAGCCCTCCCCGGACACTCGTGGAGACTGGTGCCGCCGTCCTGGGGCTGCACGCCTAATACTTGGGAGGCCAAGATAGGATCGCAGGTTCACAGCCAGCCTCAGCAACTTCGTGAGACCCCATTCCAAACAAACAAAAATAGGGCTGGGGTGTAGGTCAGAGGTAGAATGTCCCTGGGTTCAGTCACTAGTCACACACACACACACACACACACACACACACACACACACACACACACCTGTAATCCCAGAGGCCCGAGGGGCTGAGGCAGTTTAAGGCAAGCCGGGGTAACTTAGAGACAGACCCTCAGCAACTCAATGAGACTCTGCTTCAAAATAAAAATAAAAGCCAGGCATGGTGGTGCATGCCTATAATCCTACCACTTGGGAGGATCGCAGGTTCAAGGCCAGCTTTGGTAACTTAGTGAGACCCTGTTTCAATACAATAAATAAAAGAGAGCTGGGGGTGTGGCTTAGAGGTAGAATGCCCTGGGTTCAATCTCCAGTACCAAAAAAAAGGGAGGAGGAAGAGGGAAAGAACTAAAAAGGCTGGGGATGTCGTTCAGTGGTAGAATACCCCTGAGTTCAATCCCCAGTACTACAGAAAAGAAACAAAACCAGCGGTGCACCCTGAGGGCCTGTCTGTTACCTGGCTCACAGCTGGGCCCTGTCTCTTTGGCAGCCTCGCACCTTCAAGGAAGCCTCCTGCAGCTGCCGGAGGAGGCCCGTCCTGGGACTCAGGAGTGACCTGCCCAGGAGGCCACCTCCCTGGACGCCACTGGGGCATCTGACCAGGCAGTGATGGTCACACAGTATCCAAAGACCTCTCACGCTGCTCCAGCGTGCTGGGCCTGGGGCTCCTGCAGCTCAGCCCCCCAAGGGAGAAAGGCTGGCCAAAGGCAGAGGCAGCCACACACGCCACAGATGAGATCCAGCCTTCCCTTCCAGAGAAGGGCCTGGAAAACGCTGCCCTTCAGGCTCCTCAGTGACCCCCAGGCCCCTCGCCGTCTGTCCCATGAGACCAACCCTGCCCCCGGCTCTGCGCAGCTGCGACAACGGCGGGCCAGCAGCTGCTCTCACCTCCCCCACGTGCCACCCACTCACCCGCCTCTCACCCCGGCCTCTGGGGAGCCAGGGAGGCTGGGGCCCTCCCTCCTCCTGGCAGCAGGGCTCCCAGCCTCCCTCGTCTCTTCAACAGAATGCTGATGGCTGCTGTCATTCCATCTGAAGAACCTTCACAGCAGACCCGGCTCCAGAGAGAAAGGGGTGAGTGTGTGTGTGTGCGCGCGCGTGTGTGTGCACACACATGTGCCAGCTTGCACAGTCAAAGGCAGCCAGCTCGGCGCTGGGAGTCAGAAGTGCCCAGAGTCTCATTAGCGGCTTTTCTCTGACCACAGGGCAGTGGGGGACGAGGCAGGGGTGGGAGCTGCCTTACGCTCTGTTGCTCTGTTCTGTCTCCTAGGCTGAGAACAGGGCCACCCCCTGTGGGCCGCAGGCTGCTGCTGGCAAACAGAGCCAGCCCCTTCCTCACCTCTCAACTGAGCCGCTGCGGCCAGCCGCCCCCACTGAGCACGGAGCCGCCCGTTCCTCCCTCCACCTCCCAGCAGCCTGGTCCCGGCCACCGCTAGGGCAGCCCGCACTCTGCCCAGACCCGCCACAGGCCGACAGGCTCTGCAGGGTGGGAGGAGGGAGGAAGGGTTTTCATCAAAGGGGTGACGTCAAAAGCAGCCGACTTGTGAAGCCGTCAGAGGCCGGGAAATTTGGACAAAGGTGGCTAAAAATAAATCCCGAAGCCAGAAAAAGGCTTTGGTGTTGAGCTGCTCGCCACCACGCCGCATGCGCCCAGCTCTGAGGCTGGAGCCCAGGAAACCTTCCCGGTGCCCCCCGAGCCGCCCACAGGCTGAGGGTGGGGCTCTGGTGACACCTGAGGAGGTGCGAGGGCAGGGCACACACTGAGCAAGCTGGACCCGTGCTACCTTCCTGCCTGCACCGCCACCCGCTTCCCCACTTCCAGTTCCACCCCAGGCCTGGCAAGCACGCCCTCCCAGCACCCTGGGGCCACCAGCCCTCCATCCTCACCAGGCCCTACCCTGCCACCACCACAGCACACCACGAGGGCCCTGCTGCCAGGCCGCCCACCACCAGGCTGCGGAGCTGGGCTCACGTCTGCCTGCCCCTGCTCTGCCCAGCTGCCAGCCGACACCTCCTCACCCAGCCTGTCGGACCCATTTCTTTTTTGTGTGTTTTTGCAGTACTGGGGATGGAACCCGGGGTTATTCTGCCTCTGAGCTACACCCTCAGTCCTACTTTTTATTCTTTATTTTGAAACAGGGTCTCACTGAGTTGCCAAAGGCCTCACTAAGTAGCTGAAGCCGGCCTCGAACCTGTGATCCTCCTGTCTCAGCCTCCTAAGTGCTGGACTAGAAGTGCGCATCACCACGCCCGGCTGTCTGACCCATTTCTATCACCAAAGCCCTGCACCACTGTTCTGGAGAACAAGTGGAAAGTTCTCCCAATCCACAGAGCTCCTACACTGGTCTCTGACCCTGACCGTGCCCTCTGCACAGGCCCTGCCACGGCGGCTATCCACTGCCCACTCGGCCCTCCGGGGACAGGAGCCTCAGGACGACCTTCCCAGAAAACGCCATCAAGAGGCTGAGGTCCCCACGCGTACTCCCCAGCCCAGGCCTCGACTCCAGGCTCCAGACACTCGGCTGCCCCCACCCACCCAGGTATCTAGTGACCCAAGACCAGGCCCTCCCTCAACTCTGTCCTCTCAGTGAAACGCACGCTCTGCACTTGCCTACCCGCCAGGCCAAAAGGAAGCAGAGCTCGGTGCGCCCCTCCCACCTCCTCCAACAGGCAGCCTACCAAGCCCATCAGTGCCACTACTCCACAATGGGTTCTCAGAGCCAGGCGTGGTGGCACACACTTCTAATCCCAGGACTTGGGAGACTGAGACAGGAGGATCGCGGTTCAAGGGCAGCCTCAGCTACTAAGTGAGGCTCTCTGCAACTTAATGAGACCCTGTTTCAAAATAAAGAATAAAAAATTAGGCTGGAGAGGCCGGGCATGATGGCGCACGCTTGTAACCCCCGCTTGGGAGGCGGAGACGGGTGGATCGCGCAGGTTCAAAGCCAGCTGCCCTAGCTTAAGAGACCCTGTTTCCAAATAAAAAAGTATAAAAACAGGTCTGGGAGTGTAGCCCAGAGGTAGAAGGGCTTCCAGGAACCCAGTACCACCAAAAAAATGGGCTGGAAGTGTAGCTCAGAGGTAGAATACCCCTGGGTTCGATGCCCAGTTCCATACACACAAAAAAAGAACTTATCTTTGTCATCTTCCCTATGAAGTACCCATTTCATACACTCAGCACAGACACTCAATACACAAATCAAACGAGTGAGTAAGGCTGGGCCCGGTGGTGCACGCCTGTAATCCCAGTCCTTGGGAGGCTAAAACAGGCGCATGCCTGTAATCCCAGTCCTTGGGAGGTTGAGACAGGTGCACACCTGTAATCCCAGTCCTTGGGAGGCTGAGACAGGTGCACACCTGTAATCCCAGTCCTTGGGAGGCTGAGACAGGACGATTGTAGATTTGTAGCCAGCTTCAGCAACTTAATGAGACTGTTTCCAAATAAAATATAAAATAGTGCTGGGGTGTAGCTCAAAAGTAGAATGCCCTGGGTTCTATCTCCAGCACAACAACAGAACAAGAATGGATAAGCATTCACCTCCAAGCACAAACTGGGGTCATTTCTCTAGCACCCAAACTTTGAGAACACTTGGAGGAGTGGCTGTACACAGGGCACACTCTGGAGAACCCTGTGAAACCTCCCGCTGCTGGCTTCCCTCCCCTGCAGGCAGGCTGGGCAGGGCCTGCACTGCTTCCCCAGCCCTGGGCTCAGGAAGCAGGAGCTGAGGCCACAGAGGCAGGGAAGGCAGCACTCGGGACCTCGGGTGCCCAGCCTTACTCAGCAGGCTCCAGCGGACAGGCCAGGGACAGCGCAGCCTGTCCAGCGTCTGTGTCTGGAGTGCAGGATGAGCACCAGACATGTCTCAGCCACACCGGAGCCAACCTGGGCTGGCCAGGTCTCCACACAAGCTCCTGGGAAACACACTGGCTTCTACAGGTCTGAGCATCTGAAAGAGATGCCAACGGCCTCGCCCGTCTTCCTATCCCCAGGCACCTGCTCTGCCAGAGCCCGGGGCGGCTCTCCCCAGCCCACCTCTCTCCCTATCCTGACAGTCCTCCCCATCCCACCCAGGGGGCCCGCTGCCATGCCCCCGTCCCCACCAGCTGTGTCTCACCTTGATGTAGGTGTCCAGAGCGGGATGGACTCTGCGAGTGGCCAGCCAGATAGACAGTGGGGTGGCGTAAGGGAAGGCGGCTGTCACCGCATGGCTGGGCGCCGGGAAGGAGAATACTTTGAAGCCAAATTTCTGGTAGAGACGGACGAGCTCCGGGGAGGGCGAGTCCTCGCCTTCGCTCAGGATGCTGCCCACGGCGCAGCGGCACTTCTCAGAGGCCACCTGCGGAGGCAAAGCAGGGCTCAGAGCTGGGCAGGGAAGGAGGCCTCGGGCTCCCTGCCCCTGGGAAGGCACCCGCTTCAATAGGCCACACTGCCAGACGCCAGGACTGAGCGGCTATCGTCCTGCAGAAACCCACCCGAGGCCCACTTGAGCACCCTGCTGCAGGACTCCCGCCCACCCTTCATTTATTCCTTCCAAAGCACGCCTGGTGTCATGGTGAGGAACTAGATTTGGCCTCTGTCCCCGGAGACCTGGGAAGGAGAGACCACCCTCCATACCGGCCCACCGAGGGGCTCCCAACTGCTGAGGTGACCTCTGGTCAGCCCTGGCCACCAGGGTCTGGATGACCACAAGCAGAGCTCCCGAGGTCTGGGCCCAGCACAGCCCAAGCGGCGCTGGAGTACTGGGGGAGCGTGCTCCTCCACAGGCACCGAGCAGGGGAAGGCCAGGTGGGCACCTGTCTGATGGCAGAGGGGCTGCAGAAAGCGCTGGTCAGGAAGTGGGCTCACACTGGATCCGGGCAGAGCACAGTTAGGAGCAGATTCTTCTGAGGCCCGCGGTCGGCCAGCTGCCGTCACCAGGGCCTCCGGGGCTCTCCACCTCTGCCTCCCAGGGGCTTGTCCCGCTTCGCAAGGCCCTCCGTGGCCGCGGCCAGGCTGTGGCTCCTGCAGGTCGCTCGGCTGGTGCCAGCACACCCCACCTGGCTCCTCTGTCTCCTTCTCTGCTCCCAGAGGCCCCCGCCAGCTGGGGCTCTTGCGCGAGCCTCTGCTAGGACCGGCCGCGGCCTCTCCTCCAGCCCTAGCCGCGGTGTCTCGTCTCCCCTCTCCTCTTTCCCCGGCTGCCTTCCTGCCCTGTCAGTCTCTACCAGCCTCCAGACTGGCCGCGGCTGGCTATGCCTGGATCCAGCACAGTTGCACAGATCCGGAGCGCTCAGTTCTGGGGTTCCCTCCATCTGAAGGCTCTTCTCACCCCAGGCTCCACTGGCCCCTAAATCCCAGTGGGTCAGTGCTCCCTCCACCTCTGGCCTCCTCAGCCCACCTGCCCACCTCTGTGGAGCCGTTCCTCTCTGCCTCTGCCTTTCAAGCCGGGCACAATGCCCTGGAGCCCGCTCAGCCTGCGCTGCCTCCTCTGCCCTGGTCACCCCGTCCTGCCTCGGATCCAAGCTCTGGCCCGGCCTGCGAGCAGACCCTAGGGTCACCCAGCTCTCTGTGGCTCTGGTGCCCTTGATCCTCTGGTGCTGGGCCTGGCGCGGAGTTTTGGAGGCAGACAATGCGGTACAGTAGTCAGAACCACCCTAGAGGTGGTAGAGAGAGGCCACCCAGGTGCGAGTCCTGAGTCCTGTGCTCCTAGCCACGGGTCCTGGATATTTTCCTGTAGATGGTCGCTTAGAGCCCTCACCAGGGCTCAGCCTGGAGCCGGCGCTCCCCAGGCACTCTGCTCTGCAACTGTTGTTGATTATTAGCAGCGACTCCCAACCCCAGCCACTGCCCCTTGGCCTAAAATGCCCACACACCCTCGCCTCTGAACACCCTTCAGGCTGCAAGGCTCCCCCCTTGGACAGCCTTTCAGGGCAGCTTGGAGGTGCTGTAGCCTTGCCTAATACACCCCCTTCCCAATATTTTTCTGTAAACTCTCTTGCCCAAATCATACATGCAGTACAGTAACATACTTGGCGGGAGAAGCCCCATCAGCTGATAGACGCAGGCAGGAGACGGATGCAGTACCACCTCTTGCCTCTAGGTGGCACACCTGCCCCGCTCACACCCAAGTCTTACAAGCCGCCAGACAGGCAGGGGTTTCAACAGATCTCCACCAGGGCCAAGGATTAGCGCCAGTCATAACACCTTTTTTTTTTTTTTTTTTTTTTTTTTGCCACACTGGGGATGGAACCCAGGGGCATTCTATCTGAGCTCTACCCCCAGCCCTATTTTTTATTCCTGTGGGGAGGGGTACTGGGGGTGGAACCCAAGGGCATTCTACCTCCAGGCTACACCTCCAGGCCTATTTTTTTTTTTTTTATGGTACTGGGGATGGGACCCTGAGGCTTTCTACCTCTGGGCTATACTCCCAGACTTTTTTTTTTTTCTATTTTATTTGGAAACAGGGTCTCACTAAGTTGCTGAAAGCCTCACTAAGTAGCTGAGGCTGGCTTCGAACCCGTGCAATCCTCCTGTCTCAGCCTCCCAAGCACGGGGATTACAAGCGTGCGCCACCACGCCTGGCCAGGCCTATTTTTTTTTTTTAATTCTTTATTCTGAAACAGGGTCTCACTGAGTTGCAAAGGGCCTCACTAAGTAGCTGAGGCTGTCTGCGAACCACAATCCTCCTGTCTCAGCCACCCAAATGCTGGGATTACAAGCCTGTGCCACCACACCCAGCTTAATGCCACCTATTTGCATGTCCCTGACTCTTAACAACTTGGGCTGTAAAAAAGAAACACCCAATATGGACTACACAGAGGTGTGGGTGGAAGGTCACTTGATCCTTCCTCTACCGGCCTGCCCTGGTTTGGGCCCCACGGTCTTTTCTGGAGTCACTTCAGCACCCCTCCAGGAAATCCCAGCTCACCATCTTGTCAGTCTCCCAAAGACACTAGAACACACTAGAACTCACCTCCCAATCTTCCGAGGCCCCAGCAGAGCCCAGATGGGCAGGCACGCACTGAGTACATCCGTGGCAGAGGGCGGTACCAGTGCAGGCTCCAGCCCAGCCACCGCCCAGCCTCCTCTCCAGCCAGACCCCCCTGCACACCCACATGGAACTATTTGCAGCCAAATATGCCACGTCCTCCCCTGCTTCCCGCCTTTGGGCTAGCTACTTCCTGTCTGAAATGCCCTCTTCACCCTATTTCAGAGCTCCTGCTGCCTGGGACACTCCTGTCCATCCCGCAAGACTCAGCTCAACACCCCCGCCCCACACAAGCCATTTGCTCCCACCGAGCTGCCCCACTTCTCTGATCCCAAACACCCAGCAAAGAGGCAGGTCTAGGCTGCAGGGGAATGAGGCCTCCCTATCTCCACCACGAGGCCCGGAGGCAGAAAGGCCCAGGATGCGCAGGCACAGGAAGTTCTGAGGGCACCATCAGCAATGGCACATCTGCACACAGACGCACCTTCACACCCTATAGCGTGATCGAGCCTCCTCTCCTCCCACACAGAGAAAGAGATGGGCACCTCGACCATGAGGTGAGGAAGCCACTGAGCAGCACGCCCGGGATCCCGGAGCGCGTGGGCACAGGGGATCCAGCTCCACAGGTGAGGACACCTCTCACACCCGCTCAGCAAGCCCCCACCTGCCAGGCAGCCCCATGCCAAGCTGGAGCTGGGAAACAGCCTAAGAGCAGGACAGAGGAGGAGACAGGATGGGTCCTAAGGTAACCCAGGGAGTGACGAGGACGGTCCACACCAGGAGGAGGCTTCCTTGGCCTCCCAAGACCTCCAAGAGAATGCCCACTAAGGTTGTCAAGAGCCCAGCAGGTACGGGATCCTGATGGCTAGAGACCATCACCTTGGTCCAACACAACACTCTCACCTGCACCTACACCTAGGATAAAGGCCTGAGCCTAACCTGCCTACTCCCTTTCCGGCCCACATCAGCCTTTTTCCTGGATACCTGTGCCCAGAAAAGAGCCGGACCTGAGCCACACCAGCCAGGAACCACCCCAGGGAGACGGGGCAGCAACCAGACCCATTACTGCCTCTGGGTAAATGAAAGCCAACCCAGGATGTGCCCCAAAGCAAAAACACCAGGAAAGAGGAGTGTGCTAGGCCAGGGCATCTCCTTCGATGCGGAGATGATGATGTCTCACAAAGCCCCCGCATTGTGAGACAGACAGTCTGCCTGGAACCCGAAGCTTCTGGGTATGATTTGGCCCTGCGGCTGGCGCCTAAGACCCTTGTGGATGCCTCCAGAACCGTGATGGCCCCGTGCATAAGGCCAGAGTGAGGAGAGCCACGGCACATCCCTGCCGGCCAAGACCTCATGGAGTCTAAGAGGACAAGACTGCTAAGTTCCAGATCCCGGGAAGATACATGGTGTCAGCTGACCCCGATCAAACTACTGGGTGCAGTAGAAATGGCCGGCCCCAGGCCCACCTGAACGGCCAGGAAGGGCACCCAGAGGGATGTGCTGCTCCCTCCCAGGACAGCCACACAACCCGGGGCTGCTCTGCTGGGGTGAGGCCGGGAGCAGAGGAGGAGACAGGATGGGTCCTAACCCTGTGCGGGGCCCCGGACAGAGGCTCGACCCGGACCTTGCTTCCCATCCTGGTGTCGCCCAAGGCGCAGGCAGCAGGCGCCAGCCAGGATGGGCTGATGCAGCCAGCCAGGCCAGCAGCCGGGACTCGTACACCCAGGCTTGGAGGGAGGGAGGGGTCGCAAAACAAGGCCCCTCGGCGGGGGCTTCCTGAGAGTTCCCACCTCCATTCTTTCTCACGCCCAGGGCCCCTTGACAGCTGGCACCTGCCAAGACCTCACCACTGTGGCCTGCCACATGTTGGCTTATCAGATCCAAGGTGCTGTCATCCACCCTGTCCCTGAAGTCCAGGACTCAGAGCGAGGCAGCGCTGGCGTAAAATCGGCTGCACCCACCCACTGCCACTCGGGAGCTGGCCTTCCCCGCGCTGCCCCTCACGGCCCGGCAGGGCACGCGGAGGCAGTGCTCCTACAAGAACAGGCTGGGTGCCACGGGACTGTGCACCTACTAGGGGCCAGCTATGGGGCTTCTCCTCACTGTTTAGCCCCCTAGAACACCCTGGGCTGAGGGTACAGCTCAGTAGAGGCCCCTGGTTCAGCCCCCAGAACCTCCCAAAACAAGCAAGCATACAGCTCTGAGGCAGGATCCTTTCTCCCCGTTGACAGGTAGGAAAGGTCAAGCAGTGGTGGCCCCAACCCAGGAGGGGACTGAGGCCCTCTCCTCTCACGCCTCCCCGCACGGTCTGCCCAGGGCCACACTGGGGCACAGAGGGCCAACTTCTCAGACCTGCCTGCCCCACAGCAAACCCGCTGCAGGGCAAAGGCAGGGCAAGGGGGTGCCAGCCTGCGCCACCTCCCCACTTCCCAGACTCCAGGGAGGGCAGGGGGCCATGGGGGTCAAGGGAGAAGTCTCACCTGGCTCAGGCCTCAACTCTCAGTGGACTAAGGGGAAGGGGGGCTTCAGTGGCAGCCTAAAGCCCAGGGTCACCGGTCCCCTACCCACTCTGCCTGGGGTGCGCAGCCTCTCTGCTGGGTGGTAAACTTGACAACAGACCCTTGCTGCCCCTCCCTCTTCCTGCTGCAGCCAGGCTCCCACAAGGGCAAACAGGCAGGTTGCTTAAGCCCCAACAGGCGTGGAGGTGGCAGGTGGCGGCGGCAGAGGGTGGGGCAGGAGACGGAGGGTCAGGCTGGTAGACAGGCAGACCCTGGGCACGGCGACAGCTGCCCAGCCACCGAGGCCTGTCCCCAGCCAGAGCTGGCCAGAACAAAGGGAGGTGCGCACGGTCCTCCAGCCCCACCCTTCCCGCCGACCCCAAAGGCTCCTGAGGGTGCGGGCCCAGAAGGGGCAGCTAAAGGCAACTTCCAAACCCCCAGCACCCACCTCAGAAGTGGGGTCGAAGATGGGTCCAGTTCTCCAGCTTCCCTTCCCCAGCTGTGCAAAGGCGGTGGGCACGGCTGTACGTGTGTGGTGTGGCATGTCCGTGCCCACCTACACCTGGCCCTAGACTCTGACACTAACCCCTCCAAGGGGCACGGCCCATGAACGCTGGACAGTGCAGGAGAGGGCCCGGAGCCACACCCAGGGCCTACTTATGGACCCTCCCGCCGCCTTCTCCTTCCCACCTCAGCCTTGCCAAGGCCTGGGGTAGAGGGGGCTTCCTCCTGCCTCACAGAAGCTACCTGCCCGGACCTCGCATCCCCTCCCCTCCCAGGGCTCCTGCACAGGGCCTGAGCTCAGCCGCCTCCGAGGTCCTGCCTGCCTTGGTGGCACCTCGCTGTGCCACTGCCTGGGTGGCCTTCGTCTGGCCTGAGGGACCAGCCTCCCCTGCCTGCTCAGATGGGCACGGGCCTCAGGAGGAAGCTGAGCTGTCAGCCACACCTCCTGAGGGTGGGCAGACCCTAACCTCATTCCTGCTGAAGGCCGCACATCCTCCCCGCCCACCGGAGCACTTCCTGACTGGCTGGGGAGGAGCGAGGAGCGGAGGTGGGCCCCAGGCAGGGCAGCCTGAGCCTGGTCTTTCCTGGAGAACAAGAACCTGCAGGGCCCCCTGCTGGCCTGACAGCAGCAGCAGCAGCCAGGAAGCCGCTGGCTCTCAGCCTCCCTCAGAGCTGGAGGGCCCCCTCTGGCCCCTCAGTGCCCGTGGCGCCCAGTGCCCACCCCAGGGGCTGGTGCAGATCCAGCACCCCAATAACTGTCACATGAAAACAGGGAAGTGTGAAGTCAGTACCCTCCTGCTATCAGCACCCCAGCCTCCAGCGCCGGGGTCCTAGGGAGCTGACCAGGAGGCCTGGGCCTGGAGACAGAGGCCGCAACAGCCACGCTCACCCCTCTCCACGCCGTGCTTAGCTGAGGCTGCGAGTCCACCAACCTCTCCTTGTTTTGCTCAGCACCTGCTGAGGACCAGGCCCTGGGGTGACTAGCTTACCAAATCATTCACTAAACCTTGCCAGCCTGCATAGGAAGGTGTTATCCCACCAATCCAGAGGAGCCAGCGCTTGGCAAGGCCGTGGCATCACGCAGCAGCACAGCCACGGGGCAGAATCGGAACCCAGGACCGTCAGCCTCCAGGCCTGCTCTCGGGTCCCGGTCCCCCAACTGGCACCCAAGTCACCCTGGGCACTCAGACCCACGCCATGGGTCCCCTGCACCCTTGGAAGAGCTACATGGTGGGCGGCTGGGCGCAGTGGAGGATACCCCCGCCTGCCCAGCCTCCAGCCCTGACCCCAAGGTCCCTGCTGCCTGGGTCATTTCCCACCCTAGAATTGGCATCTCCAACCCAAGAGGCAACACGTTGCTCCCAGCACAGAGCCTGCAGTGTTTGGGTTAGCTCTTCTGTTGCTATGACCAAAATACCTGACAAAAGCAACTTAGAAGAGGAAAGACTTATTTGGGCTCACAGTTCTAGGGGTTCAGTCCACAGATGGCTGGCTCCAACGCACAAACATCACAGTGGCAGGGTGTGGCCGAGGAGGCCGCTCAGGGCACAGGAGAGCCAAGGGACCGCCTCCTCCAGCACACCACCTGCCCACAGCCAGTGCCCGGCAGGTCCACTCAAGTATTACTCCACCAATGGACCTACACACGGGATTGGAGCCTGGTTCATTCACGTCACCTCTGGATATTGTTGCACTGCTTCTCTGGGAGACTCCCCGCCTTCAAACCCCAACAAGCAGCAACCGCTCCTCCCTCCTCCCCACCCCACTCCCGCCCTGCTGAGGGTCTACCTGGGCCAGCTGTGAACCAGCCAGGACGGGCGGGGAGAGGGGGACACAGAGCACGCCTGCGCAGGCTGGGGGGAAGTTCCCGCAGCCCGGCGCCTGCCCCAGTGCTCCCAGATCACAGGGCCATTTTCCTTACTGTGCGACTCCGAAACGTCAGACATCTCCTCACCCCTCAGCTTGCCCGTCGCCTCTCATCCAGGCCCGGCCCGATCTCTTCAATGGTCTCCCTGCCTCACCTCCTTCCCTGAAGTTAGCTTCAGAAAATAAAGGTGGCTAGCCAGGTGTGGTGGCGCACCCTTGTAATCCCCGCACTTGGGAGGCAGAGACAGGAGGATCGCGCAGGTTCAAAGCCAGCCTCAGCTACTTAGTGAGGCTCTCAGCAACTTAGTGAGACCCCGTTTCCAAATAAAATATAAAATAGGTCTGGGAGTATAGCCGGAGGTAGGAAGCCTCTGAGTTCTACCCCCAGTACCGAAAGAAAGAAAGAAAGCAAATAAAGGTGGCAAAGGGTATCACACCCTTCCTCCCAACCGGGTGGCCCTACCCACCCCCTGGCTCAGGAGCCTTTCAGCCTCTCTCTGGTCCACCAGGCACACCTCCCTCCATCCTCACGGCCACCTTGTCCAGGTGGCCCTTAGCGGCAGAGCCAAGTCTATCGACCAGAGCAGGTCCAGCTGGAACCCAGGCTTTCTCTGAGCCTCCCCAGCACGCCCCTCCCTAAACTCATGGCTCCCACTTGGGTAGTGTTGACAGGAGCCGTCCCTGGTCTGAGCTGACACGCCAGCCACACAGAGCTCCCTGAGGCCGGGCCAGGTCCGACTCATGTGCAGAGCGTGGTACAGAGCAGGCGCTGGCACAGACGGGAGGCAGCACCCCTGTTTTCACGGAGCGCCCCAGTGAGGCCCGGCTGCCAGCAGTGGGCAGGCGGTAGGCCCTGCCAACTCACACTCTCTAGAAAAGGCCTGGGCTGTCCAGTGCTTGGACTGGTATGGCTCAGAAATGGAGGCTGCCAGCCCATCCAGCTGTGGGCAGTACCATGCCAGAATGCTCTGCATGGCAAGAGGCTACGCTGGCAAGCCTGACTCACTGTGGGCTGCAATCTAGCGAGACGCCCACGGGGTGCCGTGCGCCGGGTCAGCCGCTGAGCCCAGCAAACTGGACTTCTGGCAGCTCATCTGGCGTACTTGGCCCGCTCCCAACCGCAGCTGGAGGTACAAGGAAACGCCATGCCACTGGGTCAGGAGGCACAAGGCTGGGGAGATGGGATCCCAAGCAAGGGCTGCCCTGCCCTACAGCCAGGGAGCTGGGGAGGCCACAGAAAGAGGCACCCAGACAGCGAGCAGAACCTGAATGGCCTGTCCTGACAGCACTGGCCCCGAATGGAGATGGAAGAGGGAGGAACAGGAAGAGGAAGCAGGGAACCAGGGTCCAGGCATAAGCTCGGGGTTCAGAGCACTCAGGAGTCCGTGAACAGGGGGGCCAGACCCAGCCACGTAGAAAGCCAGGTAATGGACAGCTGGAGCGCGAGTTCAGGGTCCAGGTGGTCTGCAGGGCCAGCTCAAGACATCCCCAGCCTCCCCTCGGAGCCCCAGACTCCCCTCCCCAGCAAGCCCGACCCCACGATGCTCCTTACCGCATGGGGGTTGTCGTAGTAGACGGCGATTGAGCGCAGCCTGGGGCAGATGCTGCAACTCTCGGTGAAAAGCCGGCCAATGTCGCCATGGGGCCCCACGTGGAACTTGTAGGCCACGGTGATGTTGCGGATGGGGGGCGAGCCGGCACTCACGGTCACCGCGGCCAGCAGCCCCGAGTACCCAGCAAAGGCCAGCAGCGTGAGCAGCAGCAGCAGGGTCAGGCCCCCAATGAGGCCCAGCAGTAGGAGTAGGTCCGACATGGCGCTGGGCCCCCCTCGCGGCACCCCAAGGCAGCTGCAAAGGAGACAGAAGGGAGAGGAGGCTGGCTGCCTACTCTGACCTTGCCCACCTGCCCGCCAGCTGGTTCTGGCCCAACCGCAGCCCTGCCTTGGGTGTTCCGACCCAGGAGGGGAGGGGCCAGGAGTGTTTACACACGGAGTGACCCAGAAGGAAGGACTACAAAGGATGTCCGACCAAAGCCACAGCTTCTTTATTTCTTAATCACAGTCACCGAAGACTCAGAGTGGCAGCCCTGGTCACACCTGGGGAAACTGTGTCATAGAGGCAGCGGGGTGAGTCAGCCAGAGCCGTACTTCTGGGCCGGACGCCACGACGTCGCCTCCTGCCAGCCCAGCCTCCCCAAGCCTCATGCAGTGCCACCTTGGGCTCTGAACACCCACTAACAACAGGAAAACCCAGGTACAAAACCCCAGGGGAGACTGTGCCACAGGGAATTCCAGAGGAAACTCTCCTTTGCTAAGTATACCTGGCCATGCTGTCCAGCAAGCAGACCCATTCAGATGGGAGGAGAGACCAGAGCAAAACGGCTCCCAGGGGCAGGCCAATTCCAGCCACCAGCACTAACAAGCTCCACCCCACTGTCCCAGCCCACAGAAAAAGAGAAAGAAGTTAGTTAAGAGGAAAACGCTACCAGAAGTGGAAACACAACCGTTATTCCTAAGAGGCAGGAACACAAGAACTGGCTAGGGATCAGCAGAGAGGCCAGGGGAGCCACTCCAACAGCTTGGGGCCAGAGGCCTCCCCACTCCTACAGAGCACACTCCCTGAGGGGCTGGGAGGAGGGAGGGCAGGAGACGCATACTCAGAAGACGCTTAAAGAGGAAGGGAAGCACAGGATCCACAACTACTCAGTGAGACCCTGTTTCAAAATAAAGAATAAAAAAGGGCTGGGGGTGTAGCTCGGAGGTAGAAAGCCCCTGGGTTCCATCCCCTGTACGAATAATAGACAAGAAAGAGATACTATGGATGAGCAAGTAAGGCGGCCTAACCGAGGGGACGGGAGGGGCGGAGAGGGAAACCCATCCTGTACATTCACAGACATCAAAGCCATCGCTGAGCCAAACAGAGAAGGGAGGCGGGGAAGGAAACGGGGTTGGAAGCGGGGAAGGGCTGAGTGATGTGTGCGTGTGTGCCTCTACCATCCTGTACTCCACTAAGCTGTATGACTATAAGCCAGGCGTGGTGGCGCACGCTTGTCATCCCAGCATTCGGGAGGCTGAGGACAGGAGGATCTCTGTTCGAGGACAGCCTTAGCTACTTAGTGAGGCCCTCTGCAACTCAGTGAGACCCTGTTTCAAAATAAAGAATAAAAAATAGGGCAGGGGGTGTAGCTCAGAGTAGAATGCCCTGGGTTCCATCCCCAGCACTGCAAAAAAAAAAAAAAAAAAAGAAAGAAAAAAAAAAGTATGACTATAAAACAACAATAAAAAAATTAAAAAATAAATGAAAGTTTAAAAAAAGTAAAAGGTTTTGCATGGTGGCACATGCTTGCAATCCCAGTACTTGAGAAGCTGAGATAGGAGGATTACAGTTCATGGCCAGCCTCATCTATTTAGTGAGGCCCTCCACAACTTAGTGAGATCCTGTTTCAAAATACAAAATAAAAAACAGGGATGGGGGTGTAGCTTGGAGGTTGAATGCCACTGGATTCAGTGTCCAGTACCATAAAGAATATATATATTCTCTATATTCTCTATATTATATATATATATATATTCTCTATATATTCTCTATAATATATATATGCATATGCAAAAGGTTTTAGAGCTGGCAGGTGCAGTGGTGCACACCTGTAACCCCAGTACTTGGGAGGTTGATAGGAGGATTTCAAGTTTAAGGCCAGACTGGGCAACTTAGCAAAACCCTGCCCCAAAATAAAATAAACAAAGGGATGAGGGTACCGCTCACAGCTTAGTGATAAAGCTCCCTTTGGTTCAATCCCCAGGATTACCACCAAAAATAAATAAATAAAAGGTTTTGGAGCTGAAAAGACAATGTGTCGGCTCTAAGGAAAACTTCACTTTAAGGAATTACTTGTTCCCTGTGGGTTGTATTAAAATATTATACTGAAAAACTGGTCTTTGGAGTCAGCGAGGACATAGCATTCAACTCACAAAGAGGCCAAGTAAACTGCTAAACCCCTGGCATCTGACACTGAGGAATCCCTCGCGGAGCCTCCCAGGAATCTGCGTCTGTGCTCCTGTCCGGAGCCGGCCTCATTCTCTTTAAGGCATTCCCTGTCCAGCTCACTGTGTCTCCTCAGTTTCATTCCTATTTTCTTTGATAATAAATCTTCCAATGAGTACCTACGCTACACACACACAGTGTCTGTCTGTCTCTCTCTATATGTCAGGCTCAGCTACTTCATTAATCTTCAAAACAATCCAACAAGGTAGGTAACGGTCAGGAAACAAGAGGCTGGAAGGTTCCTGAAGTTGAGCTCCTCGGGTCTTTCCCCTCTGGCTCTATCTGTCCTGTTTAACTTTTTTTCTGAGTTACTTCCTTCTGCAAGATTACTCGGGATTCTAGGAAGAGGCCAGATTTGCAAGTATCTGTAAGACAAAGGACTGAGACTACCTCTAGCCTGGCCGGGCAGGCCCAGCCTCTGTGGAGGGCCCGCGGCTGCCCTCTCCAGGGACTGTGATCTCCCGAGAACACGGGGAACGGGTCCTGAGATAATGCTCCACCAGCCAGGGTCGACCGGGAGGACGCGCTCTGTCGGCCTGACCCCTGCCGCCTTCGTCCCCTTCTCTACAAAACCCTCAAAGCTCCTGAAGACAGACAGGCCTTTGGTCGCTGGGCCCCTGGGCGTGTCCTGGCCGCTGACCCCTTGTAGGCTTTCCTGCCCTTCACCTCCAACTCAGGTAACCTGGAGACACTTGCCCAGGGTCACACGGGGCTTAACAGGGCCACCTGGGCCGCAGGCGGGCGCTCCCCCTCCCAGCGGCCCCGCCGGGCACTTCCTGCCGGGGCTCCGTCCGCGCCCGCGCCGGGAAGTGGTGTCCGGCGTGTCGGGGGCGCGGGGCGGGCCGAGGGCGGGCGGCCGCGGGCTCACCTGCAGCCGGGCGCTCGCAGCGGGCCCTGGCATCCAGCGCGCGGGGCCGCGGCGGGTCCACTGGGCTGAGGCCGCAGCAGCCGCGCCTCCCTCCCCGCGCGGGCCTCAGTTTCCCCGCGCGCGCAGGCGGAGGGCGGCCCAAAGGGCCGGGGGCCGCGCGCCTGGGGCTCCGGAGCCGGAGCGGGCGCGGCCTGGGGGCCGCGTGGTGACCGGTCCCGAGCCCAGCCGCCGGCGCCCGCCCGCCGCCCGCTCGCTCCGCCCCGCGCCCTGCGCCCTCCGCCCTCCGCGGGACGTGGCCGCGGCGCTGCGCTCGGCCCCGCCCGTCTCCATGGCAACGCGCCCGGACGCCGCGGGCGGGCTCGGAGGGCGGGGCCGCCCCTCCCCGGGAGCCCGGGCGGCCGTGGAGGAGCCCGCCCGCCAGGCCCGCCGCTCCCGTGCGCCCAGACTTCGCGGCCTGGGGAGCTCCGGGACCTGCTCGGCGCCTGGCCGCGTCCAGACTTCAGCCTGACCTCCGAGGAGGCGGAGGGGCGGCCGGGCGCCGCGGGCTGCTCGGGAGCCGGGCTCCAGGCTTCCGTGCGCGGTGTTGGGAGCGACCCAAGGAAGGTGGCTGTGGGAGAACCGGCGGCCCGCGGGCAGGCCGGCTGTGGACCCCGCCACCGCGCAGCCAGGGCCGGCCGGCGGGTGCAGTCCTGCTTTCCGCTCCCCCGCCTCAGTTCTCCTTCCACGGGCAGAGCCTCGCCCACGAGCCCAGGTGTGCCCCAACACTCTGGGCGGCCTGGCAGGACGGGCACGGCCTCCTCGGCCAGGCAGTTCTGATGACCAGGCGGCCCCTGCAGGTGGGCTGCACCCTTGAAGTGTACCTGCAGGGTTGGCCAGCCCTGCTTCTCACTGCCGGCACTGCCCGTGCCGCCTCGTCCTCTCTGCTCACTTCCTAGAGCCGGGTCAGAGTTCAGGTTGTGCCCTGGGAGCTCGGCACGGGGTTGAGGAAGGAGTCGGCCTCCCACGGGAGCTGCAGGGCGCGGGCTGGCCACTAGGAGTCAGCAGCCTCCCTTGCGAGGCACTTTCCTCAACCCCTTGGAACGGGGCTGAGAACAGCTCGTCCAGCCTTTGGTCCCAGTGCCCTCCACTCCCAGCCCTGGCTCCCAGGAGCACATATCCCCCTAGCATGGGCCCAGGCTTGGCCTCTGCAACTCCCCCCTCATTAGTTTTCTGAGAATGTCTCCCCAGCATCTTAAAGGGGTTAAACTAAGAGAGCTAGAGTGGACTCTAACCCCTGCCCTCCCACTCTAGCGGCCTAGCTGGCTTTCTGTGGACAGTGGCTAGAGCCCCTCAATCAAGATGACAGAGAAGGCACATGAGGTGTAAGATGAGCCCAACGCTGCCACCAGCCACTCAGCTAGACAGGGCTGCCCCTGCAGGACACGCCACGCCGGCATCACGATTCACTGGGCAGTGTAGCAGAGCACCCAAGCCTCTGCAGGCGAGCATAGGCTGAGGTGTCTAGTGAGCCCCACCACCCACAAAGGCTGTCGGCAGGCTGCCGTCTGTCCCACCTCTCACCCCGAGTGCCGTCCAGTGCCTATCAGGCCAGGAATTACAGCCTTCCCACCGCCACCCGCTAAAGCTGCCCATGCAATCCCTTGATCAAACAACACTGCCCTCTTGAGTTTAAATTTTATTTTACAAAAAGAGAAATAAAGAAAACTGATAGGCAGTTATACTGACTTACAATTGTTCTGTTTGCTTTTTTAAAAAAGTGACATGAAACACAAGTAAAAATAAATACGTCATAGAAACAGCCAGTTGCCCAGTCTCTGGGGCAGCAACGCCTGCCCTGCTGAGAGGAGGGAAGCCCGTGTTCACACCAGAGCGGGGTCTCCGGCCACAGGGGCTCCTCTAAGCCAGGCGCAGGGCCTAGGCCTCAGGGGCGTCCTGAGGAAAGAAGATGGGAAACCAAGCCAGGTGCCAGGCCCCGGGCCACCTCGTCTCCCCCACCCTGGCAGCGCCGTGGACCTAGTGGTTATCCACTGAGCCCCCTCGACCCGCCTGGACCCTTCTCCCTTGATCCCTCCGAAGGGGGCGCAAGGCAAAACCTGTCGGGCAGGCTTGGAGATTCTTCTGGTTGAGTCCCCAGCCCACCCTGAGTAACACACCCAGGTGCACGTGAGCACACACGTGCACACACTCACACACTCACTCAAACAGCTGGGCTGAGCGCTCTTCCAGGGAGGGTCTCGGGTCAGGTCACAGTATGAGGTCCCCTCTCGTCTGAGTACCATCCCAGTAGTAGCAGAGAGTACCCAAACTTCAGCCTGCCTTGCCGGCTCCGCAGCCTCCTGGCCACCTCTCCCGCCTGCTAGATGCCGCCCTCACACAGACCTCCTAGAGGGGAAAGAGCAGGCCGGGTCCCTGAAGAGCAAAGAAGGCGGGCTCTGCTGCGCAGGAAGCTCATGGCGGTGAGACTCGGGTGCTGACTGGAGGCCCAGGGCCACGCTGCAGGCACAGACAAGAGGCCACAGCAGACAGGCAGGGCAGAAGGAAGGTGGGGAGAGCCGAGTCGAAAGGCGAGCAGCGGAGCGCAGCATTCTCAGAGGCCTGGACGGCTGATGCCCCAGGACCCCGGCGCAGGGCCAGAAAGCCTTCTGGGGGTCCTCGCGGGGGAGGGCGACCACTTAGCTAAGGGCACAGGACTCGGGGAGAATCTGGTCATCTGAGAAAGGGAAGTTGGAAGGAGGCCACGTCCGAGTATGCTAGGAACAGGGGTGCAGAGCCCACACAGGCCCCCGCGGGGCAGGCCATGAAGGCCCCACGCCTGCCGGCCCACCCCAAGGGCTCAAGTTGGGCTGCTTCAACCATCCGCATAACTTGCCCAGCTCTGTTTTGCTTCATGCTCCTGGAGTAGAGAATTCCATATTCAGTCAAGAGTCACAACTACACAGAGTCTACATACTAATTCCTAGGGAAGAAAGCTCGGGGACCAGAGCTCTCCCGAGGTCAGGAGATGATGAGACAGACAGACGCCTAAGCAGCACAACGCAAAGGGATGAGGACTTCACAGCCAGCCAGCCAGCCAGCCCGAGGAGAGAACTGACAACGTGGCCCATTTCCGTCCTGTCTTAAGTAGCACTCTGTCCCTGCCAGCAAACTTTAAAGATGTTAACAGAGAAACTCAAGCATCACTACAAACGGCGTCCTTGGATCATTTAGCACTATATCCCCAGAACTCGGACTATGCCAGATGGGTGGGGCTTGGGAAAGCCTTGGAAACATTCAGTGGAAGACGATGGTGACCAGCCTGATCTGCCGTCCCTCTGCACCCCCAGCCTTCCCCACTTGGGCCTGAATGGTGGGTGGAAGACACTGCCAAGTATTTCTGGTCAAAGAAACGGTCTTACACATGGTTCTCAAGCTCTGAGACATTTCCTTCTTCCATTACACACATGCTTGTGTTTAGTATACATGCACACTTAACAGAGAGACAAGAAAAATCAAAAGTCTTCAGGTTCATTAAAGCAAAACACAAAAACATGGAACTGTTTGCATTTCAGTTTCCCATGATCCCCCTCTACACAACTGAAGCTGTACATGAGCTGTACAAACAGCCTTCTCAAGGCAGGCCAGCCTCCAGGAACCCCGGCCTCGGCCGCGCTGAAGCAAGGCCCAGGCCCTGGGTCCACTGAGTAGGGAGCAGATGTGTGCTGCCCCTCAGAACACCCATGGACATACTGGCCAACTTCAAAGGCCTGTCCCTCAAATGACAGGTTTCAGTTGCCTGGGTTCTTAGAGACTGCTGCAGTGATTTCCTGTAAACACAAAAGTACTCCTCTTTCCCCTGGACACACACACACACACACACACACACACACACACACACACTCTCTCTCTCTCTCTCTCTCTCTCTCTCTCTCTCTCTCTCTCTCTCTCTCTCTCTCTCTCTCTGGGGCCCTAGGGCTCCAGAGCTCAGAGGCATTAGTATAACCAAGTTCTGAGGTTCTGAGTGCATTCTATAAACTGGCGACACAAACGCCCACTGCTACACCAGCCTCACCCGAGCCCACTCCAGCTGCATCTGCCAACATTCTCTCGGGATGCATCTAACAAGAGAACAAGTACTGGTTGAAACTGCTATCTTAAAATTATTAAAATAATTTGCATAGCTAAATCGTAGATCTAAGGCTTCTATGAGTAGAAGAGTTAAGCATCTGACAGGGTGCTTATGAAAACAAAAAGTTCCTTAAGTTCCACTTCTGGTGTTATTGGACAGCACATGGACAGGCACACGCAGAGCACACACCCCCCGTCAGCCATCTCATCTCTTCTCTGGAAATGATACTCCAGAGTCTGCTGAGGCCCTCCAGGAGTGGAGACGGGCTGGTGAGGAGCTGCGGGAGGCTAACTACCCCCTGGGCTGGGAAGGCAGCGGGAAGGTGGAAAGCTCTAAAGGCAGACGAGAGGTGTCCAACATAAAGAACCGCCTGGCGAAGTCCTGGGGGTAAGCGGAGATGGAGACGAGACACAGGACACACCAATGGCAGACAACCAGTGTTTATGCTTAAGGACTAGAAGCCCCTTCCCCGTATTGGCAACAAGGAACGGGCGCCCAGAATGACTACCGTGTTCATGTTCTTCTAAGACAAGAGCCAGACTTAAGGCTCCTAAAGAGGAAGGGTCCCTCCACGCCCCTCCAAGACGGAGGAGCAGACACCAGGTGCACGTGGCCCACCCGACAGGCTGAGGAACCAAGAGCCACCCCTCCCCAGCAGCTGCCCAGCCACAGCTCCACTCAGCTGAGAGCTGGCCTGGAGGGTCACCCCAGAGACACCCCCACTCTGGAGCTCACGTGCTCCCCAGTGGCAGCCTCCATGAGCCCACGCTTCACCTCTGTGCAGTGAGTGAGTCTCACCACTAACTGTCCAATCTCAAGAGTCCCTGATCCCCCGAGAGGCCTCCTCGCCAAGACACAGGTGTCTGGTCCAGCCTTCTGTCGGGCTGCTTTCCCTGGCCAAGTCACTATCTACCCAGGATGTTTTCCTCCAGCTGCTACAGGGTCTGGGCCATCTTAAAACCTCTCTCACCTCACCCTAACTTCCCCTGCCCCACACACATACCAAAAAAGGATGCATGGAAAGTCCAAATAATAAATAATTGCTCATAAGAAATAAATTAACATGGAGAGCTCCACCGGAAGGGAATGAAGAGGACCACCAGGCTTGCAGCGCAGCCGGGCAGGGCCACCGGGTAGGGAGTGCCCTTCCCAGCTGCCCCCGCGGCCTCCTCCTCACGCTGTAGTGCCCCACCCCCACTGGAAAGGGAGACCTGCTCACAGCGCTGGGCAGAGACACACCTGCAATGCCATCTCCCTCGTGACTTCCCCCGGATTCTAAGCATGGTCCTGAAAATCAGGAACTCGAGCCCACAGCGGGACCGCTTCACCCAGCTAGGACTAGGATGGTGAGGCCGTGGCTCTTCTCCGCTCACCTGAGGTCCAACTCATGGAGCCTGGGCTGCCGCACTCCACTTTCCACTCCCGAAAAGATAAATTCATCTTTCAGTTTCCCTTTAGTCCCCCTCCCCCCTCCACCCCTCATTACATACATGTACATACACACATGCACGCACGCACCCACGCACACACCCACAAGCACACATGCCTGCTCTGCTGCCTTCCCACCCCTAAAGGGACCTGCTGCATCCCTGGCCCACCCTCCTCCTCTTGGTCACCCTGCGTCCCTCCCGCCCTTCCCCAGGCCAAGCCAAGTCACCCGCTAAGGCAGCTCTCTTGGGAGAAAATGTTCCCAAAGACAGAATGGGATGCGAGCGTGTCCCTCGGGAGGGCACAGCAGGCGGTCGGCATAGTGAGGCGGGAGGAAGGGGCAGGCTGCCGCCCCTCTGCCCGCCGGGGTCCCTGATTTCCCACTGTTGCTGCCGCTGATGTTTGGGTGCCTCTGGTGAAACAGCACAGAGCCCTGCCACTGCACCAAGCCCTCCTCGCTGCCTCCTTCCTGCCCCTCCGGCCAAGTGCCTACTCTCAGAAGCCGGGTGGCAACCTGTGGGCCGCAAGTGAGGGGAGGCCCAGCTACTTCCCGGTGACCTCGATTACATCGTCGTCCTTGTCCTCGTCATCGTTGGAGCTAAAGCCCACCTCAGCCACCTCGTGTGAGTCAAACGGAGGCACCTGGGACCGGAGGAGGCCGCCAGCTGGGCAGCCTGCGTGTGGGGACATGTAGCCTGGGTAGACAGACATGCCCCGGGAAAGGCTGCTGGGCAAGACGGGGGAGGGGAAGGGCGCGAACATCCTGGGCTCGGACAGGAGTGGCTGGGAGAACGGGAGTGGGTAGCTGGGGAGCAGCCCTGGCACGGAGGGGCTGAGCATGAAGGGGGTGGTGCTGGCAGTGACTGAGGTAGCCGTGGAAGAGGAACTGACGGGGCCTGCTGGCACCAGGGGGTCAGTAGTCACTGGAAACACCAGGCGGGCATCTGCCAGCAAATTGGACAGCTGGTAGTAGGAGGGAGTACTGCCCACGAACAGGGCATTCTCCCCAGCCTGGGAGGTGAAGGGGGTAGTGAGGTTGTGATTTAAGGAGACGGGTGGCATGGCAAACCCGCCAGAGACCGGATACCCGTGTTCATACGGCTGCATGGGGGCTGGCAGAAGGCCCTTCCTGGACCGCCGGCGGGCCGACTCCTGGGCGGCAGGTGGCGTGGCCAACTTTCTCTTGTGGCCCCGTAAGTCCAGCACTGGGTGCCTGCCACCACAGGGCTGGCCAGTCACCAAGAGAGAACTGCTGAGGCAGTGACCCCCAAGCCGCGGCTCGGCTCCGAGAGCTGTCCCAGGGACGGCACTGCTGTCCGCGAGCTGGGCAGGGGGGCCAGGCAGGGCGGCATCGGTGCTCGGTGAGCTCCGGCGGGATTCCCGAGCGGCGGCCACGTCCGCGTACTGCTGGAGCTCGCTGATGATCTCCGGGCTGTCAGGAGAGACGGGCCTGGCCAGCCCCTCGGGGTCGGGGGCTTTGGGGGATGAGGCACTGTGTCTGCCGTTGCTCGTGGACTCAAGGGAAGGTCCCTGGGAACCTAGGGGCATAACACAATAACCAGAACTGAGACCAAAACAGCAAGAACAGGGCGAGGGAAAGAGAAAGACTCTGTTTAAAAAATTTCATCCCAAGGCCGGGCGTGGTGGCGCACGCTTGTAATCCCCGCGCTTGGGAGGCAGAGACAGGAGGATCGCGCAGGTTCGAAGCCAGCCGCGCGCCGCTGGCTTAGGAGACCCTGTTTCCAAATAAAAATGTAAAAATAGGTCTGGGAGTGTAGCCCGGAGGTAGAAGGGCTTCCAGGAACCCCAGCACCACCAAAAAAAAAAAAAAAAAATTTCATCCCAGATGGTCGTGGTGGTGCACGCTTGTAATCTCAGCATTTGGGAGCCTTACACAGGAGGACTGCCGTTCACAGACAGCCTCCGCTACTTAGTGCGGCCCTTTGCAACTCAGTGAGACCCAGTTTCAAAATAAAGAATAAAAAATAGGGCTGGGGATGTAGCTCACAGGTAGAATGTCCCTGGGTTCCATCCCCAGTATGGCGGGGGGGAGGACTCACGAAGAACTAAGTAAGGCTGTTAGCAACTTGGTGAGACCCTGTTTCCAAATTAAAAATAAAATCGGGCTGGGCATGGTGGTACAGCATTCGGGAGGCTGAGGCAGGAGGATCTGGGTTTGTAGACAGCCTCAGCTACTTAGTGAGGCCCTTTGCAACTTAATGATACCCTGTTTCAAAATAAAATATAAAAAATAGGTCTAGGAGTGTAGCCTAAAGGTAGAATGCCCCTAGGTTCCATCCCCAGTACCGCAAAAAATAAAAAAATAAAAATAGGGCAGGGGTTGTAGGTCAGAGGTAGAATACCCCTGGATTCAATCCCCAGTACTGCAAAAAAATAAAAAATTCATCCTATGGTCCCCCAAATTTAACGGTATGATGTCTTAACATCACCCAGTCAGTCTTTCCCAGTGTTAAAGAAAGAAGTCATCTGGTCCCAGAACAAGGCTATCCATGAAAAGGTCAATCTGTAAAACTCTACCAGTGGGTGTGGTGGCACATGCCTGGAATCCCAGTACTTGGGAAGCTGAGACAGGAGGATCGCAGGTTTGAAGCCAACATCAGCAATTTTATTTTATTCTTCAAAATAAAGAATACAAATAAGGCCGGGGTATGGCTTAGCGGTAGAACGCCCCTGGGTGGTTCAATCTGCGGGCGCTCTACATCCAAGCCAGTCTCAGCCGCTGGCTCATCCATTCATGGGCTCATTTGTCTCTTCACTCATCTATTGGTACTGGGGATGGAACTCAGGGGCATTCTACTCTGAGCCATACACCCAGCATTATTTTATTTTCTATTTTGAAACATGGTCTCGCTAAGTTACTGAGTCTGGCTTTGAACTTGCAATCCTCCTGTCTCAACCTTCCATGTACTGAGAGTATAGGTGTGCACTACCACGCCATGACAGGTTTATGAAGACTAGCCCCCATTGGATCTAGGTGCAGGCATATGCACACGCACGGGCTGCTTTTCCAACCCTACTGTACGTGCAAAGACTTCCATAATACAAAGTGGGAACAAGAGCCGTCAGGCTCCCATGCTCTGTGGCAGGAGGATGCAGGAGCAGCACGTGTGTCGGCAGTAACTTGGCAGGAGGCCGCGACACTGCTGATGTACCACACCCCCCGACGGCCAGCCCCGCTTCAAGGGACGTACTATAGGCACACCCCATGTCTGTAGTGGTGGGCAGAGTGACCTAAACGTGCATTAGTAGGGAACTAAGTAACGCATCCTCAATTAGGCATATTGACAAAAAGGTGAAGAACAAGTTGTTACTGGGGAGAGAGAAAAGGGGTAAACAACATATCATACTTGTGTTCCTTATATAAGTACAAAAGAGAAAATATAAAATGTACTTTATATATACATACTCAAAGATGTGCACACATATCCTATAGCATGGATAGAATATCTCTGATAAAAGTAAGAGAAGCCAGGCGTGGTGGCACTCGCTTGTAATCCAGCATTCAGGAGGCTGAGACCAAAGGATCGCGGTTTGCAGACAACCTCAGCTACTTAGCAAGGCCCTCTGCAGCTCAGTGAGACCCTGTTTCAAAATAAAGAATAAAAAATAGGGCAGAGGGTGTAGCTCAGAGGTCAAATGCCCCTGAGTTCCATCCCCAGACCCAAAGAAAAGTGAGAGAGAGAGAGAGAGAGAGAGAGAGAGAGAGAGAGAGAGAGAGAGAGAGAAGAAAAGAGAAGAGAGAACAAGTAACACTGGACGCACAATGGATTGGAGAAGAGAACCTTACTTTTCATTTTAGCCCTTTTCTTTTCTCTTTGTGTGTGTGTGTGTGTGTGTGTGTGTGTGTGTGTGTGTGTGTGTGTGAGTGCTAGAGATTGAACCCAGGGGCATTCTACCTCTGAGCTATACCCCCAGCCTGATTTTTTTATTCTTTTTTTTTTTTTTTTTTTTTTTTTGGTGGTACTGGGAATGGAATCCTTCCACCCCTGGGCTATACTCCCAGACCTATTTTATATTTTTATTTGGAAACAGGGTCTCTTAAACTAGCAAGGCTGGGTTTGAACCTGTGTGATCCTCCTGTCTCTGCCTCCCAAGCGTGGGGATTACAAGCGTGCGTGCGTGCGCCACCACACCTGGCCTGATTTTTTATTTTGAAACAGAGTCTCACTAAGTTGCAAAGGGCCTCTCTTAGTAGCTGAGGCTGGCCACAAACCCGGATCCTCCTGTCTCTGCCTCTCAAATGCTGGGATTGCAAGCGTGCCCACCACACCTGGTTCACTTTAGCCCTTTTTGTAACTTTTTGAATTGTGAACCATGCACACATTACTCAAAAAGTAAGCTAATTACAAACCAAACAAATGTTTTGTAGGTTGATAGAAATAAGAGTCATCGTGCCCTACCTGAGGCAGCCATCCGACCATCTTCAGGGGCCTTTGGTTTGCCAGTTGCCCGGACAGCAAAGATCCGCCCGTCGCTGGTGCGGATGTAGGTCCCTAAGAAGAGACATGAGGAAGGCTCAGAAAGCAGACACACCCCAGCTGCGCCACTCCTGGGTGTCTTTCTAAAGGGACTGAAACCAGAGGACTACAGTAACACATGCATACCCATGTTCACAGCAGCACAATTCACAACAGCCAAACTATAGAACCAACCTAGGTGCCCATCAACAGAGGAATGGATTACAAAATTATGGGATGTGCACATAATGGAATTCTACTCTGCAATTAAGATGAAGAAGAGTATGCCAGTTGCAGGAAAATGGAAGGCCCTGGAGGACATTATGTTAAGTGAGATTAGCCAGTCACAGAAAGTGAAGGGTCCTACGTTCTTCCTCCTCTATGGAAGCCAGCGAGTAACTGGGACACCAGAGGACGTCAGGGAATGGCAGGGAGACCAGCAGAGCCGGCGAGGTGGTCTAGGGGAGGGGCCGGATCAATGAAGGAGCCACTTCCTTGGATATAGGTACATATGTGAGAACACCAGTGTCAATCTCAAATAAGCAGGGGAGAGGGAGAATGAAGAGGGAGCGGGAAAGCCCAGCAAGTGCTGTGTGCATGTGTGTCACTGCCAACTTCTCTTTCCTCAGAGCACTAATCTACCTTCTCGTGGATACACCATTGTGCCAATATTCTGGAGTTAGAGGGCTACTTCTAGACCAGTTGTCAAACTCTTTCTTAAAGGTCCAGAGAGCAAATACTTGTGCTTTTATTGAGTTATAAGGTCTCTGTTTCAACAACTCAGTTTTTTTGCTGTAACATGAAAACAATTAGGCATGGTTGTATTTCAATAAATATTTATGGTCAATGAAATGTAAATTTCATATAATTTCACATGTCAAAAAAAATGTTACTTTTACAGTCAGGTGTGGTGGTGCACGCTTATAATCCCAGTACTTGGGAGGCTGAGACAGGAGGATCCAGGTTCTTGGACAACCTCAGCTACTTAGTGAGGCCCTTTGCAACCTAGTGAGACCCTGTTTCAAAATAAAGAATAAAAAAATTGGGCTGGAGGTATAGCTCAAAGGTAGAATGCTCCTGGGTTCAATCCCTAGTACCACAAAAGTACTTTTTTTCAACCAAAGAAAATAGAAAATTAGCTGGGCGTGGTGGCACATGCTTGTAATCCCTGGGCTTGGGAGGCTGAGACAGGAGGATCGCACAGGTTCGAAGCCAGCCTCAGCTACTTAGTGAGGATCTCAGCAACTTAGTGAGACCCTGTTTCCAAATAAAATATAAAAAATAGGTCTGGGAGTATAGCCCGGAGGTAGAAAGCCTCTGGGTTCCACCCCCAGTACCACCACCACCACCCCCAAAAAAAAGAAAATGGAAAATTAATTCTTAGCTTGTCGACAGAGTAATAGGCAGCAGACTGGTCTTGGCCCGTGGCTGTAATTTGCTGAACCCTCTACTACATGAAGAACAGCCCAATTAAGGGTCAGGTGCTATGCTAGGAAGAACCTAGATATTTTATTCTAGTGGTCTCATCTCCCTCTGTAAGGAGGCCAGAGAGAAATACAGACTTTTTCAATTACCACATTCAAAAATTTAATCATGCAACCCATGCGTACTAATTCAGTCACACAATACGTTTCCTAGCCTGAGATCCCCATCCCGCTCTGAGCTAGCAGGTTCAAATGACACAGTAACACTGCTACTGGACCATGACCCACTGCACACCACTTGCCTACAGCTTTGGTCTCTACCCACCCCATCCCCAGATCCTCCATGGCAAAGTACAGAAGCACGGCCCTAACTCCTTCTCCAAAGCTCTTACTGACCTCTGAGCCCACCCCACTCTGCGAGGCTCCTGGGGACGCCATTCCTCACACTGCCCCTCCCGGTGACACTCTCAGGGGTGACCCAGGACGCTAGCTTAAGCCCTCACTTATCCTGCAGGGAAAGAGCCTGCGGTCGGTCGGGCTCTCACCTTTCGTCCCACGGATGATGTGGATGCTCTCGCCTGCGTTAATTCTCGCCTGAACATCTGTGGAGCTGTTGAGTCCAGGAATAACAATATCTAGTGAAAAACAGATCTCAGATTTAGATTCCGCAGGGCCTAGCTGGGAGGGGAAACAATGCAAAGCCACCGCTCCCAGCTCCTCGCTGGAGTGAACGTTCAGAACTAAGGATGGCAAAGCAAGTGGACTTTCACAGTTGTCTCAGCAAGGAGCAGAAACGAGAAGCTGTGAGCACTGGCCACCATTCTAATCAACTCCCTTGCTTTAATCAGAAATTCAGAGTTGTGGTTCAGAAGCGTTTTTGTTCAATTGGCTATTTCTGGCACTTTTTTCCTCTTCCCTCAAGAGTTTGCACATGTCTGTCCCACATCATTTTGGCTCCATAGAGACTACGTCCTCTTCCTTGCTGGCAGTACCCACACTTGGAAAAAAGCATTTACAAGAATCAGCAGGGAAGTAGGAGAACAAGGGCTCTCTTTCTGTTTACACATTTGTGTGTGTGTGTGTGTGTGTGTGTGTGTGTGTGTGTGTGTGTGGTACTTGGGCAGCAACTCAAGGCATTCTATTTTGAACTATATTCCCAGTCCTACTGAATTCATTCAGTTTAAAACAGGCTCTCACTGAGTTGCAGAGGGCCTCACTAAGTAGCTAGGCTGGCTATGAACCTGCGATCCTCCTGTCTCAGCCTCCCAAGTGCTAGGATCACAAGCATGCGCCACCATGCTTGATTCAAATTCTTTTACGATGTACGTGTAAAATTCTCAGAGATGCCGGGCGTGGTGGCGCACGCTTGTAATCCCAGCATTCGGGAGGCTGAGACTGGAGGATTGTGGTTCGCGGACAGCCTCAGCTACTTAGTGAGGCCTCTGCAACTCAGTGAAACCCGGTTTCAAAATAAAGAATAAAAAATAGGGTAGGGGGTGTAGCTCGGAGGTCAAATGTCCCTGGGTTCCATCCCCAGACCCGCAAAAAAAAAAAAAAAAAAAAAAAAAAAAAATCTTAGAGAAGTTCTCATGTTTTAATTCTCAGAGAAACTGATCAAAATATTTTCATTAAAATGTATATATCAGGCCAGGCGTGGTGGGCACGCTTTTGATCCCCGTGCTTGGGAGGCGGAGACAGGAGGATCGTGGTTCGCAGACAGCCTCAGCTACTTAGTGCGGCCCTCTGCAACTCAGTGAGACCTGGTTTCAAATTAAAGAATAAAAAATTGGGCAGGGGGTGTAGCTCGGAGGTAGAATGCCCCTGGGTTCCTTCCCCAGACCCGCAAAAAAAAAAATAAAAGTATATATCAGGACTATTTTTAAATAATAAGATGGAAAACAGGATCATAAGATGCTTCCCTTCCCAGTGCTCTGAGTGGCAAAGCTAACTCGGGCGACAGCTGGGGCTGCCTGCCCCACGCTGCTCCCTGGCCGCCATGCTCGAGCTTCCGTTGGGAGGAGGTGATGGCTGCCGAGGGCTGTCGGCAGGGCTCAGAGCACTGGCCCTGTGTCCCAGGTGGCTGGGGCGTCCATCCACCATGCTCAAGAAGCCCAGTCTAGCTGGGCGTGTTGGCGCAGTGTGTAATCCCAGCACTTGGGAGGCTGAGACAGGAGGACCGCAGGTTCCAGACCAGCCTCAGCCACTTAGCGAGACCTTGTTTCAAAACAAAAAGGGCTGCGGGTATAGCTGGGAGGTAGAATATCCCTTGCTGGCTTGATCCCGAGTGCCTCACACACACATGTACTGATGAATATTTGCTGAGCAAAGGCATTCTAAAAGGGACAAGCCCTTGGGACAGAACCCAAGAGTTCCTGACCTGTCGTAGTGACCACCTTCTGCACGAGGACTCCCGCCCGCTGCAAGTAGTTGATCGGGAAGCTCATGGAAGGGTTTGTGCTGGAGGCAGAGCTTACGCTACCCCCCAGCGGGACGTGCCGCGGCATCATGGGGATGGGGGTGGACTGCACAGGACGGACACTGGCCACAGGCTTCTCATCGCCCTTCAGTGCTGGCTGCCTGCAAGAGAACGTGCACTCACTGAGAGACTAGGCTGAACGGTCCCTGGCTCTGCCAGAGACTGAGGGCCTCTACATGTGGCCCCATTCTATACTCGGAGTGCTGCCGGAGAGTCATCAGAAGAAACTGCAGGGTAAGAAAAAGACGAGAGCCAGGCACAGTGATGTAAAACTGTAATCCCAGCTACTCCGGAAGCTGAGGCTGGAGGACCACAAGTTTGAGGCCAGCCTCGGCAATTCAGCAAGACCATGTCTCAAAAATAAATAAATAAATAAATAAATAAATAAATAAATAAATAAATAGGGCTAGCCAGGCGTGGTGGCGCACACTTGTAATTCCTGCACTTGGGAGACTGAGACAGGAGGATCTCACAGGTTCACAGCCAGCCTCAGCTACTGAGTGCGGCTCTCAGCAACTTAGTGAGACCCTGTTTCCAAATAAAATATAAAATAGGTCTAGGAGTATAGCCCAGAAGTAGAAAAGCCCCTGGGTTCTACCCCTAGTACCACCAAAAAAGTAAATAAAGAAAAATACATAGGGCTTGGGATATAGCTCAGAGGTAGAACGACCCTGGGTTCAACCCCCAGTACCACAATCAATCAATCAATCAATCAATCAATATAGGAGGAGGCACACAAATACCTGTTCTGTAATATCTAACAGTGAGCCTTCCTCTATGCTTAGCAGTTGGCTTCCATCCTGCTTATATTCTTAACAATTCCAGAAATTGTACTCAAGAAATCCTTTTTGTTCAGGATTAGGGAACAAACACAGAAGGAAGTCCAGTAGGAGCCCAGTATTCTCTGCTGCTGAGACCCAGAGAAGACATGGCCTTCTCTTGGACGCCGCTGCTCCGTGAGCTCTGGGCCAGGTGCAGGGAGTGAATGCAACTTGAGCCAGGCCTGGGCCTCTGTGCTTTGGGAAGCTGTGCCCTCCGTGCCACTCAGGGGTCCAGAGGGTCACAAGCCAGGGCAGTCCAACCCAGAGTCACGTAACACCAGGGCTGCCGAGCTGCTCTGAGTCTGACCCTGGAGCAAAACCTAGCAGCTCGGGGCAGTGGCTGAAGAGGCTCTCCTCGGGTAACAGACCCAGCTGGAAGGAGTGCAGGCTGCGTCACCGGGCCCGGGGCAGAGCCTCCGTCAGGGACTCACCAGTTCCTCTGGCTAAAGGCAGGGATGCTGGTCAGGCTCTGGTCACTGGCAGGGTAGTACTGCGCGTAGGACGGGCGGGTGTACGGGACTGACGTGCGCTTGTCCTCCTCGTAGCTCTTCTTTGCTGCTTTCTTCTCTGCCTTGGTCAGCTTGTGGTCCTTCCGGTTGAGGAGCAGTGACTCATGCTCAAAAGGCTCCTGGGACACAGGGATGGGTTTAGTTGCCAGTCTCCGTGCCCGCGCGCCTGACGTACCGCGAGAGCTACTGTGAAGCTGAGAAGGGGCTGGGTGAGCAGCCTGCTCAGGAAGCATGGGCGGCTGGGCCACTGTCCTCCGTCGAGAGTGTAAATCACAACTCTGGTCCCAGCTGCGCACGCCCAAGCTGCTCCCAACCACGAGAGCATGAACCACATTCACAGCTCTCCCTGCCCCTTCCGCTGGGCATCCCCACAAAGGCTAATATATTCCACGTGGCTGTGCTCAGCCTCTGTGGTTGGGGCAGGAACAGGGAATGTGTGGACCACAGAAAGGAACCAGCGGGGTCCGAGCTGCCTGAATGAAGCCAGGCGAGCCTCCCCGGACAGTGTCCATGGGACTTCGGGCACACGGGTTCTTGCCTTGGTGATGAGGTGAGGGTACTTCAGACAGGCGAGCTGCAGGACTGACTCCTTGATCCCCTTTACATTCAAGGACTCTTGGGGAGCGGGCTCCTTCTCAACAAAGTGCAGTAAATTCTCTACCTCCTTCCGGGTGAAGTTCAGCATGGGATTCAGGTCGTCCACCACCCGATCTAGAAGGGAGAGGACATGCAGAAAGTCTACGCGTGGCAGAGAGGATCAAAACAACTAGGTCGGCAGAGAAGGAAGGAGGCTGTGAGGGGCGTAAGTGTCCCAGGCAGGGGAGGGTCCACAGCTGACACCAAGGCCAGGTGCGAGGGCCTGCGCAGTGGAAAGGTCCGAGGAGCAAAGCTACACAAGCAGCGTGCCTCCTACTGCTAAGCCACCTTTGACCAGTTTAAGCAATGTCTAAGCTGGAATGAGATGGGAGGAACTGCCGGCTTCCTCAGACTCAACGCCTGCCTGCGTCCCCACCCTCTGACCGCCATCCCCATTCTGATTCTACAGGGATGGCAGCCTCTACAATCGCGCCTCCAGAGCAGCCTGGAAGACGGCCCACCTGACATGCCCTGCTTGGAAATCTGGCGGTCATAAATCTTCTTTTCAAGAGTATAATCAGCCACCAGGCGGTAGATGTGACAGGGCTTTTTCTGGCCGTAGCGGTACACCCGACACACTGCCTGAGCGTCATGGCAAGGGTTCCAGGAAGCATCAAACACCACCACTCGGTTGGCACCGATCAGATTCACACCCAAGCATCCGGCCCTTTAAAATACAAGTCAACAATCATGAAGCCTTCAGTCTTAAAGATAGTTTTCAAATCAGCTTTGCCTCTGCGACTCCTACCCCAGTATCACTCTCTCTGATATGGTCAAGGATTTTGCTATGCTAGTCATGAGCAGTAATGTTCCTCAGGTTCTCAAAAGTATTCCCTGAAATATACATGGCAGTGCCTACAATTCACCCCGTCTGCTGCAAGTCAGGCCCCATATCTTGGCCCCAGAGCAATGTCCTTTGGAGAGGGGGCTTCTGCACATAGATGTTCCCAACACTTTTACTCTAGCAGCTAAGGGGACATCGGCTCCACTCTGCTGGGGGTGTTCTGATGGTGGAAGCGGCACCTCCTGTGAGGCCCTTGGCATGAGGCAGGCAACGCCAACAGCCTTGGGCAGCTCCAAGCGCTTTTCATGTGCTAAAGCACTTGTATGGTCTAAGCCTCAGAATACTCCTGAGGGACAGGCTAATTATGAAAACTGACAATGAAGGTCTCAAAACACTTTAGGGCAAGCTATGATGCCTGTCCTTCTAACACGTCGTCCTTCTGGGGTCTCCTCTCTGACCTCAAAAACAAGTTGCACACCTGAGAAGATCTGCCAGATTTGGCTGAGCCTCTGGGGCACCTGCCCAGGTGGCCCAATGCTTGAACGCACCCTCTGACCCTCTCCGGCTGCACTCACCTTGTGGAGAGCAGGAACAGCCAGGTGGCGAGATTGCTGGGATCATTGAACTGGTTAATGAGCCGCTCCCTCTCAAAGGCAGGGGTGCTGCCATCTAGCCCTAGGGAGAAGGGAACACAAGAGGCGGGCAGATGAGGGCAGGGCACTCAGCAAGATCACCATACACATGTGGTTTGGGGGTTAGTTTTTCTGTTTGTTTTAGTACAGAGGATTGAACCCAGAAGCATTCTACCTCCAAACTATACTCCCAACCCAATTTTATTTCTTATTTGGAAACAGGGTCTCGCTAGGTTGCTGAGGACCTCACTAAGTTGGGGAGGCTGGCTTTGAACCTGTGATCCTCCTGTCTCGCCTCTCATGAACTGGGATTACAAGTGAGTGCCTGGCTGAACAGATGTGTTTTCAAAACAAAGGCAGAAACAGCACAGTACTCAGATCCCACTCCTTTGATGTACCATGGTCTGCAGTAAGGCCTGGACATCTGCCCTCATTAAAGTGCTTTCTCCAAATAGAGATTAAAATAAATAAAATAGAGCCAGGCATGGTGGTGCACACTTGTAAATCCCCGCGCTTGGGAGGCGGAGACAGGAGGATCGCACAGGTTTGAAGCCAGCCTCAGCTACTTAGTGAGGCTCTCAGAAACAGTGAGACCCTGTTTCCAAATAAAATATAAAATAGGGCTGGGAGTATATACCGGAAGTTAAAAGCCTCTGGGTTCCACCCCCAGTACCTAAATAAATAAATAAAATAAAAAAGGGCTGGGGAAGTAACTCAGCAGTAGAGCCCCCATGGGTTAGAGGCAGTACCCCCTGAAAAGAGCCCCTCGAAGACACTAATGGGAGAGATGAAGCTCATGGCCCTCGCTGCATGCGAGTTGCCTGAGATTACAGGCTCGAGGGCAGCCTCAAACCTCCTGCTCCTTGGCTAGTCACAGACATTTCTATGCACTCAGTGGAGAGTAGAGTCCAAGAGAAAGAAAGCAAAGGAAAGGAAGCCCTTAAGCAGATCTTGCCAAGCCCAGGAACAAAGCAGCCACAAACTCACGGAAGTAGCTGACATTCCGAACCCACTTCTGTGCTGCCTGGCCCTCGGCGCCGGGCAGACAGGGCACTTCTCTTTTCCCTAGGAACTCTTCGATGAGAGCCAAGGTGGAAAGGCTCTGGCTGGAAAAGAAAACGTGGCTGAGATGGCTCCCAAAACAAGTTCTCAGGGCCACACTCACATGCAACTCTGACAGAGGGAGCTCCCACCATCGCTTCCCACAGTGGTGGCCCCACTAAGAACCAAGAGCATTCTCCCTAGCTCGGGACCCAGGCAGAGTCGTCCACATGACCACCACCACACTGAAAAAAACGTGTCTTCACTCCTTACATCCTCCATTCAAAGTCTCTGGGGTTTAGCTCAATACTCAAAGAGCACTCGGCTTTACCAACCAATACTGCCTGAATATATATTAAATCTGACTAGGGACCAAAGGAAAGCTTGGGGTCTTAGTAGGGAGACAGAATCATGTGGCTTTCTTCCAAAACATTAGACAGCACCAGCAGTCTCCTCCAGAATGATTCCTAACAACAGGAAGATACCTAACCTGGCTCTCCCAGGTCAGGATCACTGCTGCCCTCCCGGTCTGTCATGCATGAAGCCTTCCCCTGCCCTCAAGCCAGGATTCTGCCGCTTGGCTTCCAATGGGGCAGAAAGGAGACTCAATCTACTTCCTGTCTTTTTTCTTGGGGAGTCAGGCCTTGATGGGATCCAAAGCCCTCCCAGACTAAGGATACGACCCTGGAACAGGTCACATCACCTCCTTGGCCTTATATAAGGACCTTAAAAAGGGGCTGGGGAAGAATAGAAACAGATTAGACCAGGGATCAGCAAAGGTTTTCTACAAAGAACCAAATAACAAATATTTTAAGTTTGGTAGACTACATATACTTTCTGCTTCATATCCTTCTGCTTTTGTTGTTTTACAACCCTTTAAAAACATTTTTAGCCCTCAAGCTAAACAAAAATAGGCCACAGGCAAGATACAGTCTGGGCTACTGTTTGAAGGATTAGACTGTGATCTCCAATGTTAGCCTAGGGGTCTAAATTGTTCTCTGTGGAGAAATTGCATTACAGGGGGAGAACTCCAAGAAAGAGAGAAAAAAGGCAGGAAGGTCCTCACAGTGCATGGAGAGGAAGGGGCCGCTGAGGGCGAGCTGCCTCTCTGCAGGGCTGCATGGATCCTCTTCCTACCTGAACACAAGGATCTTGTCCCCGAGCTTCACACTTTCCTCAATCAGGTGGAAAAGCAGTACCATCTTGGGAGAGTTTTCCAAGACTCCAGTCTGGTAATTAGTCAGAAGGTCCTTGGCCTGCAGGAGAGAAATGAGGCAGATTGGAGCAGGTCCAAGACCAGATGACTAGGAGTAAAATCCTGTCCCTGCAAACCAATGGCCTCTGGACACCCTCCCAGCTCCCGGCACCCTCTCCCAGCAGGAGCTGAGCTCAGGGATCTGTGCCACTTACCCATTCGTACGTGACGATGTTATTGCCTCGCTCCTGGAAAGGGTTGAAGCCAACGCCCTGTAGGAACTTGCTGTTGGTCGCCTCTCCCATGGAGGAAGCCAAGGTGCTATCTTCCCCCTTAACTTTTGTTCCCTGTGACGGACAGCGGGCACTGGCCCCTGCTGAGCCAAGCTCTTCCACATCTAAATCCTGCTCATTGGCCAGGTTCTCCTTTTGAAGGGCTTCATAAAGTACATCAGGGTGATTCCAGATCTGAGGTCAAAGAAAAAGGAGAGGGGTACAGACAGAGAACACTCCCAGGTGTCCCAACACTCAAAGAGAGTCTGGAAATACACACCTCCCAAAGCATTCACTACCGCACCAAAAATTAGTGTACCTCCAGCCCCTTCACAAGAGCTGCCCGCCTGCTTCCACTGCCAGCTCTGCTGACATGACGTGTGAGTGGGAAAGTTCACACCAGGGACACCACCAGTGTGTTGGTATTTGACCAAAAACCCCGGGTCAAAGGCCTTAGGTCTTACTCAAGTAAGAGGGCTTTGGCTTCATTGTGTGACTACAGTCAGCTACCGATGAAATGAAACAGACCTCTCCATATGGAAAAAGTATAACTGATGTGTAGATGACTAATTCTATCTTATTTCAGGGACCATTCTGAGCAAGAACTCAGAATGGATTCTTAGGAGAGAACAAGGAAGGACGAGAAAGACACACTGGCCCCGCAGCACTGTCACACACCACTTCTGCTTTAGTTTCCTGGCTCTGGGCTGAAAGTGTGGCTCCAAGAATAAATAAATAACTGTAAAACCACACCTGTTCCCAAACAAACATCTTCAGCTGACTTATTCAAGTAATGGTCAATGAGGATAATCCTAAAGGCCTGCTGAGAGTAGAGCTACAGATAGACCCAAAGAAAGAGTTTCCTCATTAACAGAATGAGGGATCTCATCTGATTAAAAACAGACCAGATGAGAAGCAGCCCTAAAAATGTACCTAAGCTATGTATTTCTTAAAGCTCGATTACACTAGCAGTCCAAAGCGCCATGCTACAACATTCCTCCCTTACCCCTTTTCCCAAGTGAAAAAACTCAATGAGAAAGCATGTGCTCTGCCAAGTTTAGCACAGTAAGCCCTGCAACTCAGCCACTTACTGTGGGGAGCGCCGGCTAGTGCGCTCCATCCAGGACACTGCGCGGCGCCCCATGAGCAGTGTGGCACACAAACAGCACGTGTCTCCGTGGAGACCCAAGGGCGCTCCAGTGCAGTGAACTGAGAGGGGCCCTCTCATCTTTATTCTCGGATCAAGGACTCCAGCAGGAGGAACTACGGGGAAAACGTGCATGCTCAGTTCCTGCCCTAGTCTTCCTTTAGGCCCCAGCGTACCTTGCAGCACACACAGAAGGCCTTGAGAGGGTTCAGGCCCAGCCAGCCGCTGCTCCCGCAGTCCCGGAAGCGGTCCATGAACTGTGTGTAGAGGTCCCGCTGGATCTTGGAGAGCCGCACCAGAATCACATTCTCCTCCTTGGCAGGGAGGTGAATCTTCAGCACAGTGTGGCCTCTCCTACAGAGGCACAGAGACGGAAGTGGCAGGGAGTGCGGGAGGCGCCACTGCGGGACCACAGGGCCTCCCAAGGATCTCCATGTCCTTGCAACAGTGCAGAGTGGCTCAGGCCACAAGGAGGAGACTCAACGAGGAGCAAGCACTACAGTGAGGGAGCAGATAGCCTGCCCCTGGTCATGGCTGCCTGCGGGCCGGGGCCGGAGGAGCTGCAGGTTATCATCCCAGTCCATGGCTGCCTCTCTCAGCTCTTTGGACAAACCTAAGCTACCTCTGCTGCGATGCTGCAGCTGGTAAGGGCACACCTAGTAACACCACCACTTCACCCAGTCGGCAGAGCGCTTGGCCTCTTGGCAGGGAAAGGTGGCTCGAGCAGCTCTGAAGGTGACTTCTGAGGGAAGAGACTCCACACCGAGCTTTCGGCAGCCTGAGACAGGAGGGCCAGCATCTGCCGCCGGTCACACAGGCAAGCTCCGCCAGGAAGGGCCCCTTGGCAGCCCACTGCCCTCAGAGTGGGCCTGCGCAGGCTCACCTCTGCACAAAACCCTCCAGGAGGCTGTGCAGGACGTGGCTGCGGTAGCGCATGAGGCGGACGTCTTGAGGCGTGCTGTCGGTACACTGCCCGTTCAGGATGGGGCGCTCAAACATGTTGCTGAACTCCTGCCTGGTGCCGAGGAAGTCGGGGCGGACAAAGTCTACCATGCACCAGTACTCGATGAGGTTGTTCTGCAGGGGGTACCCAGTCAGCACCACCCTGCGGCGAGAGCGTATGTTCTTCAGAGCCTGTGAGGTGCTGGCCTGGCAGTTTTTGATGCGGTGCCCCTCGTCACAGATCACCACATCAGGACCAGGGCGGCACAAGGCTTTCTCAAACTCTAGGGAGGGAAGAGGATCCGGAGTCAGAGGGTGAGAGGGCCTGCTCTTAGTAATATGAGAAGTAGGGGAGCCCTGGAGGAGACAGGAGACATGAAGGAAGCAGGAAAGCAAGAGTCAGCCCCGCCGGGAAGGGAGCCGCCAGCCACGCTCCCGCCGGCTCCTGCAGCAAGCCCTGCCCCGAGCTGCTCCTTCCTCACTTTCCTCGCCCCTCAAGGCTTGGAGTAAAGATGACTTTCAGTTGTGGGCTTTGTACCAATGGGGCGGCAGAGGAGGTGCATCGAGCAGCAAGCTAGACAGGAACACTTGCAGGCAGAACTGGGGGCGGTGCAACGTGGCGGTGGCGAGTGGCAGAGGCCCCGCAGAGGGCGGGCTCGGAGCAGCTAGCTAGAGCACAGGGTGTCCCTGCAGGTTTTATTTTTCTTTTTTGGTTGTACTGGGGTTCCTCCGGGCTACACTCCCAGACCTATTTTTTATATTTTTATTTGGAAACAGGGAACCTGCATGATCCTCCTGTCTCCACCTCCCAAGCGCGGGGATTACAAGAGTGCGCCACCACGCCCGGCTCCCTGCAGGTTTATGATCTTTATTTTTTTTCAAGAGTCTTACTGAGTGCCAAGGGCTTCACTAAGTAGCTCAGGCTGTCTGCAAACCACAATCCTCCCATTTCAGCTGGGATTACTAGCATGTACCACCATACCTGGCTCTAAGTAGACTGCTTTGTTTTTTGTTTGTTTTTTTGTTTGTTTGTTTGTTTGTTTTGGTGGTACTGGGGTTCCTGGAAGCCCTTCTACCTCCGGCGTACACTCCCAGACCTATTTTATATTGTTATTTGGAAACAGGGTCTCTTATGCCAGAGAGGCTGGCTTTGAACCTGCGCGATTCTCCTGTCTCTGCCTTCCAAGCACGGAGATTATAAGTGTGCGCCACCACGCCTTGCAGTAGAATGGTTTTTAATAAAAGCAACTGGGATAAATTCTTACTCATAAATTCACAAAGAACATTACTAGTCTTTTTTTTTTTTTCTTTTGCAGTACTGAGGATGAAATCCAGGGGCATTCTACATCTGAGGTTACACCCCCAGTTCTATTTTTTATTTTGAAAGGGGTCTCACTGAGTTGTACCTTTGCCTCACTCTGTGAACTGCGATCCTACTGTCTCAGCCTCCCAAATGCTGGGATTACAAGCATGTACCACCACACTTGGCACTCTTCTGTCTTTACATGTGTGATTTAAAACCCTTTATAATGCCGGGTGTGGTGGCGCACACTTGTAATCCCAGCACTTGGGAGGCTGAAACAGGAGGATCACACAGGTTCGAAGCCAGCCTCAGCTACTTAGTGAGGCTCTCAACAACTTAGACCCTGTTTCCTTATAAAATAGGGCTGGGAGTATAGCCTGGAGGTAGAAAGCCCCTGGGTTCCACCCCTAGTATCACCAAAAAATTAAAAAATTAAAAACTTTATAAGCTGGGTATAGTGGCACATGCCTGTAAGTCCCACATACTCGGGAAGCTGAGGGAGGAGGATCATTAAGTTTGAGGCCAGCCTGGGCAACTTAGAGAGACACTGTCTCAAATAAAATAAAAAGGGCTGGAGGTATAGTTCAGTGGTGTAGCACTCGTGCCTGAAGCCCCTGAGTTCAATCCCAGTGCCAAAAATTTTTAAAAAGCACTTTATATTTTCTTAATGCTGTCTCAGAATATCTCTAGGAAAAGGTAAAGAACAGCCACTCTCCCAACCGTTCTGTGAGAGAAGGGTCGATGGGCAGGGGGTCTCCCAAGCCGGGCGAGGCCTGCAGGAAAAGCGGCACCTCCGGGAGCCACTGGAGGCTGTCCTGCCCACCGTGGGCGCCAGGGTCTCTGGCGCCCGCCAAAGACTCACATCAGTAATTCACTTCATAGCGCGTGGGCACTATTAGCAGGTGCTAAAGCCCCTCAAGAGTGTCTCTGGGACAGACTGCCCACCTCTCCGGAGCTCCTGCTGCCGATCTTCCTCATCCAGATCAATGATGACCGGGTGAGGGCGCTTCTTGGTTTTCTTGGGTCTACCTGTGGCAAAGGATTTCTTCAGAGTGAGGAGTCTGTACATTTCGTACCCCATCAGCAGCACCCCACCCTCTGACACCCAATCAGCCATCACTTTAGCACGAGTTGCCATCGTCCTGCAAGAGTGAACAGGAAAAAGTATGTGAGACGCGAATGGCACCAATAAACTGGGGTTGTTTTCTAAAAAGGCGGACAGAGAAAATATTATTGCTTCTGGAGCTCCTCAGGATTTCTCATAATCAAAGCTGTGTTTCTGAGCATTTAGAACTCCTTACTGCCAAAGATACAGTGGTAGCAAGCCCAGGACTCGGCAGCTCCAAGAGCTTTCCTTGCACCCAAGACACTCACTGCACTAAGGATCAACTGGGCCACTGTGATGGTTAAAAAGCAAGAAACAAGCCGGGCGTGGTGACGCACGCTTGTAATCCCAGCATTCAGGAGAATGAGACAGGAGGATCGCAGTTTGCGGCCAGCCTCAGCTACGTAGCGAGGCCCTCTGCAACTCAGTGAGACCTTGTTTCAAAATAAAGAATAAGCCAGGCATGGTGGTGCATGCTTGTAATCCCCACGCTTGGGAGGCAGAGACAGGAGGATCGCACAGGTTCGAAGCCAGCCTCGTTAGCTTAAGAGACCGTTTCCAAATAAAAAAGTATATAGCCGGGCATGGTGGCGCACGCTTGTAATCCCCGTGCTTGGGAGGCGGAGACAGGAGGATCGCGCTGCAGGTTCGAAGCCAGCGCGCTGGCTTAAGAGACCCTGTTTCCAAAACTAAAAAAAAGTATAGCATAGATCAGGAGGATGGCGAAGTTTCGAAGCCAGCCCCACTCGCTTAAGAGACCCTGTTTCCAAATAAAAAATATAAAATAGGTCTGGGAGTGTAGCCTGGAGGGAGAAGGGTTCCATCCCCAGTACCACCAAAAACAAACAAACAAACAAATAAAATAAAGAATAATAATTTTTAAAAAAATAGGGCAGGGGGTGTACCTCAGAGGTTAAATGCTCCTGGGTTCCATCCCCAAACCCGCAAAAAAAAAAAAAAAAAAAAGAAAAAAGAAAAAAGGCAAGAAACACAGCAATTCAATGGCAGAAGTCAAGAGAAAATACCCCCCCAGGATTGATACTCAAGACCACAGTCCAGCATTTGAGGGAGCACTCCAAATTATTCCTATGATGAACACAAGGTCACAGAAGGAAGGTGACACTGTTTCACCTGTCCAGGTTCCAGTGAATGAAGAATCAAGAAAGGGCAGCAAAGGAGCAAGGCCAAAGAGACCGGGGGAGCTCGGCACCGTCCCCCCGCTCAGGACAGAGCCCTCATGGGCCTCACCAGCCACACGCGGGCCGACAGTGTGGACCCCGGGCAGCAGGCAGGGCGAGCGCCGGTCACTTGCGTTGCCCACCTCCACATGTGTGGCCTCTGTGGGAGACATTGCCCCTTCCACCACCCGCCGGAAGAGACAGGGCCGTGCGAGGGCTGCCTGCACCAAGAACAGCTCTATATCTTTGGAAATCAGATCGACTTTACAGAACAGAATTATAAACAATTTTATTTAAATCTAGAACAAAATAGGTGTTGTGCCCTTCCAAGTTTCAGAAGTTGTACCAGTGAAGGCCAAGTACAGACCAGTGCTTAAAATAGAATGGTGACCAGTTGTCTAAGAAAAAGAGAAATGTAAAAAGCCCAACGATGGAAAATTCTGCTCTAGCATGTTGAATTTTATTATACACTTAGAAAAATGTGACCGTGCCACAGGTTTTTCATGATATACCAGCACCCTAAGCAGAGCACCAGAAACTTCCAAGCCACATACCCCTGGCTTCACTGAACGGCCAGGGGGAGTTGAGCAGCAAGAGTAAAGCTGGGCACTCCAAGAAACCAGAAGGAACGTGGCAGGACGGGCCACCTCGGAGCCACCGCGCTGCCGGCAGGCCCGGGAGAGAGGCGCCACCTACTTGTGCTCATCGTTCAAGATGTGGACTTTGAAGAAGCGGGGCTGCACCTCCTCAGGCTCGCTGTCAGCGGGAAGAGCTTCCGGAGCCGGGAGCCACATGTTGAACTCCGCCAGCCAGTTCTGAAGAGTGTTGACCTACCCGAGAGCCAAACCAGAAGGTCAAGGCACAAGCGGAGCGCTGAGTTCACCGCGCTTTTCAGCACCAGGTGGTCACGGTGCCCACGTGGAGCCCCCCAGCCTACCGGCACGATGGCGAGAACAGTCTTGGCTGGCGTGTGACGGAAGAGGACGTCGATGAAGGAGATCACTTGCAGGGTCTTCCCCAGACCCATGCTGTGGGCCAGGATGCAGCCGAAGCCGCTGCTGGTCTTGAACCTCTCCAGGGACTCCACTAGGTTATCGTACAGGAACCGGATCCCCCCAATCTGACAGGGACAAACAGATAAATGCTGGGGGTGGGAGGGACTGGCTAATAAGTAATAAGAAGTGTTACAACAAAACTTGCTGTGGACGGCTACAGAAGCTTCTCTACACCCTGTCTGGTCTACTGGCAGGCGGGCGAGCATGGAGAAAACAGGAAAAGTGTTCACCCTTCAGGCAGCCCGGCCACGAGGAGCCCTGCTGCTGGTGCTCTGAGCGGGAGCCGCTCCAGCCGCACAGAGCTTTCAGACACGGGTCCTGGTTCCAGGCTTTGGGTCAATACCAACGATTCCACTCCCAACTCTCAGAAAGTCCCTTGGCGTCTGCCTCTCGACTCTCTTCTGGAGCCGTGCCTTCCTAAGCAAAGCACTGCTCTCCTGAGACCTCTCCTCTCAGGCTCCTCCTGGAGGGAGGCACAGGACAGATGGGCCATGAGCCCAGGGACTTCTACGTGACAGGCAAAGCTTGTCTCTTCTCTTTCCCCACTCTTCACATCCACCACAGGTCTCCCGAAATGCCAAGCGCTAGGAAGATCAGGCCTTGCCAACAGCTACTCCCAGGATTGAAAAAGTACGTCCCAGGTGTGACGCTAATAACCACCTGCAGCCACCATCCCACCAGGGGACGACGTCAAAGGAGAACAGGGTGAAGCGCTGCGCTACCTGATGAGGTTTCACAGCCCGCGCCAGCTGTGGGGCCAGGAAGACATTCTCCTCATCGGGGGGGTGGTTCAGGTTGACGAGGACGCGGCCGAGAGAGTCGTGCTGGTTTAAGGCATCGTTCACGTGGGTGCCGCCCTTCTCCTCCTCCTCGTCCTCCTCGCTGACAGACTCACTGCTGTCCACAATGTGCAGAGTGTCTTCCTCTCCGGAGCTCAGCTCGATCACCTCTGCGTCCGCAGGAAACAGAACAAAAGCCAGAGAGCAGAGGTCACTGACCCTGGTTGTCAGAGCAGAAGAGCTCAGACGCCAAGTTGGAACTTGTCACCACTTACAGAAATTTGGACTTTTTCCCCCTCTTCCAACTCCTTATCAAGTTTAGATAAGGAGAGAATGTACATCTACTATGGTGGCTCAGGGCAATCAGTCAAAGCTAAGCCCCAAAGCCAGCGAGGAAGGGCAGCGGCCGGGGTGCGGCTGGCCGGGGAAGGGCCAGGCGGGCCTCACCGTCTCGACTGCTCTCCTCGTCCTCACTGCCACTGCTGCTGTCCAAGCAGATCACCTCCTGCGCCAAGACCCGAGGAGGCAGCTGCGGCCCCTCACTTGCTCTTAGGACGATTTCTTCTAGGGAAGAAAGAGGGAAGGCAATATCAAAACCACACTCAGCTCAAATCCATTTCCCCAAATCACCTGCCACCCTCATCCTTGCTGCTGTCCTGGGTGTCCCCTAGTAAGAGAAGCAGACTGTCTCAAAACCTCAGCCCTTCCAAATGCCCTTCTACTGGTTCCTACTTCCTCACATCCACCCACCACTAGAAAATGTCCTAATTTTTATGTTAAGATCCAAAATTAGCTGGGCATGATGGTACATGCCTGCAGTCCTACGACTTGTAAGGCTGAGACAGGAGGATCACATCAGGTAAATGGCCTCAGCTACTTGGGCCCTCCGCAACTTAGTGAGACCCTATTTCAAAACAAAGAGTAAAACCTAGGGTGTAGCTCGGTGGTAGAATACTCCTGGTTCAATCTCCAGTACTATAAAAAAAAAAAAAAATCAATGTAAGGAATGTGTTTCTATTCATCCTCACTCATGTGTGTGAGTGTGTATGTGTGTGTGTGTACTAGGAACTGAACCAAGGGGCATCTACCTCTAAGCTAAACCACCAGGCCTTTTTTTTTGTTTGTTTTCAAAGAGGTCTTGCTATGTTGCCAGGGCTGTCCTTAAACCTGTGATCCCCTATCTCAGCCTCCCAAGTATTAGGATTACAGGTGTGTGTTCCCATGCCCAGCCCATCTCCACTTTCTTTCTTTTTTCTTTTTTCTTTTTTTTTTTTTGGTGGTACTGGGGTTCCTGGAAGCCCTTCTACCTCCGGCTACACTCCCAGACTTATTTTATACTTTTATACTTTTTTATGTGGAAGCAGGGTCTCTTAAGCCGGCACGACTGGCTTTGGACCTGTGCTATCCTCCTGTCTCTGCCTCCCAAGCGCGGGGATTACAAGCGTGCCCACCATGCCCGGCTCCATCTCTACTTTCAAAGCGAGATTCTTCAGGTTGTGTGCTCACTAGAGGCTTGATGACTGTAAGCTTCCTGAGAGGCCGCACTCCTGCTCCAGGTCTGCCTCTGACCACTATGGGGACAAGCACTGGCAGACAGGGCCTTTCACGAGGGCCATCCCCGGGCTGCTTACCAGGGAGAAACTCCAGGGGAACAGTGGGGATGGGGGCTGCATAATCCTTCCTCTGCTGCTCCAGCCGCTTCCTTCTTTCCAATTCCTCCTGCTGTGCTGCTTTGGTAACAGGCTCCAATTGATCCTCTCGGAGTAGCTTTCTAAACATTTAAAAAGAGAACACATTTGGTTTACTTACCACATGGCCGATGCAATGGCAAGTTAAAAAGGAAAACGATCACTGCTGAGCTCACGGACCGACAGGGGAGGAGAAAAGGCCACTTCAGCCCTGCCAAGCCTATGCAACAGGCAGGGATAAAAAGCAAGCGGGGAGGGCACGTGGTGGGGAGGGCACGTGGTGTCATGCCGGCACTCAAGAGGCTGAGACCCGACAGCCTCCACTCCTTAGCGAGGCCCTTCACAACTCAGTGAGACCCTGTCTCAAAAATAAAAAGACTAAAAACTATGTCTGATGGTGTGGCTCGGAGGTACAATCCCCTGGGTTCCATCTCCAGTACTGCAAAAATAAATAAATAAATAAATAAATAAATAAATAGCAAGCGAGGGAAGCCAGGTGTGGTGGCACATACTGAAACAGTTCTCAGCTACTTAATGAGACCTTATTTCAAAAAAAAAAAAAAAAAATAGGGCTGAAGATATATCTCAGAATCTCAGAGACAGAATGCCCCAGGTTCCTGGGTTGCATGTCCAGTACCACAAAAAAAAAAAAAAAAGCAAGCTGGGCAGGGGACAAGCTCAGGCAGCATTAGGCCAACACACTCCCATATTATTTAATTTCTTGACAGATGGCCCTGCTGACGTGTCTCTGCACATAAGAGATTGAGAATAAAAGAGAGTAATATAAGTCACAAAGCTGAAAATTAGTATTAGAAAATAAAGTTGTGCCAGGTGTGGTAGCTCATGCCTATATTCCTAGTACTTGGAAGGCTGAGACAGGAGGATCACAAGTTCAAGTCTGGTCTCAGCACCTTAGCAAAACCCTGTTTCAAATTTTTAAAAAAGGGGATGGCAGAGGTTGGAGTTGTGGTTTTGGGGTACAGCTCAGAGTAAAGTGATACTAGGTTCAATCCCCAGTAACCAAAACAATAATAAATAACAACAATAATAATAAAGTTATAGAAAAGTAGGACTCCAGGGTTTTACATCCTTGTTCTCAAGCTTAAGAGTGATACTTTGAAGTTGTCATTATGCTTAAACAAAAAGTGGGGCAGGAGAAAATTACATTGCCTTTGCTGCTCCTTTCTCTCTCTTTGTGTGTATGTGTGTGTAGCACCAGAAACTGAATCCAGTGGTGTTCTACCTCCCCAGCTACAACCCCAGCCCTTTGTATTTTTTTTTTTTTTTTAATTTTGAAACAGGATCTTGCTCAATTGCTGAGGCTGGACTCCGACTTGCAATCCTCCTGTCTCTGCCTCCCAAGTACTGGGATTGCAGGCGCACGTCTCAGCATCAGGCTTATTTCCTTGGGCAGAAGGCCGGATGGCTGGGATTTAGAGAGCTGGGAAGTTGAGTGTTGGCTCATGTCTGGGGTGAAGGGAGGAGTCTCCTTCCAGACCAGATAGCCCCACCATCTGCTGCCTCCTCAGCAGTGGCCATGGCCCCCACGGCCTCCGCATCCTCTAACAGCCCGGCCCATGGTCCTCGGGGCATCTTTGCTATTAATTGGGAAACATGGCTGGGTACATTTTTCCTTCATTGCTTTTACCGGTACTAGGGATTGAAACCGGGAGCCTTCTACCTCTGAGCTACACCCACAGCTCTATTTTATTTTTTATTCTGAAACAGGGTCTTGCTAAATTGCTTAGGTTGGCCTTGAGCCTGTGATCCTCCTGTCTCTGCCTCACAAGTATTAGGATTATAGGCATGCGCACCATGCCTGGCACTGTGTGTGGGGGGCAGGGTACTGGGGGTGGAGCCCAGGGGCTTCTCTACCTCCGAGCTATCCTCCCAGACCTATTTTATACTTTATTTGGAAACAGGGTCTAAGTTGCTGAGAGCCTCACTAAGTAGCTGCGGCTGCTTCAAACCTGTGAGATCCTCCTGTCTCAGCCTCCCAAGCACTGGGGTTACACGCGTGCCCACCACACCCGGCACTTTTCTCCTTTAGAGAAGACTCTCCTCCCAAACCAGGCGTGCTACTGCTAACCTTGCAACAAAACAAACGCCTCCGCTCCCTGCCCTCTCCCCGCGCCCCAGCACGCTCACCGTATGTTTCTCCTCATGTGAGAGGGCTTCTGAGCTCTCTTCTTTTTGGGGTCCTCGGAGGCAAGCGTCTTGCCTTGGTGGTGCCTAAGCTGCTCTGAAGGCTCAGACTGAGATGAGGTAGTTGAAGTGCACCGCGGCGGCCGCTGCCCATCTTCCCCCAACTGGGCATGCTCAGTGCCACACATGCCTTCCAGGGATGGGTCTGAAAGAGCAGAGGGAACAGTGGCTTTAGTGGGAACAAGCTCAGCAGCATGGCAGCTGGTGACCACGTGACTCCCCCTTCCAAGTGTGATGGCGTCTGTTAAGTAAGGATAGTGCTGTCCACCTCAGAGCTGCTGTGAGGATAGTGTGTGCCCAGAGCAGGCCTCCAGCCCTGACGCACCCAGCTGCCGTGGCAGCGCTGCAGGGGGCTCTGCAGCCTCAGCACTGCGGAAGCGCACACGCTGAGCTGAGACATGAACACAGCTTCCACTCGCTGAGCGGCTCCCAGCGCTCCTTCACCTGCCGGCCAACGGGAAGAGCTTCCAGGGTGGCCCTGCACAGCCGGCCAATCCCGACAGAGATTACAAGAGGGCAGGCGCTGGCCCAGATGCTTCAGGGGTATTTGTAAGACTCCTTATATTTATAGAAGTTTGTTTTCTTCTGGTGCAAATGGGTAGTGTATAAACACAGACACAATATAGCAAATTGTACTAAATATCACAGGAGAGGCAGAGGAACAGACCTAAAGAACGTAAGAGGTTTTTCGGCAGATTCTTCGGTGAACCACGCCTGCGCCAGGTTGCAGGAACATGGAAGAAGACTCTGTGCAAGGATCACATAGGAATGGCATAAGAGGTGAACCTCAAGTGAAACTAGACTGCAAGTGAGCCTCGAGATGCTCTAGGCAACACCACCCAGCTCTCGGGGATGAAGGGCCCAGCTTGCCTCAGCCTCCCCACACATGCGGTTCAGGTCCATCTTGTCTGCCATGGCTCTGGCCATTTATTAGATTCAAATAACATTTGGCACTGGTCATGTGCTTTGAAGACTGTCCTTTTGCGTGGGCTTCTCTGATGTTTTCTCACCCACAGGACAGACACCCCATAGTCACTTGGTTAAAGCGGTGTCTGCCAAGTTTCTCCACTATACAATTATTATCTTTTTTTTTCTGTGTTTTAGTCATGGGAAGCCAATCATTAGGCTCAGTCCACATTCAAGGAAAGAATTTCCTTGAAAAAAAGAAGTGTCAAAGAATTTCGGGATATATGCTAAAATCACACACACAAAAAAAAATTTTTTTTAATTTTTTTGACTAGAGAAACTTTGAGGCTATGTAAATATCCTTTCTTAAAAAGTTTTACTTAGCCGGGTGTGGTGGCGCACACTTGTAATCCTCGGGCTTGGGAAGCGGAGACAGGAGGATCAGGCAGGTTTGAAGCCAGCCGCGCTGGCCTACGAGACCCTGTTTCTAAATAAAAAAGTATAAAAATAGGTCTGGGAGTGTAGCCTGGAGGTAGAAGGGTATCCAGGAACCCCAGTACCACAAAAAAAAAAAAAAAAAAAAAAGTTTTACTTGGCCGGGCGTAGTAGCCCCTGCTAGTAATCCCAGCATTCAGGAGGCTGAGATCAGAGGATCGAGGTTCATGGACAACCTCAGCTATTTAGTGAGGCCCTCTGCAACTTGGTGAGACCATTTCAAAAATAAAGAATAAAAGCCAGGCATGGTGGCGCACGCTTATAATCCCAGTACTTGGGAAGCTGAGACAGGAGGATCGCACAGGTTCAAAGCTGGCCTCAGCTACTTAGTGAGGCTCTCAGCAACTCAGTGAGACCCTATTTCCAAATAATGTATAAAATAAGGTCTGGAAATATAGCCCAGAGGTAAAAAAAAAAAAAAGCCCCTGGATTCCATCCTCAGTACCACACACACACACACCTACACACAAACAAAAAAAGGAATAAAAAATAGGGCTGGGGTTGTAGCTCAGAGGTAGAATGTCCCTGGGTTCTATGGTTCTATCCCCAGTACAAAAAAAAAGTTTTACCTGCTAGCTGGGCATGGTCCCAGTACTTGGGAGGCTGAAACAGGAGGGCCTTAGGTCTCAGGTTTGAAGACAGCCTCAGCTATTTAGTAAGGCCTTGTGCAACTTAGTAAGACTTTGTTTCAAACTAAAGAATATCAACTGGGCATGATGGTGCATGCTTGTAAAACCAGAATTTGGGAGGCTGAGACAGGAGGATTTCAGTTTGTGGACAACGTTAGCTATTTAGTGAGGCCCTTTGCAACTCAGCGAGACCCTGTTTCAAAATAAAGAATGAAAATAGGGTTGGAGGTATAGCTCAGAGATAGAATGGCCCTGGGTTCCATCCCCAGTACTGCAAAAAAAAAAAAAAAAAAAGAAAGAAAGAAAGAAAGAAAGAAAGAAAGAAAGAAAGAAAGAAAGGCGGGCTGGGGAGTAGCTCAAAGGTAGAATGCCCTTGGATGTGATTAGTGTAGTTCTGTGTGCATGTGTGTGCGTACTAGGGATAGACCCAAGGCCTGGCACACACTAGGCAAGCCTTCTACCACTAAGCTGCATCCCCTAGCCCGTACTGTGGTATTGCAATGGTAGTTTTCTCTCTCCTTCTATATTTATTACCTGGAATTCTTCTGTCAGGGAGATCTGTCCCATTTAGCTACTTAGCCTTCTTTTTGTGCATCAGTACCAAGTACCCATGAGGCAAACACTCCTGTGGAGGCTTTGCTAGATAGGGCAGGGCTGCAGCCGGCACTGATGAGCAAGGGCCACGCGCTCAGCGGCCACTCCTGAGCTGCGAGCCTCCCAGAGCTCTGTCCCTGCCCTCCTTCCTTGGCACAGGAAGCCTCCTCCCCTCCATGACCACCGGGTCCCCGACGGCCCCTTCACACTGATGCCAGATTCTAGAGCCACATGGGTGGGAACCAGTGCTTCCTAGGGAGTAACAGACAGGGCTTGGGATGGGCAGCTCTGCCCGAGACCTTCTGTTGATCAATAATAATAGCAAAAGCCGGGCGTGGTGGGCACGCTCGTCATCCCCGCGCTGGGGAGGCGGAGACAGGAGGATCGCGCAGGTTCGAAGCTAGCCGCACTAGCGTAAGAGACCCTGTTTCAAAAATATAAAATAGGTCTGGGAGTGTATCCCGGAGGTAGAAGGGCTTCCAGGAACCCCAGTACCACCAAAAAAAATAATAATAATAATAATAGCAACTGCGGTGATGGTTCTATGAGACCCTAGATAAAGAGCTAGAACATGTCTGGCACAGAGTCAGTGCATTGACTGAGCGCCATGGCCGTGGGACGCATGAGGTCGAGTCTGAGTTTTCCATGTCACCGCCCAAAATATGCGAAACGGAAGCTGAGAAGTTAAAAAGACTCGCCTATAGGTATATAGGAAACAAGCAGAAAACAAACAGACAATTCCAAGTATGAGCTTTGCAGCCAGGCAGCCCAGCTTTGAATCATGACTCTGCTACCCACTGTGTCTATACTCATGGACCCAGCTTCTGAACCCGCTCTCACATCTCTAAAGTAGGCATGTCTGGGGCTGGGAATGTAACTCAGCGGTAGAGCACTTGCTTAGCACTGCAAAATCCTCCGCTCAGACCTCAGCGCTGCAAAAAATAAAACACAATAGGGATGTCAACTGCTCTCTCATAAAAGATATTGTAATTCAAATCCTATTCTGCCTAAGCTGATGGAACTCCATATCCCAAACACACTGTTCAGTCGAGACGCCCACAAAGCTCTGGGGTTGTGGTCATCAATACTGGGTGGCAATATTTATGTGTGGAGAGAACTCACCCTCAATCGTGCATCCTAATCAAAGATCAGAAATAAGAAAGCAGACGCTGGGTGTGGTGGTGCACGCTTGTAATCCCGCGCTTGGGAGGCTGAGACAGGAGGATCGCACAGGTTCAAAGCCTGCCTCAGTTGGCTTAAGAGACCCTGTTTCCAAATAAAATAGGTCTGGGAGCATAGCTGGGAGGTAGAAGGCCCCTGGGCTCCATCCCCAGCACCACCACCAAAAAAAAAAAAAAAAAAAGAAGAAGAAGAAAGCAAAGGCAGAAGCAGATATGACATGTTCAAACTGCATTTTGTTGTCACAAAATGACTCTCTTAAACACATGTATGCACCTCCCACGTACGGTTATAGGCCACTTTAGTTATTTGGTTTGGGTTTTTGGTACTGGGGACTCTACCTCTGAACTACAATCCCAGCCTTTTTTTTTTCTTCCAGTTTTTGCTTTGAAACGGTCCCTCTAGGTTGCTTGAGTCTTGCTGAGGTGCTGAAGCCGCAACCGCCCTACTATTCTCAACCTCCCGGGCACTGGGAACACACGTGTGCCTCCCACCAGCCCACACGGTCAGCTAAAGCCTTGCCACACGAGACTGACTGCCACAGGCTGGCCACTGGCTCCTCCGGCCCTCTGCTTTCAACTTAGCCTAACACACGTGTGTGCGTGCGTGTCCCCAGCGCTGTGATCCATGGGACACAAACACAACATGACAAGTGCTGACAGCAGCACTGCGGAAGGCCGCCTCGCCATCCTGCCGTGGGGCCGGGTGCGGGCATGCCCTTGGGCACCCTGAGGCCTGGAGCTGCCTAGCCGCACAGAAGCTAGCTAAGTAGGGCTCTGCTAGCACAGGACGGTCTGGCACAGCCGAAGGCTGGGCCTCAGGGTAGAATGGCTGGGGAAGGCATGCAGCTCAACAGTGGCTAGAACACGAGCCAGCAGCGGGGGCCTTCCAGCCATAGTGGCTTCATTCAGCTCTTTCCAGGGCAGACTTGGGGTCCAAGCTCCTCCGCACACTGGTACGAAGCCATCCTCATGCTGGGAGACTGCTCCAAGACCTCTTCTCCCAAGCACTGTACTTCCCCAGTCCCAGGGTTCGTGCGTGGAGGGGAGGCTACCGTGGTCACTGTGGAGGTGAGGGGATGGCTGGGTGCACACCCTTTCACAAGGGAACGCGGGGCGATTCACACCCCCACAGCAACATAGCAGTGCCTGCAGGGCCCGCACTCTGACAGCCCACCGAACCCTTCGGTGGGCAGTGTTGGCTTTTGGATGAGTAAGAGGAATGGCCAAGGAATGCAGGAACGCATCGGACTAGGACTGCTCACGATGGGTACAGCAACGCCCCGAAATAAGCCAGAGGCTAAAAGCCGCACTCCTTCACTGTCACCGCTGGACCCACAGCGGGCCTCTCACAAAGGCCTCCCTGAGAGCTGAGCCCAGGAGCAAGGAGCATTGAAAATGTGTGAGGGCCGGGCGTGGTGGGCACACCTGTAATCCCAGTGCTTGAGAGGAGGGTCACAGGTTCACGGCCAGCCTCAGCAACTTGGGCCCTCTACAACTTAGTGAGACCCTATTTCCAAATAAAAGATAAAATAGGGCTGGGATAAAGCTCAGAAGTAGATGCCCCTGAGTTCAGTCCCCAGTACTACAGCACCATGAGAAAGAGAGAGAAGAAAAAGAGAGGGAGAGAGAAAACTCATCAGGTGTGGTGGAGCATGCTTGGCTGAGACCCAAGAACTAAGAGAAGTTTCAAAACTGACTGGAGATGCAGCTTAGCAGCAAAGCACTTGCCTGGCATCCTAGATTTGATCCCCAGCACCAAAATAAATTTAATGATAATAAATAATAGCAAATACATACATACATATATACAGCAAGCAAACAAGCCAGCCAACCAGAAGCAATGGAACACATCTAAAATCACAGTTCTTGGGAGGCCGAGGCAAAAGGATCCCAGGTTTGAGGCCAGTGCACAAAAATTTAATGAGATTGTGTTTCAAGTTAAAAATTAAAAAACGGGGGGGGGGGGGTTGGTTTAATCCCCAGTACCACCAAAAAAGAAAAAAACATTTTTTAAGGACTCTTCAAAGGAAACTCCAAGTCTGATGAGCTGCCTTCCAAATCCACTACACTCTTCAGTCTTCTCTGATTTCTTTCTTTCTTTTTGTGGTACTAGGGATGGAACCCAGGGGCATTCTACCTCTGAGCTACACCCCAGCCCTATATTTTTAATCTTTTTATGTTTGAAACAGGGCCTCTCTAAGTAGTGAGGCTGCCCGCGAACCACGATCCTCCGGTCTCCACCTTGGGAATGCTGGGATTACAAGCATGCGCACCATGCCCCGCCCCCTGATTTCTAGCTGAAACACTACAGGAAAAAAGCTTAGCAATTCTGTGTTCCTTTAAAAGAACTCCTTCCTCCAAGAGAGGAGGTTGACACCCCAACCTCTCCAAAGTTCTAAACACTAACATCCCTCCTAACTTGTAGCCCGAAAGTCTTCCCTCAGAAAAGGGGAACCCATCAAATTCTCCCTCCTAGACGAACAGCTGGGGGGCAGCAGACTCCAGAAGGGGTGCCCTTTGTAAAAGACCACTTCCGCCAACACTGCAGCTAGGCCCACAGCCAAGCACACTGGGGCTGGGCCGGCACACTGCAACTTAGTGCTTTGCTGGTCCCTCTGGCCTGGCTCTGCTAATGACCTTTGATGTGCTCCTGGCCTTGCGTTTTGTTTCTGTTTCACAAGCAAACTTGTTGAGCAACCACTGGAGGTACAGTTGGAGGCAAGATTAGAGAGCAGGCAGGGCAGAACCAGCATGTAGAGGGCAGATCTTGAAGGTCGGGACGAGGGGCTAGAATCAAGAGGTGGGCGGGAGGGACTCGCTGTCAACTGCTGAGCTCCCTGCTCTGGTTTCTCCTCCCAGAGCGGCTGTTCCTGAGAGGAGAAAGAACAGAACCTACTGGCCTTGCAGCATCACTGACAGATTCACAACATGCACTCCAAGTTATGAGGGCTGGCTGTGAATCCTATGTGGCCTGAGGCAATGTAGTGAGCGCAATAGCATTTTTATTCATTTATTTATTTATGTTGCAGGTCTGGGCGTAGAACCCAGGGGCATTCGACCTCCAAGCTACACCCCCAGCCCTATTTTTATTCTTTATTTTGAAACAAGGTCTCACTAAGTTGTGGAGGGCCTCACTAAGTAACTGAGGCTGTGCACGAACCGCGATCCTGTCTCAGCCTCCCAATTACTGGGATTACAAGCGTGCGCCACCACACCCAGCAATAGCATTTTTAAAATGATCGACACAGCCAGACACGGTGGCGCACGCCTGCAACCCCAGTGCTCGGAAGGCTGACAGGAGTATGGCAGGTTCCAGGCCAGCCTCAGCAACTTAGTGAGACCCTGTCTTGAAATAAAAAATAAAAGCTGAGCTTGGTGGCACACACTTGTAATGATAGTACCCAGAAGGCTGAGAAAGGAGGATCACAAGTTCACCACCAGCCTCAGCTACTATGAGTTCCTCTGCAATTTAGTGAGTCCCTGTTGTTTTGTTTGTGGTACTGGGTGGAACCCAGGGCTTTCTACCTCCAGGCTACACCCCCAGACCTATTTTATACTTTATTTGTTAACAGGGTCCAACTAAGTTGCTGAGAGCCTCACTAATTAGCTGCAGCTGGCTTCGAACCTGTGCCATCTTTCTATCTCAGCGCTGGAATTATAAGCGTGCACCACCACGCCCAGCTGAGAGCGTTTTAAAATAAACATAAAAAACAGTGCTGGAGATATGACTTAGAGGTAGAATGCCCCTAGGTTCAACCCCTAGTACCACATACACACACAAAAAAGGGTCTGGGGATGCAGCTCAAAGGTAGAGTACCCCTGAATTCAACCCCCAGTACTAAAATTTAAAAAAGATCAAGATATATAATTCTCATGCACATTAAGACTTAGATCAGACATGATATCCCCTTTTCCCTATACTGGGGATACAGGCCTAAACCAGCTCTTTTCCACCAGCATTCTTGGAATGAACCCTTAGCTTCTGGGCTCAACATCCTTCGCTTACTAAAAAGCTTTTTCGTGGGATGTGGTGGCACACACTTGTAATCCCAGTACTTGGGAGGCTGAGACAGAAGAATCACAGGTTCGCAGCCAACCTCAGCAACTTGGTGAGCTCGTTTCAAAATAAAAAAATATATATGGCTGGAGGTCTAGTTCAGAGGTAGAATGCTAACTGAGTCCAATCTCCAGTACCATAAAAAAAAAAAAGGGTTGTTGTCAGGTAAATCAATGTTTTACAAGTGCTTCCTTGCTGCTTCATGATGCTTATTATAAAGTTTCTGGGATTTACATAATATTTTAAACCACACCTTTAATCGGAGCCTGCCGAGGGGTCAGGCCAGTGCCAGGGCCAGCGTGGCCGGGATCTGAGCCTGCTGTGAGACAAGGCCGGTGCTGGGGCCTCCAAGGCTGGGATCAGAGCCTGCTGAGGGGTTAGGCCGGTGCCAGGGCCAGCGGCCGGCATCAGAGCCTTCCGTGAGGCAAGGCCGCTATTGAGGCCTCCGAGGCCGGGATCGGAGCCTGCTGAGGGGTTAGGCCGGTGCTGGAGCTAGCGAGGCTGGCCTCGGAGCTTGCCGTGAGACAAGGCCGGTGCTGGGGCCTCTGAGGCCGGGATCAGAGCCAGCTGAGGGGTTAGGCCAGTGTTGGGGCCAGCGAGACCAGAATCGGGGCCTCCCATGAGGCAAGGCCGCTGCTTGAGCCAGCGAGGTCTGGATCAGTCCACCGGGTAGCCAGGCCACTACTACTGGGGCCGTCAAGAGTGGGATCGGTATTTTCAACGCGGCATGCACAGAGAAATATCGCAGAAATTTTTTTTTTTTTTTTTTTTTTTTTTTTTTTTGCGGGTCTGGGGATGGAACTCAGGGGCATTCTACCTCCGAGCTACACCCCCTGCCCTATTTTTTTTTTATTCTTTATTTTGAAACCAGGTCTCACTGAGTTGCAGAGGGCCTCACTACGTAGCTGAGGCTGTCCGCGAACTGCGATCCTCCGGTCTCAGCCTCCCGAATGCTGGGATTACAAGCGTGCACCACCACGCCCGGCTCATCGCAGAAAATTAAAACCAGATGCTTCCCCTAATCAGCAATAACTAGGAGGAAAGGGGCAACAGGAAGTGGTCGAGCTATAGAAAGGGCCCTATAGTGAAGCAATTAAGGTGACTAATAGAGGGTATGGAATAGGGGAGGATGGAGCCTCTTTAAAAAGCAGGAGGTACATAAACATATGTATCAAAGTTAATTGCCAAACAAGCATGGGATCGAGGAAGGGGGAGGGAATGAGATGGGGACTGGATGAGGCTAATTGGATGATATGTGCTTGTATGTCCTCTCAAGTCTTGTATTCCAATGTGATGTATGATTACAATGCATCAATAAAAATAAATTTAAAAAAACACACAAAAAACCCCCATACCTTTAATAAACTATTGTGTGTGTGTGTGTGTGTGTGTGTGTGTGTGTGTGCATGTGCGTGTGATACCAAGGAGGGAAATGAATCCAGGGGCTTTCTTCAGCTCTTTAAAAAAAAAAAAAAAAAAAATATATATATATATATATATATATATATATATATATATATATATATTTAGTCTTGCTAAATTATAATGTTTTGGCCTCCAACCTATATACCTCCTATCTCAGCCTCCCAAGAACTGGGATTACAGGCATGCGCCACCTCACCCAGTTTAGTATTATTTCAAAAATTCTATAATTAAATTCCCCCTAAGCACCGGTGAATGCCTGTTAATCCCAGTACTTGGGAAACTGAAACAGAAGAATTGGGAATTGGAGGTTCGCAGCCAGCCTCAGCTACTTAGTGAGGCCCTTTGCAACTCAGTGAGACCCTGTTTCAAAATAAAGAATATAAAATAGGGCTGAGGGTGTAGCTTGGAGGTAGAATTCCCCTAGGTTCAGTCCCCAAGTTCTACAGGAGAAAAAAAAATTCCCCTAGGTAAAAATGAAAATTCTTCATTATAGCTCTTTTGTACCTCTGAATACTGAATCAGGTAAAGTCACAACCTAAGCAAAATAATTTAACATGCAAAAATTAACCTTCCCCCAAACTTTGACTATAGTCCTTGAACATCTGAGGAAAAAAGAAAAAAAGAAAAAGAGCCAAGCACTGTGGTACGTGCCTGTCAACCCAGTACTTGGGAGGCTGACAGGAGGACTGTAGACTCAAGGCCAGCCTCAGCAACTTCATAAGACCTGGCTCAAAATAGAAAAGGAAGAAGTGTAGCTTGGACGCAGAACTAAGTTGAATTTCCAGTAAAAAGAATACTAATTTTTTGCAGGGCGTGGTGGCGCATACTTGTAATCCCAGTACTTGGGAGGCTAAAACTGGAGGATCACGGTTCACAGACAGCCTCAGCTACTTAGTGAGGCCCTCCGCAACTCAGTGAGGCCCTGTTCAAAATAAAGAAAAAAAATAGGGCTAGGAGGTAGCTTGAAGGTAGAATGTCCTGGGTGGAACCCAGGACACACACACACAAAGTAATGTTTAAAAAGTGGACTTAAAGTCTATGTTTTTCCTGATCTGATGGAGTAAGATACATATAGCACAGTCTATGTTGTATGTGTGCTAAAAAAAACCTCTGTACCTGAGGACAACTTAAAACTTCACTCCCAGTTAATAAAAACAGGACGTAGCAGACTATGTTAAACAAGACCACATGGATGCAATCAACAAAATCTAAAATGTGCTAAACAAGACAAGTGAATTCTTTCATCTAGAAGTTGCAAAAATATATAAAAAGGGGGAAAGTTCATAGATTAATTAGAGACTCCAAAGATATATTCAACTAAATATGACCCTTGTAGGGATTTAAATAAACACTTTTTTGCGTGTGCTTATTGAATTTATTTTCTCTTAAAACTTTTTAGCATAGGACTAGGAGTATAGTATTGGAAAGTTCATAGATTGAGTCTATGAATCTGGGCTTGGCGGCACACACTTGTAATCTCAGTACTTGGGAGGCTGAGACAGGAGGATGGCAGGTTCACAGCCAGCCTCAGCTACTGAGTGAGGCTCTCAGCAACTTAGTGAGACCCTGTTTCCAAATAAAGTATAAAAGAGGTCTAGGAGTATAGCCCGGAGGTAGAAAGCCCCTGGGATCCACCCCCAGGACCACCAAAAAAAAAAAAAAAAAAAAGAACAGTTTTGAAAAAGAACAAAGTTGGAAGTCTCATACTTTCTGATTTGAAAACTTACTAGAAACCTACAGTAATCAAACCATGGAGTACTGGCATAAAGACAGACTTCTAAGCCAATGGGATAAAAAGAAAAGATAGCTAGGCATGGTGGTACACGCCTGCAGTCCGAGCATTTGGGAGGCTGAGACAGGAGGGCTGCAGGTTCAAGGTCGGCCTCGACAATTCTGTGAGACTCTCAGCAACCTGAGGCCCTATTTAAGACCAAGCGTAAAGGGTGGGTGCAGCTCAGAGGCAGAGCTCCCTGAGTTCCATCCCCATGCCGCCCAAGACAGAAGGGCTGATAAAGCTTCAGTCCAGACATGATGGCGTGCTCCTCTGACCCCAGCAATCCAGGCTGGGGATCCACACACACGGCGAGCCTGGCCGCATCTAAAGAGCTGGGATGCAGTTCGGGGTTCAGCACAATTGGATTTAGTTTCCAGGACCACAAAAAAAATTTTTAACTTAATTTTTATTTAATTTTTTGGCACTGGGGATTGGACCCAGAAGTATTCTATCATGTAGCTATACCCCGCTGCTTTTGTTTTTATTTATTCTTTTTATTTTGAGTCTCACCAAGTTGCAGAGGGCCTTGCTAAGTTTCTGAGGCTGACCTTAAATCTGTAATCCCTGTCTCAGATGCCCAAATACCGGGATTACAGGCATGTGCCACCACACCCACTTAAATTTGATTTTGAAAATGTAAAGTACGAGTTGCATCCATAACCCCAGTACTTGGGGGCTAGGCAAGAGGACTGCAAGTCTGAAACCAACCTCAGCAACTCAAGTAGGTTCTCATCAACTTAGCAAAACCCTATTTCCAAACCAAAAAATAAAAAATAAAAATAGGGCTGGGCTGGGTTCAATTCCCACCCCCACCACTCAAAAAAAAAAAAAGTTGAGTCAGCTAGGTGCAGTGGTGCACACCTTAATACCTGTACTTGGGAGGCTAAGACAAGAGGATCGCAGGTTCTAAGCCAACCTTGGCAACATGAGACCCTGTTTCAAAATAGAAAATAAAATCAGGCTGGGGATGTAGTTCAGGGATGGAAGGCCCCTTACCACAAAAAAAAAAAAAAGAAAAGAGCGGAGGGGTCCCTGCCAAAGGACTCTAGGGAGGACAGCCCGCAGCGCTCAAGCTCCCTTGGCAGCTTTACTTCCACAGTCTGTCCTCCCTCCCCCCGGGGTTACAGAACGAGGCCAGGCATCACAATAGCTCCGTCTCAGCCTGTCTTACTCTACGTTACTTTGTGACCCTCCACCTCAGCCCGGGAGCAGCTGGATTGCAGGCTTGGCACCCACCCCTGGCCTTTCCATCTCCCCGGTAGATCTTGAGGACTATCTGAACAGGAAGATAGAGACGTGGAACATTTCCCTGCTCACATCCTCAAGTATTAGTGACCCGAACAAGGGAGGAACAGATACAACTAAAGATGTGCACATATTATTCCTGGAAACTTCAGAATCACTAAAGGGCTAGTGCTTCCTCCATCTGCCATCAAGCACTGCAAAGGATAAAACAGTCCCTGCTGCGGCTCTGGTGTTATATGACCAGAAGGGGGCGCTGCAGCGGGTACAAGGCCACACCAGCCATCAGTCTGTGCTGGGTTTTCCTGCCCTTCTTGGAGGCTCCAATCAGCCGCCTCCTTCAAGGTGGCCCAGAAAGCAATCTCCTGGCACCTCCGGAAGCCTGGAAGCGGAGAGTAGGAGGGGAAAGTAGGAGGGGAAAACGTGACCTCTGTGTCCCAAAAAAGGACTTTTTGGGTGGGGCTGGGGGCCCCAGAGATTGAACCCAGGGGCATTCTGCCTCTGTTCCATAACCTCCCACCCAGTTTTATTTTTTACTTTGAAATAGTCTCACTAAATTGCTGAGGCTGGCCTCAAACCTGCAATCCTCCTATCTCAGTCTCCCAAGTGCTGGGATTACAGGCATGTGCCACCATGTTCAGCTAAAAGGGGAGGCCTTTAAAGAAAAATGAACAGAATGAGCCTCTTTGCTGCCTTGAGAAATTGTAGCCCTTGCCTCCGGATAGCACCTCACAATGCTGTTAAGAGTCATGCCACTCTCCCCCAGAAACCCATGCAGGGTGCCAGCAGAGGTGCACACAAACCCTGCCAACCTCAAGGGTGGCCGCCCCAAGGCACAGGGAAAAGGAAAGCAAGAATAACCCCCAGTGTAGCCAGCTTCCTCTGCTTAGAGAGGACTGGGACACAAACAGGCAAGTGATAATCCACCAGAATGTGTTACTGTGTGTCTAGCAGACTGTAAAACTGGTCCTATGATCAAACAAAAGCTGCCAGTAGTCGGCACCTGGGCTGTACAACTAACCCAGCGAGGGAGGACTGGGTCCCAGCCAAGCCTAGGCAACTTAGTGAGCCCGTTTCAAAATAAAAATTAAAAATAGGGCTGGGGGTAGAGTGCTGCTGGGTTCATCCCCAGTGCCACAAAAAAAGAAAAGAATAAAACTTCTGGACTTAAGAAACCAACGCCTTTCCTTGATCTCAAACCTCCTTTCACTGCCGCCTCTTTCTCCTGTGGCCTCCCAAGAGCGGCCTACCCTGCAGGGCTCCAAGTCCTGCCCGCCAGTGCTCATCAAGGGCACTAAGGCGCTCCGCAGTGCCAACCCCACAGTCACCGCTAAGCCCTCACCCCGCAGGGCGGCTGGCAGCCCGACGCGCTCGCTTCCTTCCTGAAATGCTGCTGGCACTTGGCTTCCACGGCACTGTTCTCGGCTGTGTCTACCTGAGTGGCCATTTCTGCCCAGCCTTCTCCCTAGAGCATCCTTCACCCCCTCCACCTCTAGCGCTTTGTTTTTATTGGTGCATTGTACTGTCCATCGCCGGGAGGTTGGATAGGAACAGACACGCACACGCACGGGAGTGTCTCCCCGCCCCACCCACTCCCTCCCCGTTCCTAGTGCTGACCTTGGTGCCAGTGACTTCCTGGGTGAACCAGCCTGGTTTGCTCTGCCTCCTCGCCAAGCTTCCCTTCCACACCCCGCTCCCTCCCCACCCTCCACTGCTCTACTAGTCTCTCCCCGTACTTATCTGAAGCCTCTCTGTTTCCCATTTTCTCTCTAACTCTACATATGAGTGAAAACATATGGCCCTTCACTTTATGGGACTGGCTAATCTCACTTAGCATAAAATTGTCTAGTTCCAGCCATTTTCCTGCAAGTGACATAATTTTGTTCTTCTTTATGGCTGAGTAGAATTCCATTATGTCTACATAACACATAATAATTGTGTGTGTGTGTGTGTGTGTGTGTGTGTGTGTGTGTGTGGTACTGGGGATAGAACAGAGGGGCATTCTACCTCTGAGCTACACCCCCAGCCCTATTTTCTCTTATTTTGAACCAGGGTCTCACTGAGTTGCAAAGGGCCTCACTAAATATTAGCTGAGGCTGTCCGTGAACCGTGATCCTCCTGTCTCAGCCTCTTGAATGTTGGGATTACAAGCATGCCTACCACACCCAGCTCTATAAGAGTCTTGTAATCCATTTGCTAGTTAATAGACACTAGGCTGGGTCTACAGTTTGGCTATTGTGAATTACACTGCCGTATACATGGATATGCATATGCTCCTATGGTATTCGGATTTCAATTCCTCTGGCAAGAGCCCAAGAGGTAGCTGGTTCACAGCCTACCTCTCGGTACTGATGTGCCCACTTCGTCTATCAGTCCATTCTCTTCTCTTTAATTTCTCTTACTCCTCAGCTACTATTGCCCTCTGCAACTTGGTGAGCCCCTGTTTCAAAATAAAGAATAAAATAGGAGCTGGGCATGGTGGCGCATGCTTGTAATCCCCATGCTTGGGAGGCGGAGACAGGAGGATCGCGCAGGTTCGAAGCCAGTCTCACTGGCTTAGGAGACCCTGTTTCCAAAAATAAAAATATAAAAATACGTCTGGGAGTGTAGCCGAGAGGTAGAAGGGTTCCATCCCCACCAAAAAAAAAAAAAAATTATATATATATGAATTCTGTTCTATGGCAGAGTGGAGTTATACTCCCAGTCCTTTTACTTTTTATTTAAAAACAAGGTCCTAGCCGGGCGTGGTGGCGCACGCTTGTAATCCCAGCATTCGGGAGGCTGAGACCGAAGGATCGCAGTTCGCAGATTGCCTCAGCTACTTAGTGAGGCCCTTTGCAACTCAGTGAGACCCTGTTTCAAAATAAAGAATAAAAAATAGGGCAGGGGTGTAGCTCGGAGGTTGAACGCCCCTGGGTTCCATCCCCAGACCTGCAAAAAATAAAAATAAAAAAATAAAAATAAAAACAAGGTCCTGCTAAATGCGGAGGCTGCTTCCAACCTGCAATCCTCCCAGCTTGGCCTCCAAGCACAGGAACATGGCGTGCACCACGATGTGTGCACCACGATGCTCAGCTTCAGTCAGGAGTGTAAAGAATGTTACAAATCATCTAAACCGATCGATCGGGATACTAGAGTGACCAGATACAGCGTAGAAACTCAGTGGAGCCAAGGAGGTGGTCTAGGGGAGGGGGTGAGGAGAAAGGGTCCACGAGGGAGTCACTTCCACCTACATAATGAACATACGTGAGAATGACAGTACCAACCCCCAAGGAGAAGGGGCGGAGGAGTGGGAGGGGCCCAGGGAAGCCCAGCAGGTGCTGTGAACTGCATTGAGATTATAATGCACCAAAAGACAGGCGTGAAGGTGCACGCTTGTAATCCCAGTACTTCAGAGGCTGAGACAGGAGGATCGCAGTTTTGAGGGCAGCCTCAGCAAGCAGTGAGTCTCATCAACTTAATGAGAGCCTGTTTCAAAATAAAAATAAAATGGGGCTGGGGGTGTAGCTCAAAGGTAGAATGCCCCTGGGTTCCATCCCAGGTACTGCAAATAAATGAATAAATAAGTAAATAAATAAATAGTAAAGTCCTCAAAAGCATATAATTTTGGGGTTTTTTTTGGTGTTTGTTTTTTTGTTTTTACAGTTCTGGGGATGAAACCCAGGGATGTTCTACCTTCGAGCAACACTACCAGTCCAGTCCTCTTTTGTATTTTTTTTTTTTCTTTGCAGGTCTGGAGATGGAATCCAGGGGCATTCTACCTCCGAGCTACAGCCCCTGCCCTATTTTTTTTATTTTGAAACACAGTCTCACTAAGTTGCGGAGGGCCTCACTAAGTATCTGAGGCTGTCCACGAACTGCGATCCTCCAGTCTCAGCCTCCCGAATGCTAGGCATGTGCCACCAGGCCCGGCTTGTCTATTTTGTAGTCTTTATTTTGAAACAGGGTCTCACTGAGTTGTAGAGGGCCTCACTAAGTAGCTGAGGCTGGCCATGAACCTGTGATCCTCCTGTCTCAGCCTCTCAAATGCTGGGATTACAAGCATGCACGACCACACCCAGCTAAAAACATACACATTTTTAACAGTCACCCTTAGTATATTTGGAAAATTGGTTCCAGTGTCTCCTGCAGATACTAAAGTCCAGAGAAGCCAAGGCTCTTATATAAAATGTCACAGTATTTGCACATAAACTATGCACATCCTCCCATATACTTTAAATCATCTCTAGATTACTCATAATTCTCATACAATGTAAGTGCTGTACCAATTGTTATACTATTTTGTTTAGGGAATAATGACCAAAAGAAGTCTGTACGCATTCAGTACAGATGCAGTTTTTTTCCCCAAACATTTTGATCCACCATTGGTTGAATTCTCAGACATGAACCCATTGTTACCAACTATAATTAAGGATCTGGGCCGGGCGTAGTGGCACACGCTTGAAATCCCAGCATTTGGGAGGCTGAGACCAGAGGATCGCGGTTCGCGGACAGCCTCAGCTACTCAGTGAGGCCCTGTTTCAAAATAAAGAATAAAAAACTTGGGCAGGGGGTGTAGCTCGGAGATAAATGCCTCTAGGTTCCATCCCCACACCCCCCCCCAAAAAAAAAAAAAAAAAAAGAATCTGGGAGCCGGGCATGGTGGTGCACGCTTGTAATCCCAGCATTTGGGAGGTTAAAACATGAGGATCGTGGTTCGAGGACAGCTACTACTTAGTGAGGCCCTTTGAAACTCAGTAAGACCCTATTTCAAAATAAAGAAATAAAAAAAACAGGGCTGGTAGTATAACTCGGAAGTAGAGTGCCCCTGGATTCCACCCCCAGTACCGTAAAAAAAAAAAAAAATCTGGCAAGCCAGGCATGGTGGCGCACGCTTAAAATTCCAGCATTCGGGAGACTAAGACTGGAGGATCACCGTTTGTAGACAGTCTCAGCTGCTTAGTGAGGCCCTCTGCAACTTAGTAAGATCTTGTTTCAAAATAAAGAATAAAAAGGGTAGAGGGTGTAGCTTGGAGTTCAAATGCCCCCAGGTTCCATCCCTAGTACCATAAATAAATAAATAAATAAATAAGAATTTGGCAAAAAGAAGATTCCAAGAAGTCAAGAAGGAAGGCAGTGCGTACATATCCACTCTCCGCACTAGCAGCGACTCAAGTTCAACCTGAGCCTGACAGGAGCTGTACGAGTCGCTGACAGTGCAGTTCTGAAAACCCAGATGATGAACAGCAGTGCTGTAGATGCCAGGGTCTCCAGCCACACCTGGGACAGAGGGCAGCCAGCCAAGGCGGGCGGGGTGCCCTCCCATCACACCCTCCCCAGCGCCCACTGTGCCTGCAGGGGCTGCCTGGGGAGTAAGGCCAACCAAGCCACTGGCAGTGAGGTGAGAGCTGCCGCCAGGGAAAGGAGCCCCGCGCGCTCCCTGCTAGAGGTGAGGCCGAGCGGGGCAGGACGTGGAGAGTGCGTGAGTCCGGTAACAACCCGAGTCACAGGGCAGCTGCTCGGATGGACGACTAAGACCCGAAGGCAGTAACAGCAGCAAGCATGTGCTCCTTCAGGGAATCTCAAGAAGGGAGCACATTGTCCTGGGCTCTTCCAGATCCTGATGGTGATGATCTAATGGACGTTCAGTTACGTGAGGGTGGTCTGTTATGAGCAGATAAACTCTATTCCTCGGTGAGTACTATAAACAACTAGATCCTACACCATGAAAGGCTAAAGGCTAGAATTAATTGAAAAGCCCTGTGGCTGGCCAGATAACCTAACATCAGACTGAACATTAAAATGAAAGTTTCAATGCCACTTCAAGAACTAGAGGAGCCGGGCGTGGTGGCCACAACTGTAATCCCAGTACTCTGGAGGCTGAGGCAGGAGAACTGCAGATTCAAAGCCAGTCTCAGCAACTCAGTGAGACTGTTTCAAAATAAAAACTAAAACAGAGCAGGGAGAGTAGCTGAGAAGTAGAATGCCCTGAGTGCAAGCCTCAGTCCCACAGAGAAGCAGGGCCGCGGCGAGGCTGAGCGGCCAAGTGAGAGTCCTAGAGGGAGCCCGCTGCCCGGCACGCAGCGCCTTCCGGGAGCAGCAACCTACAGCACTGGAGGAGGCGGAGGCCGGCTTCGGAGGTCGTGAGCCTTCTCACAAGCTCTCCCCAGGAAACGCCCACGTAAGGACAGAAGCGTTAGCTGAGTGGGACCTCAGAGAACTCACGGCAGCACAGGCACTCAGAACATCTATTAGAAGGGCCTCACCACAGGACTGCCAGGCCTGGAGGGCGCCAGGCCCTCCCTGCAGCCTGGGGATCTGTGCGGCCGTGAGAGGCGAGCTACGCGGGAGCGGCCCTCCAGCACTGAATGAAACGAGGCCCCCGCGGAGGACGGCCCATTTCCCGGGAGCCAGCCTAGGACGCCGCTGCTGAGTGCTGTCTGCCTTTCTGACTACTGCTACCTACAAGTGCCATTTACAACACTGCACTCTCTCAGAAAAACGTCCCTTTGGTGGAATAAGGGGAAGGCAGGCTGTGCACTCAGTAAGACTCTCACCGTCCAGCAGGTCTTCCTCGTCATCCCTGTCATGCTCCTCCACTGCCACCTCCTCCTCCTCCTCCTCCTCTTCCGCATCCTCCAGCTCCACGTCCGGGTCCAGGTCTGGGTCACTCCCTGAGGCAGACTCGTCTGACATGGCTCCCAGAGGTCCTCAGTGGGCATTACCGACTCATGGTCCACTGCAGGGTCCTAGGAGGGGACAAAAGGCATCCCAGTCACCAAGGTTTCGCTTAGGAGCACATACAAGTCTTTCAACAAAATTCTTTAATGAATTCCCTGGAGACTGTCTTAGCACAGCAAGTTAATCCTATCCAAATCTCAGCCTTCTCCCTACATGTACTACCCTGGGACATGTCTGGCAGCTCTGCCAGCTCAAGCTTCTCCTGGCTGCTTGGACAATGTCCTAAAGTAACAACAAAAAGTAAACACCTCAGGATCCCCATCTGCTCACTCCTTCCTGCCTCGCCTGTCTCCTGAGCACCAACTCCCTGTGTCCATGCTACCTACCGAGCTACTCATACACACATAAGTACCTATGATCACAGGCACCATCCTGAGCACGACGGGAAAAAGGCAAAGTATGTATGGAGAGAGAAGGGCTGGTCTGTGCCAGGAGCTGCTGTTTTATGTGGGAATATCAGAGACACTCAATAAGCAGAAGCAGAAGGTAAGCAAGCCGTACAGGCATCTGGAGCCACGTTTTAGGCAGAGAGGACTCAAAGGGCTGGGCCCTGCAGCAAGAGTGACTGTGAACTCTAACAGTACAGCAATGTTTAGTTGCACCAATTTTTTAAACTTTACAGTGCAATACGTGTTATTTCTCTGAAGTAAACCAAAGGTATATTTCTCAAGGTTCTTGCTGACTTCTCTAGCAGCATTTGACGGAGGATCTTTTATATACATTTGTAATAGATAGAGGCAGACTGTAGATCCTTTTTTTAAAACTTAAGCCATGTACTAAGTTTTTGGTTGAAGTTGTGTGTGATAAGTTAGATGCATTATATTAACCAATACGAGTATATTTCTGTAAGCACAGTTATGCTGAAATAAAGTTTCAAAAAGAAAAAAAACTGAGTGGCTGAGTGAAAGAAGGCACGGGGCCCGCCTGGAGCAGCGCAGGCTCTGGCCACACGAGCGCCCAGGGGACAGGTCAGCCTCCAGTCACCCAAACCAAGGACTGCAGCGGGCCCCTGGCTGCCATGTCTCCCGGCCTACGAGCCTCAGCTCTTCCTCACCTCTTCGCCCAGTTTCAGACCCATTTCTTCCAGGAAGCCTTTAAACTTCCTGAGACTTCTGGAATCATTTTCCTCTCTGAACTCCATTAGCCATGCTAAGGAAACTCTTAATTTCCACCAAAGGATTCATTTACATGGGCAGTGTGTGTGCGTGCGTGTGCGTGTACGTGCGTGTGTGTGTGCGCGTGCATTCCACACCCCCGCCTCTCTCATCACGTTACCATTCATTATAAAGGTCACGTCTTAGTGGGGGGACAGGGTAAAGAGATAGCTCGACGGGTAGTTTTCTGACACTCAAGCATAGCAAAATGTTAACGTGCAGATTCCAAAGTTTTCATGATAAAAGTTGGGGGAGAAAGACCAAGACCAATCTCTTACAAGACAAACTGCTATAGACGATCACATAAAAATCAGGTGAGCCGGGCGTGGTGGCGCACGCTTGTAATCCCCGCGCTTGGGAGGCAGAGACAGGAGGATCGCGCAGGTTCGAAGCCAGCCGCGCGCGCTGGCTTAGGAGACCCTGTTTCCAAATAAAAATGTAATAATAGGTCTGGGAGTGTAGCCCAGAGGTAGAAGGGCTTCCAGGAACCCCAGTACCACCAAAAAATAAAAAAATAAAAAAAATCAGGTTATACTCAAATCCCTCATCTCCCAAAACAAAAACCGAAGCACAGTCTCATAATTATTTGACACAACAGCTATTCCAGAACTTAAACTCTTATTAAGATTCAGACACGACTTCCGGGAAGATGGCGACCGAGAAAAGCGGGGCTTAAGAGTCCCGCTAACAACCAATCTCCATTACCACAAAAAGAGCGCCTTTCATAGCCAGAAAACACCATCACCAGAAAAACAAAAAAACCACCAGGCTCCAGAGAGAAAGCGGACTGAGAACAGAGCTCAGGGCCACAGAGGAGACACACGCGCCTGAGGACGCGGCGGCAGCGGCGAACTCAGCGGACGGCTACAGCAAGCCGAGGTGAGCCGATGCAGAACAGCCAGGCGGGATCTTTCGGCATAGACAGCATTTAAAGCTCCCAGTGGCTGAGCTCAGCACACGCTGCAGGGATTCAGAGTAGAAATCAAAACCAGAGAAGAAAAAATACGCCAGCCTCATGGCCGAGGGCGTGGCAGAGGCGCCATATTGCCACCGGCGGCGGCAGCAGCAGTGAATTCACCGAGTCCAGTACAGCTATATCTACGTACTCAAGAACAGTGAGTCAAATTGCGGGCCACAGAGGAGAAATCCCAGTATTGTGCCTCCTGGGACTTGACCCAGTGAGGGAGTGGTGGTGGCAGAGATATCACACCATAGGAGAGCGTGCAACCTGGCACCCCCCATAGTTTAAAGCAGCCTCTATCGACTCCCTGGGTCGGAGACTCTGTGATACAACCCAGTAAAGGAGTAGTAGGGTCTGAGATAATACAGACTCGAGATCCAGAGCACCTTAAGTGAAGCCATAGTGACCCAAGGGAAGAACCCAGAGAAGGCACAAACCTCCGAAATCATGGGAAAGAGGAATAACACTGAAGTAATGAATGTGCACAACCCCACAACATCAGAACCTGATAAAACAGAAAATCAGAGATTTCTAGAAGATCAAATCAGGAAAATAACTGTAGAAATAATAGAGGTGCTTCGAAAAGAACTCAGAGAGAGCCAAAAAGAGATAAAGGATGCAATTAATGAAGTAAAGGCCTCAATTCAAAGCACAAACAACCGATTAGACCACATGGAGAACAGAATCTCGCTCTTAGAAGATGAGCAATCCAAAAATGAATGCATAGTTTCTAATCTAGAAAAAGATATCCAACAGCAGGAATCTGACATTGAAGAAATATGGGTCCATCTTAAGAGAGCTAACCTAAGAATAATTGGAATAGAGGAGGGAAAAGAAAGTGATACCAAAGGGATCAACAATCTCTTCAAGGAAGTAATAGCAGAAAATTTTCCAAATATAGAGCAAGAGGTTGATACACAGATCCAGGAAACTTATAGAACTCCCTTTAGACAGGATCCGAGAAGAGGATCCCCACGCCATATAATTGTCAAAATGATCAATGTGGAAGCCAAGCAGAGAATCTTAAAGGCAACAAAAACAAAGGGCCAAGTGACATTCAGAGGCAAACCAATTAGAATCACTCCAGACTTCCCAAACCAAGTCATGAGAGCCAGAAGGGCTTGGAGTAACATATTCCAAACTCTGAAAGAAAACAACTTCCAGCCAAAAATTTCCTATCCAGCAAAACTTTCTATCAAATTAGATGGAGAAATAAGAAGCTTCCATGACAAACAGAAACTGAAGGAATTTATGTCTTCAAAACCAGCGCTAGAGAAAATACTCAAAGAGATTAACTACAAAGAAGAAATAGGTAACACTCACCAGAACCAGAGAAACAAGAGTTTCCATCCAACAGACAACTAAGATTGGTTATCTGTGGAGATTCATTATTTATGTTAGTCTTTTACCTATCTCTAAGTTGTATTGTTTGCCTTTATTGTTGTTAATTTTTAGGATTTCTAGTTGGAATATTAATATACCTTCAGATATAGCATTTGGAAATATTTTATCCAATTCTATTAGTAACTTTTAACTCTGTTTACATTGTCTTTGGATATACAATATTTTCTTTTATTTTTTAGGGAGTTTGTATATTCTTCTGTTGCCTGTGCCATTGAAATCATATCCAAGAAATCACTGCCAATTTCAATGTTGTGAGGTTTTATGACCCAGATTTTCTCCTAAAAGTTTATAGTCTTAAGATTTATATTTAGGTCTTTTATCTATTTTGAGTTAATACTTGTATGTGGGATTAGGTAAGGGTCCAATTTTATTCTTTTCCATGTAATTATTATTTTTCAACAATATTTAGTTAAAAGATTATTATTTCCACCACCAATTGTTCGTGGAAACCTTGTCAAAAATAACTTGACAATATAGGGAAGAAGTTAGCTCTAGGCTTGTATTTAACTCCAATGGTCTATATATCTGCCTTTAGAACAGTACTACACTGTTTCAATTATTGTAGCTTTATATGGTTTGAAATCAGAAAATATACATCTTCTAGCTTTGTTTTTGCTTCGAGATTGTTTTGGGTATCTAGAGTCCATATTCCATATCAGGATAGATTTTTTTCTGAAAAATAAATATATGATAGTTTCACCTAAAAAAAAAGAAAAAAATATTCTCTGGTAAGAAAGAAAGCAAAAAGAAATATTGAAATGTTATCTTTAAGTCATCAAAAGCTTGGTATCAGACAAATGAAACTGTTATGTGAGATTATCATTTTTAATTTTGGATAAATTGCTATAATACTAGATGTCAACCACTAAGCCAAGCATGGGAGGGAGGGATGGGGAGAGAATGGGGTGGGGATCGGGTGGGGGCTGACTGGGCGATGTGTGCATGTATGTCTACAAAAGTTTGTATCCCACTATGATGTATGAATACAGTGCACCAATAAAAAATAAAAAAAATAAAAAAAAATAAAATAAGTAAATAAAAAAAAAAATAAAAAAGATAAAAAATAGAAAATAAATAAATAAATAAATAAATAAATAAAAAGATTCAGACACAATTTGAAACAGAGCTTCTATCTTCTCCTGAACAAAAACAGACAAGAAAAAAGAGGAGGAGCAGCAGCATGAATCCTTCAGTGTCAGGAAACTGGACACAGGCTTTAAGACTGATGCCTGTCTAGTTGAGTCGGGTACTCTCCATTTCAACACAACTGAAGCAAAGAGCAGCCACGAAGTGACTTCATAATGAAACATATACCTTTCCACTAATAACTCACTCCCGAAAAATATCTGCGAAGTGTATTAAGGGACAGTGGGGGAGAGTGCCCACAAACACAAAGCCAACACACACTCAGTGCCCAGGCAAGTGCTGCCTCTGTAGAAGAGACTCTCCTGGGCCTCGGGTCTATTTCGTAGACTTCAGGGCAGAAGTAATGAACGACGAGGCGGAGAGCAGCTTTGGAAGTGAAATTGGTAGGGAAATACAGTTGAGGGAAACACATCTGAACACTGATACATGAGAATCATGATATCGGTATATGACAATTCATCAGCAACTACACTGTTTCGAAGTCAAAGTTCATAAACCCATTACCCCCTTTCATCCTAGACTGCTTTAGATGAGAGTGTTTTCTTTGCAGTGTGCTTGGCTGATTATAGACAGAGTGACTTTTAGCGACATGTGTGTGTGTGTGTGTGTGTGTGTGGAAGGATGGAATCCAGGGGCATTTGACCTCTGAGCTACACCCCCCGCCCTATTTTTTCTTTATACTAAAACAGGGCCTCACTAAGTTGCGGAGGGCCTCACTAAGTAGCTGAGGCTGTCCGCGAACCACAATCCTCCTGTCTCAGCCTCCCGAGTGCTGGGATGACAAGCCTGCGCCACCGCGTCCCGCCTAGCAGTCATTTTTAATTATCAAGGACTTTAGGTAACTCTAGAGAAGACACTGTGGTTGGATGACAATCACAAGTAAGCACTAACAAGGAAAGCTGCAACCCCTCCAGTTAACACACTGCTTCCAACACCAGCAAACACTGACATTTAACCAGACACACTATAAAGATGACGGGTTTGAGCAGCGGTGGCCACGCTGGGAATCCAGCACTCGGGGGGCTGAGACGGGAGGATCGCGGTTTCGGGCAGCCTCAGCTGCTCAGTGAGGCCCTCCGCAACTCAGTGAGACCCTGCTTCAAAATAAAGAATGAAAAATAGGGCAGGGGGTGTAGCTTGGAGGTCGAATGCCCCTGGGTTCCATCCCCAGACCCGCAAAAACAAAAGACAGATTTGGATCCAGTCTCCTATTCGAAACAACTTTAAAACAGAGGACACTTTAAAATAGTACCCAGGGGAGAGGAAGACAAAATAGGTCAAAAATACAATTGCATAGAAGGAATAGGCTCTAACATAATGTAAAATACATTACCATGCATTTTACAAACTAGGAGAGGCTCTCAAAGGCTTCCAACACAAAGCAGTGGTCAATGTTTAAGGGGAGAAAATGCCAGCTACCTTGCTATGATGGTTATATACTGTGCAAGTGTACCCAACCGTCTCGCTGTCCCTGTAAATCTACACGAGTTTAAGACATAGAGCCATACAGATGGCACCCAGGCCTCAGATGTTCAAGGCAGAGACACTGGCGAGCAGTGGACTGCCAGACTATTAAATCTGCTTCTCTCTGCTCCCTTCCACGGGCTACTGAATTTCCTTAGAGAGGTAACACAGTGGATTTCTTCTCAGCTCCTTAGAACCACACACCTACCCAAGGGTGGAGATTTTGCTGTTACTGAGGGTTCCGGGCGATCTGAGTAGGGCGGGTGCAGCTCAGAGTAGAGCAGCCCTGGCGCCATCCCTACACCCCATCAGAACCACGAAAGGCGGCAGAGAGAGCACGCGAGGAGACGCTGCTGCAAGGGCAGCAGCAGAGCGGACAGCATCCCGGCCCTCAGGGACGGGCTCACTGGCCAGCGTTTCACGGCGAGCACGGCAGCCAGCCAGCTGTCCTAGCTCCTGGTAGACATGGAGGCAGCAGGTGAGGAGGACATGCTGCTTTGCCTACGTGCCCCACTTTCCACCTGAAATACTGCCCCGTCATCAGCACAGGGTCTCTGCTCTAGCACATGGAGAAACCAAGAAAGTGAGGATGGTGTGCTGCCCTTAATGAGGACCACAAGGCAAATTCTGTTTAGTCAAACTGAAGAACTGGCTATGTAAAGGAATTCTAAAGACGGCCACTATGAAAAGCAAATTTTCAACCCATAAGCATGTTAGTATGCCTACAGTTTAATATATTGGATTTGCTAGCTGAGTGTGGTAGTGCACACCTGTAATCCCAGTACTCAGGAGGCTAAGACAAGAGGAGTACAGGTTCAAGGACAGCTTCAGTAAGTAAGTGAGACTCAGCAATCTAGTGAGACCTGTTCTGAAATAAACAAACAAATAAGTAAATAGGTCTGGGGGTATATCTCAGAGACAGAATGCCCCTGGGTTCAATCCCCAACACACACACACACACACACACACACACACACACACACACACAACAATCTTGAAAATCTTGCCCTGCTAAATTCAAAGACAAGATACCTGCCTAAAGAGTGGTGCAGTGGAATTAAACATGTGGGCACAACTCCTACGGACACTGGGGTTGAAGTGGGGGAAACACTGGAGGGGAAACGCACACACACACACACACACACACACACACACGCAACCTTTGTTCTCAAACAGAACTTGCTTGGAGAGTCCACCCTAAAATCATAAGACAACAGGGATGAACAGTAGGAACAGGGCAGTCCACACAGTTTCAGAGATGCCTTCATAGTCCTTTACAACACTGTGATCCTGCCTTTCAAATAAAACTCTTTTCCAAACTACATGCCTTCATTAATACTGGTGACACTGAGTAGTGTAAATTTCCTCCAATGGTCTCAAAGCAATTCTGCAGCAAGTGCAACTAATTTTTTTTCCCCACTAAGAATCCAAATACAAGCCGGGCGTGGTGGCGCACGCTTGTAATCCCAGCATTCGGGAGGCTGAGACCAGAGGATTGTGGTTCACAGACAGCCTCAGCTACTTAGGGAGGCCCTCCGCAACTCAGTGAAACCCTGTGTTTCAAAATAAAGAATAAAAAATAGGGCAGGGGCTGTAGCTCGGAGATCAAATGCCTCTGGGTTCCATCCCCAGACCCACAAAAAAAAAAAAAAAAAATCCAAATATAAACCAAGTGTGATGGCACACACCTGTAATCCCAGTGTTTGAGAGGCTGGGACAGGAGGATCACAGGTTTGATGCCAGCCTCAGCAACTTACTGAGGCCCTCAGCAATTTTAGTGAGTCCCTGTTCAAAATTAAAAAAAAAAAAAGATGAAAATAGGGGTATGGGTGTAGTAGCCAGGAGGCAGAATGCTCCTGGGTTCAATCCTCACTACCACAAAGAATCAAATACAAAACCCAGCGAGGTGTGGTAACACACACCAATAATCCCGGCATTTGGGAGGCTGAGACAGGAAGATCACAGGATGGAGATCAGCTTAGCAACGCAGTGAGCTTCTCAGCAACCTAGAGAGATCCTGTTTGCAAATAAAGTGAAAAGGAGACAGGCATGGTGGTGCCTGCTTGAAATCCCAGTACTTGGGAAGCAGGATTCAATTCCCAATAATTAACACACATGTAAAAAGGGCAGGGGGTGCCACTTGGAGGCAAAAAAAAAAAATGCCCTTGGGCTCAATCCCCAGTACCCCCTACAAACCCTAGATGTAAGTTAATTAATTTGGGGGGGGGTCTTTTAAGACCAGGAAAACATTCAGCTCAAAGGTTTGGGCAATGCCCCTTCAAATAAACCTAGTCAAACCTAGTCAAAGAATTTATATAATTTTAAGACAAGAAACAGAGTTCAGTCCACTTGTACCACAGATTCTTCCAGTCTGCTGAGAAACCCACTGTTGAGTCCCTAGAGCCCTGCAGCCCTGTTCTTTGTTTTGGTGGTACTGGGGATTAAGCCTCGGGGTGCTCTAACACTGAGCTATACCCCTGGCCATTCTCTATTGTTAATTAATAACAAACTCCTTTCCTTTCCTTTGAAGGCTAATTAGGCCTCCCAGCATCCATCCCCAAGACAGACAGGACGCCCTCTCGCTGAGGGGCAGGAATTAAGCAGAAGTCTCAGCTGGGCTGACTGTGGATGGCTCGAGGTATAATCAATGTCATACGCAAACAGCATCCCACAAGCGGGCAGAAGTACTCACCAGCTTGCCCTCCCTCTGCGTGGATGTGGCCCAGTTCTCAAGTCTTCTAAGGAGACTTATATAACCTATCTATCTAAATCAGAAGTTTCACTAGTACTTTATGGCCAAAGTTATTCTAACCTAGCCTCAGCTGTCTTGGGATCTTAGGCATGCACACACACACGCGCGCACATGTTTTATTTCTCCCTCCCCCTCTCCAGCATTATAGAAATAAAATAGCTTCAGAGGCATACCTCTCTGAACCAGAATTATTTATATAAACTTGCCCCATAAATCTCTCTATAATCTAACACTAGACATAAATACTGAAGTGATATCCAAATATCAACAAAGATAAGTGGGAAAGAAAATGTACACCTGACCGAAAGCCAATATAGTGAAGCAGAAAAACACTTCTTTCAAACTAATCCTCCTGTAATTTCTCTGGGGAAAAGTGTATAGAGTCTGGGTAAAACCCAAGCTATCAATTTTACAAGGAAGAGGACCTTCAGGAAAACTTATGTCTGCAAGAAAATAATGGAAGAAGTTAAGCTTGGGAAGGAAGGCTATCTGCCAAAGACCAGAGCGAAGGCTGAGAGTGCATACACCCAGTGACGCGCTCCACTGCTTTTCACACAGAGGCTCCTCCGTGGAGCCGAGGCCAAAGTTCACCACGCCAAGTGGGAGGTATGAAGACCAGAATAGGCCACAAAAGAGCCATATGGCAAGATACTGTCACAGGAGAGGGACAAAGGGCAAAGGCTGGAATGAATTCAAGTCTTGAGAAAATGTGTGTGTGGTTGTTACAAGAGATTGAACCCAGGGGCATGCTACCTCCAAGCTACCAGACTTGTCTGCTACAAGAGTGGCAGAACTCGGAGTTAACCCAGAGGCATTCTATCTCCGAGCTATACCCTCAGCCCTATTTTTTTATTCTTCTTTTTTTTTATTTTGGTGGTACTGGGGTTCCCGGAAGCCCTTCTACCTCCGGGCTATACTCCCAGACCTACTTTTATATTTTTATTTGGAAACAGGGTCTCTTAAGCCAGAGAGACTGGCTTCAAACCTGTGTGATCCTCCTGTCTCCACCTCCCAAGCGCGGGAATTACAAAATAAGGCCACCACACCCCACCTTATTATTTTTAAACAGGGTCTAAGTTGTGAAGGGCCTCACTAAGTAGCTGAGGCTCCTGTCTCAGCCTTCCAAGCACTGCGATTACAAGCATGTACCACCATGCCCAGCTATTTTTCCTTTATAAAACAGGGTCTCAGTAAGTTAAGAGTGTTGCTATATTGCTGAAGCTGTCTTCAAACCTAGATCCTCCTGTCTCAGCCTCCCAAGTATTGAAATTATAGGTGTGTACCACATTTGGTGTAAGAAAACATTCTAAAGAAAAAATATGGCCAGGCACAGTAACACATGCATGTAAGCCGAGTGACTCAGGAGGCTAAGGCAGGAGGCTGAGGGTTTGAGGCCTCTGCAATATAGTGAGACCCTGTCTCAAAATAAAAAGGACTGAGGATGTAGCTCAGTGGTACTATACTCCTGGGTTCAATCCCCAAGGCTGTGATGACTGGATGGAAGGATGGATGGGAGAGAAGGGAAAGGAGGGGAAGAGAGGAGTCAGGTATGGTGGCACACATCTATAATCCCAATACTTGGAAGGTAGGAGGATTGCAGGTTTGAGACTTGCTTCAGCAATTAGATCCTATTTCAAAATAAAAAGGGCTGAAACTAGCCAGGCGTGGTGGCTCACACTTGTAATCCCAGCATTTGAGAGGCAGAGACAGGAGGATCGCAGTTTGTGAACAGCCTCAGCCCTCTGAAATTTAGTGAGACCCTATTTCAAAATAAAGAATAAAAAAATAGGGGATGGGGTGTAGCTCAGAGGTCGAGTCAAATGCCCCTGGGTTCCATCCCAGACCCGCAAAAAATAAAAATAAAAATAAAATAAAAAAAATAAAAAAGGCTGAACTTAAAAAGACCTGGAGGTGTAGCTCAGAGGCAGAATATCCCTGGGTTCAATCTCCAGTACAAAGAAAGAAAAGGGAAAGAGAAAAGTGGCTGACAGTTACTTTGGAGAAAGACTGACCACAGAAAAAGACAGTATGACTAGCAATTTATTCAGTCCAAAGCCTGGGCAATTTTCATATAAGACACTGTGCCAGGCACTGCAGGGGTGGTACAGAATGCAGGATTCAAGGAACTCAGATGCAGAGCAAGAAGCAATGAGACTATCTGCTGCCAAAACAGAAAGAATCGACAAAAATGTCATTTTGGACCAAAGAAGCCCGCACTGTTTGAAGACCAAATACTATATCAAACTATATCTGCAAAAGAAAATGAAAGGTAGTGTGACTGTCCCCACCAGGAACTTTCTAACTTTTTTTTTTTTTTTGGCAGGTCTGGGAGGGAACCCAGAAGCATTTGACCTCCGAGCTATAGCCCCTGCCCTATTTTTTATTCTTTAGTTTGAAACCGGGTCTCACCGAGTTGCAGAGGGCCTCACTAAGTAGCTGAGGCTGTCCGCGAACCGCGATCCTCCGGTCTCAGCCTCCCAAATGCTGGGATCACAAGCGTGCGCCACCACGCCCAGCCCACCAGGAACTTTCTAATGTGCCTTCCTTCCTATCACACTAAGCATCTGTCCTGAATGCACTACCTCTCATCTGGTGCCAAGGCAAGGTGGTGCCTCAGAACTTAACCCGTACCTCACAGCACTCGCCATGCAGCCCCACAGCAGGTGGGTGCTAGAGTCTACAACAATCTTGTCGAGTGGGAGCAAAGAAGCAGAGCTGGGCGTGGTGGCGCTGGCGCAAGCCTGTAATCCCAGTAATTAGGAGCAGAGACAGGAAGATCACAGGTTCAAGACCAGCCTCAGCAACCTAGCAAGACCGTTTCAAAACAAAAAAACAAAAGGCCTGGAAATGTAGCCCAGACGTAGAATGCTCCTGGATTCAATTTCTGGTGAAAGAAAAGGAGGGAGGGTGGGAAAAGAAAAGAAATAGAACACCTCTGACAAGGACAGAGACTCCAAGCCTGCATTACAGCAGGTTCCAGTCTGGTCACTCAGCCAAGGAGTAGCTATTAAACATTTGTATGACCTATTCTCAAGTGGACATTTCCCCAGCACTGCCGCCAGAGACCAAAAAAGGGCAGAGGAATGAGTGATAGAGGACAGGATGACAAGCTAAGCCTCCCTCCCGCTCGCCACAGCACACAGAATGAGAAGTGCAACTCACCGTTACATAACGGGAGCGGAACAAAAGGTCCTGCTCGGCAGTGCTGACCCTCACACAGCCTCCTAGGCCAGGGCCAGAGGCGTCCACTCAGTACACTGCCGGGTAAGCTCCGCACCACCTGCCCAGTAACCCTCGGCCAAAACACACCTGCCAGCAAGCCATCTTCACTTTTTTCTTTTTTCTTTTTTTTTTTTTTTTTTTTTGGTAGTACTAGGATGAAACCCATGGACCGTCTACCTCTGGGCTATACTCCCAGACCTATTTTACTTTTTATTTTGAAACAGGATCTTGCTAAGTTGCTGAGAGCCTCACTTAAGTTTCGGAGACTGACTTCGAACCTGCAATCCTCCTGTCTCAGCCTCCCAAGTACTGGGATTACAAATGTGCGCCACATTCCTGGCCCTATCTTCACGTTTAATTGTCCCCATTTTAAGATATTTCTGCTCCTAATAACACTCATATCATGAAGTTACTGTGCACTAGCTTGACATACTGGACAGGGCTCTAATAAGATCTTTTTATTTAATATGAGCATTATACAAATTAAACTAACTCATTTACTATTTGTGTGTGTGTGTGGTACTGGGGTGGAACCCAGAGCCTTTCTACCTCCGGCTACACTCCCAGACCCATGTTATATTTTATTTGGAAACAGGGTCTCACTAAGTTGCTGAGGCTGGCTTCGAACCCGTGCAATCCTGTCTCAGCCTCCCAAGCACGGGGATTACAAGCGTGCCCACCACGCACGGTTTCATTTACTCTTTACAGTAACTAAAATATAGAAATTGACCCATGCAGTTTTCCAAATGCCTTTAGCACTGGTGCTGTCTTGATCAATAATTATGAAATGCACCCATCTCAAGTTTCAGAATTAACACAAACCAAGACTAAATGTGTCACTTTATAGTTTCTCCACTGATTCCACTTTCACAGCAAAAGCTCGTAAAATTGTTATGGAAGTTTTTGTAAAAGGAAAACATGAGAGCAAGAGAAAGAAAAGAAAAAGGACTGAGAGGGAATACCTGCATACTGGTTATACCCGAATCATGAAGACAGAGCGGAGCCAGAGGAAGATGACCGCACGAGGGCCCTAGAAAGTAGCTCACCGGTGAGAACAGCAAGGGCCAAGACACCCAGCAAGCAGGACCCGGCTTCCGGCTGGGCACACTTGCAGACAGACAAGAGACCCTGCAAACGCCCAGAGTGTGGGGAAAACTATAACAAGCATCAGTTTAAAAGGCACAACTCTGCTCACAAGGTCACAGAAGTCTCCAAAGACCAAGAACGAGAGGCAAACTGAACACAGATCGACTGTCGAGTCTTCCATGCAGCAGCTCCAAGACAGAGGAAGGGATAGATATATTTTTTCTTGAAAAAATTATAAGACAATACCTTAGGCTCACAGAGGAACTGTGACCTGGACATACAAGCAGGACTTTGAAGAATGACTAGGAAAAGTGTGCCCACCAACACAGAGACAACGTAAAAGCTGGCGTCAACCAAGTTGGAAGAGAAAAAAGGTATTCAATGGGGGCCATAACTAATCTGCCAAGCTGTGCGTGGTGGGCACGCTTGTAATCCCAGCACTCAGGAAGCTGACACAGGAGGATCGCGGTTCGTGGACAGCCTCAGCTGCTTAGTGAGGCCCTTTGCAACTCAGTGAGACCCTGTTTCCAAATAAAGAATAAAAAATAGGGCTGGGGGTGTAGCTCAGAGGTAGAATGCCCCTGGGTTCCATCCCTAGTACCACTAAATAAATAAATACATAAATACAGCCGGGAGTGGTGGCGCACGCTTGTAATCCCTGCGCTTGGGAGGCTGAGACAGGAGGATCGCACGGGTTCAAAGCCAGCCTCAGCTACTTAGTGAGGCTCTCAGCAACTTAGTGAGACCCTGTTTCCAAATAAAGTATAAAATAGGTCTGGGAGTATAGCCCGAAGGTAGGAAGCCTCTGGGTTCCACCCCCAGTACCACCAAAAAAAAAAAAAAAAAAAGAAAAAGAAATACATAAATACATAAATAAATACATAAATGAATGTGTGCCACCACACCTGGCTTGATTTTTATTTTAAAAAAGAAAAAGAGCAAGTCAAGTGTGGTGGCACACACTTGTAACCCCAGTACTTGGGAGGCTGAGACAGGAGGATTGCAGGTTCAAGGGAGACTCTGTTTCAAAACTAAACAATAAAATAGGGCTGGAGGCACAGCTCAGAAGTAGAATGTTCCTAGGTCCCATCCCCAGCTGAGACAGGAGGATCACAGGTTTGAGGCCCTCTGCAACTCAGTGAGATCCTGTTTCAAAATAGGACTGGGGATGTAGCTCTGAGGTAGAATGCCCCTGGGTTCAATCCCCAGGACCATAAATACATAAATATACATAAATAAAAATAAAATAAGCCAGGCATGGTGGTACATGCTTATAATCCCAGTACGTGGGAGGCTGAGACAGAAGGATCACAGGTTTGTGGCCAGCCTCAATTTAGCGAGGCTCTCTGAACTCAGTGAAACCCTGTTTTAAAATAAAGAATAAGCCGGGCGTGGTGGTGCACGCTTGTAATCCCAGTGCTTGGGAGGCTGAGACAGAAGGATCACAAATTCAAGGACAGCCCAGCAAGTAGCAACACTCTCAGCAACCTAGCAAGACCCTGTTTCAAAAAAAAAAAAAAAAAATAGAATAAAGAACATAAAACAGGGCTGGTGGTGTAATTCAGAGACAACCCTGGGTGCAATCTTCAATACCACAAAAAAAGGAAAAAATAGAAAAAGAAAGAAGAAATCTGAAGTTTAAAGAAGTTAAGTGACCTTACCTAAATATGCCTCACTAGAGAGTGGTAGAATTTGATTCCAACCTAGAGTTCTAACTGCAGAGTCCCATCTCTTGTCTCTGGCCCACGTTTCAAGCTTCAACAACGGAGTGAGTAGCTGTGTTGTCAACAATGAAATGATAGAAGCAGCTAGAACATGGATGCGGTCAGAGATTCTGGAAAGACATCAGCAGCCTAGGCTTGAGCAAAGGGGTCAAGTGCAACCGGGCGTGGTGGACACGCTTGTAATCCCAGCATTCGGGAGGCTGAGACAGGAGGATTGCGGGTTTGAGGACAGCCTCAGCAACTTAGGCTCTCTGCAACCCAGTGAGACCCTGTTTCCAAATAGAAAATAAAATAAGGTTAGGAGTGTGGCTCAGAGATAGAATGTCCCTAGAATGTCGCTAGGTTCAACACCCACACCACAAAAAAATGGAAGAAAAAAAGAAATGTCATATATTTTGGATGGGAAGATGCTAGGACTTAAAAAAAAAAAAAAAAGTAGCATTTAAGGGCAGGGATTGAACCCAGGGGAATTATACCTCCAAACTCCACCCACAGACCTTTTTGTGTTTTACTTTGAGACAGGGTCTTGTTAAATTACCATGCACTGGCCTTCAACCCTGGAATCCTCCTTTCTCAGCCTCCGAAACACTGGGATGACAGGCATGTCTGACATCACCCAGCTAGGTGTCCACGTTTTAATGTATATGTAGGATCAGAAGCACCTATCTCAGCCAGGCATAGTGGCACATATTTGTAATACCAGTATTTGAGAGGCTGAGACAGGAGGATCACAGGTTCCAGGACAGACTCAGAAATTTAACAAGACTCTCAGCAACCTAGCAAGACTCCATTCAAAATAAAAAATTACAAAAAGAGCTGAGAGTATAGCTCAGAGATAAAAAGCCCTGGATTCAATGCCCACTATCAAAAAAAGGAAAAAAAAGTATATTGCTTTAATGTCCTCTCTCACAGGATTAGCAGATTAAAATGTGTATGAATGTTTCAGAAGCCAAAGCAAGAAGCTCCTCACTGGAGGTCAGTTGAAGGCAGTGGCGTTTGGCAGGACTTCTTTCAACATCTAGGATTCTAGCTTGAAGTATGTTTTAATAAAAAGTGTGGAAGAGTGAAAAGAGTACACTTTTTAGTGTTGTTGAGGAAATTGCTAGATTTGACAGCAAGTTAAACATTGTATCAAGTCGAGTGTGGTAGGGGCACATGCCTGTAATCCTAGTACTTGGGAGGCTGAAACAGGAGGATTGCAAGTTTGAAGACAACCTCAGCAAGTAATAAGACTCTCATCAGCCTAGTGAGACCATGTTTCAAAATAAAATAGGGATGGGGATGTAGCTCAGAGGTAGAATGTCCGGGCTCAATCCCCAGTACCACAAAAAATAATAATAATATATTTTAAAATAGGGCTGGAGGTACAGCTAAGAGGTAGCATCCCCCTATGTTAAATCCCTAGTATGTGTGTGTGCACGCACACACACACACACACACGCATGCACACAGTGCCTGGAAATTACACACAACATTGTTAACTACTATGATGTGTGTGTGTGTGTGTGTGTGTGTGTGTGTGTGTGTGTGTGTGTGTAGCACTGGGGATTGAACCCAGGGATATTCCACTCTAGACTTTTTTTTTGGCAGTACTGGGGATGGAACCCAGGGACATTCTACCTCTGAGCTACACCCCCAGCCCTATTTTTTATTCTTTATTTTGAAACAGGGTCTCACTGAGTTGCAAAGAGCCTAAGTAGCTGAGGCTGTCCGCAAACCACAATCTCCTGGTCTCAGCCTCCAAATGCTGGGATTATAAGTGTGCACCATTACACCCGGCTTGGAAACCGGGTCTCACTAGGTTGCTGAAAGCCTCACTAAACTGCTGAGGTTGTCTTAAAACTTGTGCTTCTCCTGTCTCAGCCTTCCAAGTAGTAAGATTAAAAGCGTACACCACCAAGCCTGACAAGTGGTAGATAAGAAATAGAAACAGATGCAACCTTTCAAAACATGTATAATCTTTGACACAGAAATTCCACTTATGGGAATCATCCTATAGAGTACACAAAGTTGAAAAATGTATCAAAGATATAAGTACATAGATGCTTATAACTGAAAAGAAATAGAAACAAATGTCTACCTCCCACCGCAAACACTAGAAAGTTGGTATACAATGTACTATTAGGTAACCGTTAAAAGAAACCACAGAGCCCAGCATGGTGGCCCACACCTAAGATCCCAGTAATTGGAAGGGTAAAACAGGAGGATGGGTTCAAAGCCAGCCTCACAAATTTAGCAAGACCTTGTTTCCAAATAAAAATAGGGCTTAGGGTGTGGCTCAGAGATAGAATGCCTCTGGATTCATCCCCAGCACCACACACACACACACACACACACACACACACACACACACACACGCAGAGCAAGTTACAGAAGAGTAGATATAATATGATCACACTTCCACAAAAAGGAATTGCTTTCTCTTACTCACATACACATGTATTAGCATGCACAGAGGAAAAAACTGAATTAAATAGAGATCAGAATCTTAGTGGTGGTCGACACTGAGATGCAGGAGTCCTTTACTTATTCTGAATGTCAGAACTCTACTGTGCTCATCCAATACTTGTGTCACAAGGGGAAAGTCAAGAGTTTTCCAAAAGCAAGACACGACCTCCTCTGGCTTGCTTCTCCATCTGTAGAATGGGCCATCTGCCTCCAAGGGTGCAGGAAAGCAAAGCAAATGCGCGTGGAGTGCCTTATGAAGCGCACATTACACACACGCAGAGCAGGCTCACATGCCAACACCGCCCGCTCTCGCTGCGCTCACAGTGCCACCGGGGAACCGCAAGCCCGGCGAGCACCTTCAGCCTGCCGGGCCAGCGCAGTGCACAGCGCTTTACTGCTTCCAGCTATACTGTAACAGCTTCTTTGCGACATCTCAACGCTGCTCACAGAATCACTTCACTTGCTGCCAACTTTAAGGTGCCTGCTTTGCCTCGGTCTCCTTTTACCTGATGTCAATTCTTACCTTGAGCCTAACCACAGTTACCTTTCGGTTTTCCTGTTCTGCAGTCGGAACTGTGTTATACAGGCTTGACAAGCTACTACCCTAGACTTCAGCAGGATTGCTGGGCGGTCTGATCAATGGTATCTTACATTATGTTACCACGAGGCACCAAGATGGTAAACCAGGCACACTGCACACACCTGTGGTCCCCACTACTCAGGAGGCTGAGGCTGAGTGTGAGGGCAGTAGGCGCTACCTCAAAAACAAAGAGCCAAGAGGGTAACTCACAAGTGGGCATCATTCGTCATCTAGAAAACAACTTACAGTCTTTGTATTAGGCTGAACAGAAGACTGACACACATATTCTCATAGTCACTGAATTCAAATTCCTAAAGAGAGTTTGACCAAATAAACAGACTACAATGACTGAGGTCAGCCAGGTCTCCAAAATTCTAATAGCCAGAAAAGTGACAGCATCCTAGGGTTAAACTCACTCCCCACCCCAGGCTGGAGTCCCGGCAGCCTGAGCTGACCTCACTCCCTCCCACCTGAGGAGTGCTTGGAGCAGCAGGTGAACGATGGCAATCCCATGAAGACCTGCCACGTTCTTTCCAAAGGCCTAGAGCGAACAAATGACAGCCCGCAGCCTCGAAGCCACATATGGAATGAGCAGCAGCCTGCACAGCAAAGTGAGGCGCGGCCTTCAGCAACTGGAAACGCAGAGGCGCGTGGGCAGGTGCGGCCAGCCAGGCCCCGCACCACACCACCAGCTCCACGGGACTCAGCTCTGTCACTCCACACACAGCGCTCTCCCTTTCCTCACTCAGCTGACACTGGCCAAGCAGCTCTGCTGTGCCAGAGATGGTGCTGGGAGAGAAAAATAAATGAGAGGTCCCGTCCTCAAGCAGCCAATAATCTAGGCATGGAAATCACACACACATACCAAAACTGGGGGGGGGGGCCCACTGGGGATTGGACCCAGGGGCATGCTACCTCCATGCTACGCCCCAGTTCTATTTCTGTTTATTTTGGACAGGGTCCCTATCTATAAGTTGCTGGAGTTGGCCTTGAACCCACAATCCTGTCTCGGCCTCTCAAGTACCAGACTTACAGGCATGCACCACCACGGCTGGCCACCTGTTTACTCTTACCTGAACTAAAGACCATCCTGAATGGAGGGGAGATTAACTAGGGCGACACTGCAAGAGACTTCTGGGCTCTACCTAATTTTCCTCTTGAATATCAAATTTTTTTCCCCTCTCACAGGGAAAAAATAGAACTGAATAATTCTATAACAAAGCCTATGGACCTTCTGTTCATCAAAAGATTTCTGAACAGAGTGCTGGATCATATCAAAGTAGCCCCAATTAGAGAGAGATGACAAATCTCTCCAACATCTGGAGCTTTCTAGACAAAAAACCGAAGCCAGGTCCCTGATGTAACTAGAGAAAGATGTGATCCGGGACCACAGAGAACAAACCTGCCACACTCCAGCGCTGTCAACAAGACGTTCACTGTTCCCAAACACACACAGGCCACACGGTTACCCTGGCTTCCACAGAGAAGCCGGGAAAAACCTACCGTGAGAAGAGTGACCTTGGACTTTATAGTGTGGACGCTCGCTCACCAGTACCAGATAGACACTGCCTCAACAAGGCCCCCAGCCGCGTGTCAGCAAATGCACACTGAAGAGCTACTGTCCTCATCACACAGGGAAGCCGCCCCAGCCCCACTGAGCAGCGTCACGTCCCCACTACTACCATCACTGCTGCTACCACCACAGAGCCTGCCGTCCTGCCTAACAGCCACCCTTACCCCTCCTAACCGCCAGGCCTGACCGCTGGGACGCACTAGGCCCTCACGCCTGGGCCCACTGCAACAGGAAGGACAGCAGAATCAGCCATCTTACAGACAAAAAACAAAACCCAAGCTCAGAGGTGAAGAGCAAGGTCCAAACCAGGGGCAAAAGCGGGACGACTCCACAGACCACTACACTAGGGCTCTGGAGCTCTCTAAAGCAACCAAACCACAAGTCTTCTTCCCGAGATTTTCTGAAGCTGATTCATTTGACTAGGTAGCCCAAAACACCTAAGTAATCACCTTACCCTCAAAGCAACATCTGAACCAATTTTTGTTCTCTTTAACAAAGTAAATACTCCAAATAAAAATGAAATCTATTTCAAAGAATTTATTTATAATCCCAGTGCCTTACTTTTAAATTTCTCCATTTAAGCCGGGCGTGGTGGCACACATTTGTAATCCCAGCACTTGGGAGGCTGAGACAGGAGGATCGCGCAGGTTCGTAGCCAACCTCAGCTACTTAGTGAGGCTCTCAGCAACTCAGTGAGAACCTGTTTCCTAATAAAATGTGGGGGGAAAAAAAAGTCTAGGAGTGTAGCCTGGGGTTAGAAAGCCCCTGGGTTCCATTCCCAGTACCACAAAAAATAAATAAATAAATAAATAAATAAATAAATAAAATAATAAATTTCTCCATTTATTTTTGGTCAAGATATATACAGAGAAGTTAGGCATGGTGGCACATCCTGTTATCCCAGTACTTGGGAGGCTGAGACAGGAAGACTGCAGATTCAAGGCCAGCCTCAGCAACTTAGCAAGGCTCTCTATATTTAATGAGACTCTGTTTCAAAATTTAAAAAAAAAAAAAAGGGGGGCATGGTGGCACAGGCTTGTAATCCCCGCCCTTGGGAGGCGGAGACAGGAGGATCGCGGAGGTTTTGAAGCCAGGCTGGCTTCAAAAATATAAAATAGGTCTGGGAGTGTAGCCCAGAGGTAGAAGGGCTTCCAGGAAACCCAGTACCACCCAAAAAAAAAAAGTATAAAAATAGGTCTGGGAGTGTAGCCCCGAAGTAGAAGGGTTTCCAGGAACCCTAGTACCACCAAAAAAAAAAAAAAAAAAAAAAAAAAGCCAGGCATAGCCAGGCATAATGGCACATACTTGTAATCCCAATAGTTGGGAGGCTGAGACAGGAGAATCACAGGTTTGTAGCCACCTCAGCTACTTATTGAGGCCTTCTGCAACTTAGTGAGACCCTGTTTCAAAAGAAAGAATAAAAACATAGGGCTGGGGGTGTAGTTCAGAGGTAGAATGCCCCTGGGTTCCATCCCCAGTTCCAGGGGAAAAAAAAAAAAAGCCAGGCGTGATGACATACACTTGTAATCCCAGTACTCTGGAGGATGAGACAGGAGGATCATAGTTTCAAAGCTAGCCTCAGCAATGTAGCAAGGCGCAGAAATCTAGTGAGACCCTGTTTCAAACATAAAAAGACTAAAAAAAATAGGGTTGGGAATGTAGCTCAGAGGTATAATTGCCCTGGGTTCCATTCCCAGTATCGCAACAAATAAATAAATAAATAAATAGCCAGGTGTGGTGGCGCACATTTGTAATCCCTGCGCTTCGGAGGCTGAGACAGGAGGATCAACAGGTTCGAAGCCAGCCTCAGCTACTTAGTGAGGCTCTAAGTAACTTAGTGAGACCCTGTTTCCAAATAAAGTATAAAATAGGTCTGGGAGTATAGCCTGAAAGTAGAAAGCCCCTGGGTTCCACTCCCAGTGCAAATAGATAAATAAATAAATAAGTGTAATAAAATAAAAAAGAGATGGGGTATAGCTCAAAGGTAGAATCCCCTTGAATTCAATTCCCAGTACTACAAATAACAACAAAAAAAATTAATAAAAATAAAAATGGGCTGGGAGTATAGCTAAGGGTAGAACACCCATGAATTCAATCTTCAGTACAAAAAGAAAGAAAGAAAGAAAGAAAGAAAGAAAAAGATGGATGAAGAGAGAAAAGGGAGAATTCCATCCTACTAGATCATAATGAAGTTAACAACTAAGGAAAAAAACATTCAGGTTCCCACTATATTTTATGCAGTAAAAATTTAGAAACAGGCAACTTCAAATAGACAGCCTTATCTCAGTCATGTTTTGTTTTCGTTCTTGTTTTTTGGGGGGAGCACAGGGATTGAGCTCAGGGGCATTCTGCTTGGAGGTCAAATGCCCCTGGGTTCCAGCCCCAGACCCGCAAAAATAAATAAATAAATAAATAAATAAATAAATAAATAAATAAAAATAGGGCTAGGAGTATAGCTTGGAGGTAGAAGGCCCCTGGGTTTCATCCCCAGTGCCCAAAAAGAAAAAGGAAAATAGCTAAAAAGGGCCGGGGGTGTATCTCAGAGGTAGAATGCCCCTGAGTTCAATTCCTAGCTACAATTCTGAGCTACATTCCAGCTCTATTTTATTTTTATTTTTATTTTGAAAGAGGGCCGCAGTAGGCTAATGAGAGTCTGCTTGCTGAAGCTGTCCTAGTGCCTGCGATCCTCCTGTCTCAGCCTCCCATGCACTGAAATTACAGGCATGTATCACCATGCCTGGCCACCACAGAGGACACATTCCAAACCATCACACTCAGAGCCTACATCCAGCAAACCAGACCCAGGGCTAAGCAATGCCTTCAATGCTCCCAACCAAAGAAGAACTTGAGGCTTCCGGGGAGCCTGAAGCCGTTCCAATGTTTATAAATCGCTTCTCATTGAGGCACACATGAAAACAAAATATTTCACCCCAGTGGCTTTTCTACGGGAATACTTAAATTTACAGGCGTGTTTAAGTAAAATAATGGGAAAGAATCCCATACCAAAGCTTTGAAGTTTTGTTTGTTTTGGTTAGTAGGGATTAGATCCTGAGGCATTCTACCTCCAAGCTACACCCCCAGACTTTTTATTGTTGTTTTGAAACAAGGTCTTGCTAAATTCCTGAGGCTGGCCCCTTATGTGCAATCCTCCTGTATTAGTCTCCCAAGTACCGGGATTACAAGCATGCGCCACCACACCCAGCCCATACCAATGTTAACAGTTAAAGCTAGGCTTTTTAGGCCGGGCGTGGTGGCGCAGGCTTGTAATCCCTGCGCTTGGGAAGCTGAGACAGGAGGATCGCACAGTGAGACCTTGTTTCCAAATAAAGTATAAAATAGGTCTGGGAGTATAGCCAGGAGGTAGAAAAGCCTCTGGGTTCCACCCCCAGTACCACCAAAAACAAACAAATAAATAAATAAATAAATAAAGCTAGGTTTTTTTCATGAAAACATGAAAATAAGTGATTGTTATTTGAAATTAATGTCTCTAAAAATTTTATTCTAATTGGAAGATGTGGCGCAAACCTATAATCTCAGTATTTGGGAGGCTGAGACGGGAATATGACCCTACTTTGTGTGTGTGTGTGTGTGTGTGTGTGTGTGTGTGTGTGTGTTACTGTGGGTGGAACACAGGGGCTTTTCAACCTCCAGGCTATACTCCCAGACCTATTTTATATTTTATTTGGAAACAGGGTCTCACTAAATTACTGAGAGCCTAAGTAGCTGAGGCTGGCTTTGAACCTGTGCGATCCTCCTCTCTCAGCCTCCCAAGCACTGGATTACAAGCGTGTGCCACCACGCCCAGCTTGAGACCCTACTTTAAAATAAAAGCTAAAGCTGGGCCTGGTGGCGCAAGCTTGTGATGCCAGTCCTTAGGAAGCTGAGAAAAGAGGATCACAGGCCAGCCTCAGCTACTTAGTGAAGCCCTCCGCAACTCAGTGAGATCCTGTTTCAAATTAAAGAATAAAAAATAAAAAGAAGCCTGGTGTGGTGGCGCACACTTGTAATCCCAGCATTTGGGAGACTGAGACCGGAGGATCCCGGTTGGCAGACAACCTCAGCTAATATAGTGAGGCCCTTCACAACTCAGTGAGACCCAGTTTCAAAATAAAGGATAAAAAATAGGGTAAGGGGTGGAGCTTGGAGGTCAAATGCCCCTGGGTTCCAGCCCCAGACCCGCAAAAATAAATAAATAAATAAATAAATAAATAAATAAATAAAAATAGGGCTGGGAGTATAGCTTGGAGGTAGAAGGCCCCTGGGTTTCATCCCCAGTGCCCAAAAAGAAAAAGAAAAATAGCTAAAAAGGGCCGGGGGTGTATCTCAGAGGTAGAATGCCCCTGAGTTCAATTCCTAGCACCAAAAACATAAATAAATAAAATGAAATTATAAAAAGTAAAATAAGGCTAGGAATGTAGCTGAGGTAGAATGGATCTCTTGCACCACACAGACATACACAGACATACACACACACACACACACACACACACACACACACACACACACACACACTATTCAACAGCTTTACTGATAGCTTGATATACCTGAATCACAGCTATCTCTAAACTAGGAACTAACATTATCGAAAAATAGAAAATAAAGCCAAGTGTGGTGGTACACACTTGTAATCCTAATACTTGGGAGGCTGAGACAGGAGAATCACAGGTTTGAAGATAGCCTCAGCAAATAGTGAGATTCAACCTAGTGAGACCCTGTTTCCAAATTAAAAAATCAGGCTGAGGGTATAGCTTGAAGGTAAAAATGCCTCTGAGTTCCATCCCCAGTACTAGTACTATGAGAAGAAAAGAAAGGAAAGGAAAAGAAAAGAAAATGCTAGGTGTGGTAGCACATGCCTGTAATCCCAATACTTGGGAGACTGAGACAGGAAGATCACAGGTTCAAGGCCAGCCTCATCAACTCTACAATGTAATTTAATGAGACTCTGTTTCAAAATAAAAATAAAATAGGCCTGGTGGTGTAGATTTGAGGCAAGATAACTCTGGGTTCAATTCCTAGCACCACACACACACACACACACACACACACACACACACACACACTAACCATTGTGGAGATACCTAACACAGTATCTAGAATACTACAACAAAAATAGCATTATGAAGCCAGGCGCGGTCCCAGCACTCCAAGGCCTCAGCTACTTAGTAATACCCTTGCAACTTAGTGAGACCCTGTTTCAAATTAAAGAATAGCCGGGCATGGCGGGCACGCTTCTAATCCCAGCATTCGGGAGGCTGAGACAGGAGGATCATGCTTCAAGGTCGGCCTCAGCTACTTAGTAATACCCTCGCAGCTTAGTGAGACCCTGTTTCAAATTAAAGATTAGTCGGGCGTGGTGGCGCGCGCTTGTCATCCCAGCATTCGGGAGGCTGAGACCTGAGGATCACGGTTCTTGAACAGCCTCAGCTACTTAGTGAGGCCCTCTGCAACTCAGTGAGACCCTAGGTTTCAAAAATAAAGAATAAAAAATAGGGCAGGGGGTATAGCTCAGGTCAAATACCCTTGGGTTTCATCCCCAGACCCGCAAAAAAAAAAAAAAAAATAAAATAAAATAAAATAAAAAACAGGGCTGAGGTGTAGCTCGGATATAGACTCTCCCTGGGTTCTATCCCCAGTACCTCAAAAAAAAAAAAAAAAAAAAAAGAGAAAAAAAACTTTTTTTTCTCCCTTGGGTGGTATTGGGGATGGAACCCAGGGAAATCTACCTCTGAGCTACACCCCCAGTCCTGTTTTTTCTTTTTCTTTTTTAAAGTACTAGGTATGAAAGCCAGGTGCATTCTATCTCCAAGCTACACCCCAGCCCTGTTTTTTTTTTTTTTTTTTATTCTTTATTTTGAAACAGGGTCTCACTGAGTTGCAAAGAGAAAAAAACTTTTGAAGGGAAATAATTTTTTAAAGCTTTAGGAAAAACATGATGCCTAGAATAATTAGAGCTACTGGTACAGTACACACAGAATTACCTCACATCTCACCTTAAAATTTAGACTGGTCTCCAATTAAGCAGTATCTCTCTTTTTTTGTTTTTGTTTTTTTGTGTTTTTTTTTTTTTTTGGTGGTACTGGGGGTGGAACCCAGATGCTTTCTACCTCCGGTTTATACTTCCAGACCCATTTTATATTTTATTTGGAAACAGGGTTTCACTAAGTTGCTGAGAGCCTCACTAAGCAGCTGAGGCTGGCTTTGAACCTGCACGATCCTCCTGTCTCAGCCTCCCAAGCGTGGGGATTACAAGCGTGCGCCACCACGCCCGGCTAAGCAGTATCTCCTAAATAAACTCTAAATTCAGAAGGTGCCATGAACCTGATCCTGTTTTTCTTTATGAATGGTTCCCTTTAATATCTTATCTACAGACCACACACCAGCTTTTGCATGAATGATACATACAGAGCTCTGGCACACAGCTGCAGTCCTCGGGGTTGGAGCTGCACACAGCCTTTCAATGATACAGATTGTCACAGTGTGACACACTGCAGGACCACACTCACTGAAGACATAGGCTCTGGAGAAGATAATGTCCTGTGAGAGTTAGCAGGGCTGCTGAAATGACAGTCACTAGGATTTAACAGATTCAAAGTAATCACTTCAGGAAAGTAAGACAAACAGAAATGCCATGTACTCAGGGATGCAAAGAGGAAACAAACTATCAGGGTTTCCACACCCTCTCTGGACTTGCTCACGTTAAACAACGGCACACAGATCTGTGAAAACTAGCTTTTAAGTTAGTTTTAGATTTATAAGAATCTACATGTGGATTATAATGTGTTTGTCTGCTATTATAAACAACAGCCACAGTGCTAAAATAAAGTATGATTACAATTCAAAACAAAGGAGAAAGCCGGGTGCGATGACACCTGCTTGTAATTCCAGCATTTGAGAGGCTGAGACAGGAAGATCACAGGCTAGCGGCCAGCCTCAGCTACTCAGTGAAGCCCTCCACAAATGAGACCCTGTCAATCAAAAATAAAGAATAAACAGGGCTAGGGGTGTGCCTTGGAGGTAGAATGCCCCTGGGTTCCAACCCCCAGTATTGCAAAAAAGAACACACACACACACACACACGCACACACACACACACACACACACACACACACGGGGAAAGAGGGAAGAAAAATAGAACAGAAGTGGATCAAATATCACAAAGAAATTCCTTAAATAAAATAGTCAATGACAGCCACCACTCTGGCGGAGTAAGAGGAGAGGATCCGCACTGTCCTCCGCTCTGGGACAAACTCATCAGGCCCCTAAAGGCTTCGTCCAGCTTCATCCCCTCAGAGTCCAGTCACCAGCACGGCCAGCCACATCGGCTAGCAAGCTACAGAATTCTAACAGATCCGAGTCACCCACGCCCTCGCAGTCAGGAGGCCATTCGCTGTCAGGAAGCCCACTCCCCAGGTCCCCTGGTCCATCTCCCAGGCTGCCACCGCCACGACCCGGCACGAAGCTGACCCCCCGATCTCGGCGGCGTCCCTGCGCTCCCCATCGCAGCTCCCACGGGCCCCCGACCCGCCGGCCCACCCTCGCTGCCGGCTCCGGGGCTCACTCCCTGCCCGAGAACCGCTCTTCGCCGACCGCACCTGGGCCGCGGAGGACCCAGTTCTTGGCTCAACTCTTCGGCGCCCAGCTCAACTCCTGCCTTTCCAGGAACTAGTCGCCGGCGACCGCGGCAAAGCTCAGCTCTCGGCGCGCCCCCTCTCCCCCGGCGGGCCGGGTCTGCCAAATCCCCAGCCCGGGGGAAGGGGTGCGGAGGACACGCGTCCCGGCGAGCCTTAGGCGCCGCCGGGCACACCGCGGCCCCTCTGCCGGCCCGCGCCCGCAGCGAGCGCCGGGAGCGCACGGCCCGAGCGGAGCCTCGGCGCCCCCCGGGCCCCTAGCCGGCGACCACATCCTCCAGACCCGGCCACCGGGGCCGAGCCCGGCCCCAGGCCTCCCGCCACCTCAGGTCTCCCGGGCCGGACCGGCGCCCGAGGCCCGGCCGGCCTCGCAGCCCCAGGCCGCTGCACGCCGGGCCGGGCCGCGTCCCGCTCGGCCCATTGTTGCGGGTCGCGGGCGCCGCCGAGGGCTGGGGCCGCGCCGGCTCTCACCTCCCGGGCCGCGGAGCCGGGCCGCGCCGCGCCGGGCAGGGCCGAGGGGCCTGGCGAGGCGCCGCGCCCGCCGGGGCCGGGCGGCGGCAGCGCGCCGGGGGCGGCGGCCGAGGCGGGAAGCGGCCGGCCAGGCCCGGGCGGCGGGGTGCTCCGGCCGAGCGTCGGGCTCCTCCGGCGGCGGCGCTCGCAGCCTCCGCTCGCGGTCCGCGCCAGGAAGCGTCCCCCTCCCGGTCCGCGCGCCCCGCCGCCCGGCCGGGAACACGCGCCGCGGCAGGAACGTTCCGCTGCGCGCCGCCGCGGGCCGCGCGGGAGCCCGGGCCGCACGAGGGGCCGGGCGGGAGCGGGCCGCGGGAGCGGGTCTTCAGCCGGGCCCCCGCCGCCGCGCCCCGCAGCCGCCGGCACGCCCTGATCCCCGAGCGCCCCGGCCGGGCCGCGGTCCCTCCTCATTCCTCTCTGCGGGACGACCTCGGCGGCTCTTAAAGAAGAGAGCAACAGGGCGTGGTGGCCCGGGCCGTAAGCCTAGTGCCGGGGAGGCTGCGACGAGAGGATCTTGAGAAGGATCTCAGCCATGTAGCGAGACTCTCGGCAACCTAGCGCGACCTTGTCTAAAAACAGAAATTGAGCCGGGAGTGGTGGCGCACGCTCGTAATCCCAGCATTTGACAGACTGAGACCGCAGGATCCCGGTTCCCCAACAGCCTCAGCTACTCAGTGAGACCCTGTTTTCGGATAATCAAAAACAGGGCCGGGGGTCTAGCTTGGAGGTAGAACGCCCCTGGGTTTAATCTCCAGTACAAAGAAGGAAGGAAGAGGGGGAAAAAAAAGAAAAAAGAAAGGAAGGAAGGATTTAAGTGCCTGAGGCAGAGATCTGGAGCGCTACAGTGGGATATGATCATTGCTGGTGCGCTGTGCTTCCAATTTCCTGACACCCAGGGAATCTGAATAAAGATGGCTTGACATTAGCCAGTCTGCGACAGCATAGAACTCAGTGCAGAAAAGCAAAATAAATAAATAAATAAATAAATGGTTTAAAATAGGCCTCCTGCCAGGCGTGGTGGCGCACGCTGGTAGTCCCCGCGCTTGGGAGGCAGAGACAGGAGGATCGCGCAGGTTCGAAGCCAGCTTAAAGACCCTGTTTCCAAAAATAAAATAGGTCTGGGAGTGTAGCCCGGAGGTAGAAGGGCTTCCAGGAACCCCAGTACCACAAAGATAAAATAGGCCTCCATCCTTTCCCACCCAGCAAGTGCAGACTGCATCAGTCTGGGAACACTTCGGATGTTCTCAGGGTCCTGACCCACGGAGGGGTCCCTGAGAGCAGGGACAGCATGAGAGTCTAAAGAAAAGTTCAGTTACCTCCTGGTACCGACTCAAGGACTGAGGCTCCCAAAGGAAGCAGTATGCGGGGGGGGGGGGGGGGGGGGGGAGTGGAGAAGGCCGCCCATGCTGCCAGTCATGACTGCCACTACTGCTTATGGGGCACAGACGGAGGCCTCTCAGCCCTCCAGGGCTCCGAGGTTGATGAGCACCAGGCAGTTGTCTCCTTTCCCCCTTCACAACTGCCTGGAAGAGAAGCAGAGAGAAGGAAGGGCTGTCTTGATCGCAGACGCTCAAGTGGAGGTTGAGGATACAGGATTTCCTCCCTCGCCTTAGGAATCACCGCCAAAGGCTCTACTTACCAGGTAGAGTGTCCTGTCCGCTCTCTCCACTATACCCAGGTTCTCTTTCACCTCCTCCTCCCAGCAAGGGAATATCGGTGCGATGATGAAAAACCCTGGAAGTGGGTCTTGTGTTGAAGGTTTTGTTTTCCTCATGAAATTAAGAATATAAGAATTCCCTTTCGGCCAAGCGTGGTGGCGCACGCTTGTAATCCCAGTACTTAGGAGGCTGAGGCTGAGACAGAAGGATCCCAAGTTCATAGCCAGCCTCAGCCACTTAGTGAAGACCTCTGCAATTTAGTGAGACTCTGTTTCAAAATAAAGAATAACCCAGGCGTGGTGGTACACCCTTGTAATCCCAGCATTTGGGAAGCTGAGACAGGAGGATCCGGGTTCGTGGACATCTTAAGCTACTTAGTGAGGGTCTTTGCAACTTAGACCCAGTTTCAATGTAAAGAATAAAAAATTGGGCTGGGGGTGTCCCTCAGAGGTAGAATGCCCCTGGGTTCCATCCTCAGTACCGCAAATAAGTAAATAAATGAAATAGAGAATAAGCCAAGCGTGGTGACTCACGCTTGTAATCTCAGCATTCGGGAGGCTGAGATGGGAGGATTGCGGTTTGAGGATAGCTTCAGCTACTTAGTGAGGCCCTTTGCAACTCAGTGAGACCCTGTTTCAAAATAAAGAATAAAAAATAGAGCTGGGAGGTGTAGCTCGGAGGTAGAATGCCCCTGGGTTCTAGCCCTAGTACCGCAAATTAATTAATTAATTAATTGAATAAAAAATAAGGCTGAGGCCAGATGTGGTGGTGCACACTTGTAATCCCAGTACTTATGGGACGGAGAAGGGAGGATCGCAGGTAACCAGCCAGCCTCAGCTACTCAGTAATGCCCTCCACAACTTAGTAAGACCCTGTTTCAAAAGAAAGAATAAAAAAGAAATAGGATTGGGGGTATAGCTTGGAGGTAGAATGCCCCTGGGTTCAATACTCAAAACTGAAAAAAAAAAAATAATAATAATAATAATAAAGATGGGGATGTAGCTCAGAAGTAGAATGCCCCTGGGTCACATCCCCAGTACCACACACACACACAAAAAAAAAAAAAAAAAAAAAAAAATTCTAGAGGCACATGCTTGCAATCCCAGTACTTAGCAGTAGCAGGCTAAGACAGGAGGCCAGTGTGTGGCCATGTTTCTAGTGTGTGTGTGTGTGTGTGTGTGTTACTGGGGATTGAACCCAGGGGCATTCTACCTCTAAGCTACACTCCCAGCCCTATTTTTTAATCTTTATTTTTAAACAGGGTCTCACTGAGTTGATAAAAGCCTCACTAAGTAGCTGAGGCTGGCCGTGAACCCAGATCCTCCTGACTCAGCCTCCCAAATGCTGGGATGACAAGCGTGCCCACCACGCCCAGCTCCTATTTTATAGAGTCTCACTAAGTTGCTGAGTGTCTCACTAAATTGTTGAGGCCAAAGCCCGGAGTGGTGGCGCACCCTTCTAACCCCAGCATTCAGAAGGCAGAAAATGGAGGATTGTGGTTCATGGACAGCCTCAGCTACTTAGGCCCTTTGCAACTCAGTGAGACCCCGTTTCAAAAATAAAAAGACTAAGCCGAGCATGGTGGCACAGGCTTGTAATCCCCGCACTTGGGAGGCGGAGACAGGAGGATAGCACAGGTTTGAAGCCAAGCCACGCTGGCTTAAGAGACCCTGTTTCCAAATAAAAATATAAAATAGGTCTGGGAGTGTAGCCCAGAGGTAGAAGGGTTCCATCTCCAGTACCACCTAAATAAATAAATAAATAAATAGACTAAAAAATAGAGCTGGGGGTGTAGCACAGAGGTACAATGCCCCTGGGTTCCATCCCTGGTACTGCAAAAATAAATAAATAAATTGCTGAGGCCAGCTTCAAGCTTTCTATCATCCTGTCTCAGCCCCCCAAGTACTGGGATTACAGTTGTGTGCCACCACAATCCAGTGAACCTATCCAATGTAAAGCTGTTACGGCAGGGCATGGTGATACACACCTGTAATCCCAGTACTTGAAAGGCTGCAAAAGGGGGATGATAGGTTCGAGGCCAGCCTCAGCAGTTTAATAAACTTAGCAATTTAGCAAGCCCTGTTTGAAAAAAAAAAAAAAAAAAAAGAGGGGGGTGTCAACCTGAAGTAGATCACCCTGGTATAAAAAAATAATAAAATATATATATAAAAATATATTTTTATATATTATAATAGTATAAATAAATAATAGTATAAAAATAATAATATAATAATATAATGATAATATAATAATAGTATAAAAAATAATAAAACTTACAGCTAACATAATAATAAAACTTACAGCTAAAATAATAAAATACAGCTAATAATAATAATAAAATACAGCTAAAATAATAATAATAATAATAATAATAATAATAAAATACAGCTAAAATAATAAAACTTACAGCTAACATCCTACTCTATGGTGAACTGCTGATGGCTTTGGAAGCTTGCTCCTTAAGCTGGGAACGAGACAAGGATGTGCATTTGCACCATGGGGTTTTTTGATTCTTTGTTTGTTTTAGGTGGATACTGAACTCTTTTTATCTCTTGCATTTTGTGTGTGTGTGTGTGTGTGTGTGTGTGTTTGGAGATGGAACCCAGGGGCATTCTACCTCCAAGCTACACCCCCAGCCCTATTTTTTATTCTTTATTTTGAAACAGGGTCTCACTGAGTTGCAGAGGGCCTAAGTAGCTGAGGCTGACCTTGAACCTGTGAATCTCCTGTCTCAGCCTCCCAGGAGCTGGGATTACCAGTGAGCTCCACCACGCCCGGCTTTATCTTTTTATCTGAAATGGGTTCTCTGAAGTTGCTGAAGTGTCACTAAAATGCTGAGGCCGTCCTTGATCTGCCCCTCTCAGCCTCCCAAGTACTTGAAATACAGGTGGCCCCACCTCACCTGGCTTGCTCCATTTTTTGTGTGTGTGCCGAAGTAGAGCCTGAATCTGGGGGCATTCTACCTCTGAGCTGCACATTCAGCCCTATTTTATTTTATTTTTTTTTTTATTTTGAGACAGAGTCTCACTAAGTGGCAGCGGCAGTCCTGAACCTGTGATCCTCCTACCTCAGCCTCCCAAGTACTGGAATTACAAGCCTATACCACCACACTAGGCTCCTTTTCCTTCTTTCTTTCTTTCTTTCTTTCTTTCTTTCTTTCTTTCTTTCTTTCTTTCTTTTTTGCAGGTCTGGGAATGGAACCCAGGGGCATTCAACCTCCAAGACACAACCCCTGCCCTATGTTTTATTCTTTATTTTGAAGCCGGGTCTCACTGAGTTGCAGAGGGCCTCACTAAGTAGCTGAGGCTGTCCGCGAACCGCGATCCTCCGGTCTCACCCTCCTGAATGCTGGGATGACAAGCGTGCGCCACCACGCCCAGCTCTCTCTAGATATTTTAATTTTTTACTTTGAAAGGTATTATTAGGTTGCTGAGGCTGGCTTTGAACCTCCTATCTTCCTGTCTCAGCCTCCCAAATAGTGGGACTACAGGTGTGTACCACCGCACCCAGTTCCGACAGCAGGCTTTAATAATTGAGGGTGACAAGCCAGGCATGGTTTGAATAAAAAAAAATAATAAAAAATAAGTCTGGGGGTGTAGCTCAGAGGTAGAATGTCCCTGGTTTCTATCCCCAGTACCACAATAATAATAACAGTTATTATTATTATTATTAAGGGTGATGACACCCTTTGCATGGTGGATACACATACCTGTTTTTCTGAGAAGCAGAAGAATTCTCCCCACTTATGGGGCTCTGACGTCTGGAAAGAATTTAGGACATTTAAGAAAGTCCAAAATCCCACCAAGTCATGAATAGTTCTTTCTCGAGGATAGCAAGGGGCAGCCAGCAACTCTCAGGTGCTTTATGACCTTGGGCCATTTACTTAGCCTTCCTGGGCTGCTTCTTCATCTCAAAAATGGGAAGATCGCCGGGCGTGGTGGCGCACGCTTGTCATCCCCGCGCTTGGGAGGCAGAGACAGGAGGATCGCGCAGGTTTGAAGCTAGCCGCGCGCGCTGGCTTAGGAGACCCTGTTTCCAAATAAAAATGTAAAAATAAGTCTGGGAGTGTAGCCCGGAGATAGAAGGGCTTCCAGGAACCCCAGTACCACCAAAAAAAAAAAAAAAAAAAAAAAAAAAAAAGGGAAGATCATGCTTGCAGCACTGAGAGAAATGGAGAAATGTTTCTTAGTTTGAAACAGGGCCTCACTAAGTTGCAGAGGGCCTTCCTCACTAAGTTACTGAGACTGGCCTCAAACCTGTGATCCTCCTATGTCAGCCTCCCAAGTAATGAAATTACAGGTGTGTACCACCATGGCCGGCTAGTTCAGAGAACATTTTACCCATTTCTTTGCACTTTTAGGCCAATTACACCATGTTTTTCTAGACAGAACAGAGTCTTACCTCTACATAAGTTTAGCTGGGTTCCCCAGATTCGGTTCCACTTTTGCAATGACCTTGGTTATAATATCTCATTCTTAGAGGACTCGTGCTTGGGCACTCCAGATGAGACCAAGCTAACTCATCTCAGCATCCCCGAGGTGTGGTACAGGATTGGTTTCAATGAGTATGTATCACAGAGCTTTGCCTCTGCCCGCCCTTGGGCCATCAGGGAATTCCGTTTCATTCAACATACCCTGGGGATTTGTTATACAAAGACAAAGCCCCATAGTCCCTGAGGCCCCTGGGTGAGACAGACACACAAACACAATTAGAACACAGCCTTAACTCCTGCGAGAACAGAGCTATCCACGGGGTAGAGGAGGAAATATTTGATTCGGATCGTCTTAGGAGTCTCGTCACCCTGTTGACCACTCCTCACGGACTCCCATAGCAGCCCCTCCCCCAGTGAGTGGACAGTCGCTGGGTACTCAGGCACGCGCTATTGGACCGAGCCAGGCCAGAGGGCCGCGTTTCCCTCTTGCCACATCTCTTTCCTTCTGGTAACCTTGCTCCCTCCGGAACGCCCTGTTCAAATGTCACCTTTTCGGTACAGCCTCCACGGACCCAAAGGCCAGTCCTTTTTCTGGGGTTTCTTGGCACTTCATTCCACATAGAGTTACTGGGTAATTCTGTTTGGTCCCTAGAGACAGAGTTATACAACTTGGCCTTTATCCTAAGATCTTAGGTCCACTGAGAAGGCAGACCGGTCGCGGGCATTTGACCGGTAGTTATACCGTGATGAAGGGGAAGGCCAGGGAGCTGCAGGAGATGCCTTTGGGGGCTTTTTTAGCCCATCCTTCCCTTCGTAAAACTGTCCAGCCACCCAGGGTGAGGCCCAGAGATTATGTGACACCTGACAGGTGGGCCAGGTAGGCTCTGTATCCCAGGAATCTGGAGTTGAGTTTCAAAGCTGCAGAGAGCAACTGGGCTGAGAGTCTCAGAGAGAAGGAAGACAGGAAGGCCGAGGGCTACTGACTGTGGAGTCAAATAAATGCACCCATCGCTCCTAATAGTCAGTTGGTTGGGTGTGTGTGTGTGTGTGTGTGTGTGTGTGTGTGTGTGTTTCCAGGGATTGGACCTGGGTGTTCTATCTCTGAGCTACACCCCTGACCCTTTTTATTCTCTTTTTAAATTTTGCTTCTTTATTTTGTGATACTGAGGATTAATCCCAGAGGCATTCTACCTCCAAGCTACACCCCAGACCATTTTTTTAGAAACAGTTCTCACTAGGATGCTGAAGCTTCCCCACATTGCTCTAGTCTGCCTTCGAACCTACGAACTCTTGTCTCAGCTCCCTGAGAACTGGGATTGCAGGCGCGCACCACGACACCCAGCTATTTTTTATTTACTTAAAATTTTTTTTGCACTGGGAACTGAACCCAAGGGCATTCTACCTGAGTGTATATACATCCCCACACACAACACCCTATTTTATTTTTATTTTTAAACAGGGTCTCACTAAGTTTCAGAGGGCCTCATTAAGTTGCTGAGGCTGGCCGTGTACCTGAGATCTTCTTAGCTTCCCAACTCCTGGGATTACAAGCATGCACTACTACACCCAGCTGAGTTGGTGTTTTTTTCCCCCTTAAACAAGCCTGACACTTGATTTTGTATTTTGAGACAGGTCTCACTAAGTTGTTTAGGCTAGCCAAGAACCTGCAATCCTCCTAACTCAGCCTCCCAAGTACTGGGACTCCAGACATGTTTCACTGCGTCTAATCCCTAGGTTTGCTTAAAGGAGCTTTTGGGTGTGATCACAATGGCCTTAGCTGAGGCAGGCCAGGCCAGAAAGGCTTCCCCCTAGACTGGAGGGAAATAATACATGGGCCAGGTAGAGCCAGGTCAGGGGCAGGAGTCGGGATTGGGGGAAAGTGGAGGAGAGGACTATGAAGAGGGGACGGCAGACACAAAGGCCGAGAGGTAGGATCCGAGTACATCATGTGCAAAGAGAGGAGGCCGCAGCTGGAGGCCCAGGGCCTGTGCCTCACAAGACCTGGTAAACCCCGGTGAAGAGTTAAGACAACTTGCAGCAAGTACGAAGGCTGAGCAGGATTGCAGCCAGCCTCTGCTACTTAGGGAGGCCCTCTGCAACCTAGTGAGACCCTGTTTCACAATTTAAGAATAAAAAATTGGGCTGGGGGGTGTAGCTCAGAAATAGAATGGCCCTGGGTTCAACCCTAGTCTGAAAAAAAAAAAAAGTGTGAAGGCCGAGGGGCGGGGCAAACTCTACAATGGTCCAGGTAGGAGACGGCGGTGGTCTACACTGAAAGTTGGGCCTCAACTAAACAAATGTAGTCAAAGCTGTTCAGGAATTGGCATTGCTGGGCACAGTAGTATACATTTATAATCCTAGCTACTTGAGAGACTGTGGCAGGAGGAATATATATATATTTGCAATATTTGCAATATTGGGGATTGAACCCAGGAGCATTCTACCTTCAAACCCCCAGCTCTGTTTTTATTCTTTTTTTTTTTTTTTTTTTTTTTTTTTGCGGTACTGGGGATGGAACCCAGGGGCATTGTACCCTCAAGCTACACCCCCAGCCCTATTTTTTAGTCTTTTTTAGTTTTTTTTTTTTTTTTTTCTTGGTGGTACTGGGGTTCCTGGAAGCCCTTCTACCTCTGGGCTACACTCCCAGACCTATTTTTTTTTTTTTTTTGAAACAGGGTCTCATAAACCAGCACGGCTGGCTTCGAACCGGCATAATCCTCCTGTCTCCGCCTCCCAAGTGCAGGGATTACAAGCATGCGCCACCACACCCGGCCCTCTTTTTTAGTTTTGAAACAGTCTCACTGAGTTACAAAGGGCCTTACTAAGTAGCTAAGACTGTCCAAGAACCGTGATCCTCTTGTCTCAGCCTCCCAAATGCTGGGATTACAAGCGTGCACCACCATGCCCGGCTTTGGTTTTTTATTCTTTATTTTGAAATAGGGTCTCACTAAGTTGCAGAGGGCCTCACTAGGTAGCTGAGACTGGCCATGAACCCAGATCCTCCTGTCTCAGCATCACAAGTGCTGGGATTACATGCATGTGCCACCAAGCCCAGTTTTATTTTTTTAATTTGGAAACAGAGTCTCACTAAGTTGCTGAGTCTAGCCGCAAACCTGCCATCTCCCCTGTTTCACCCTCCTAAGTATTGGGATTACAAGTGTGTGCCATTATGCCCATCTGAACCTTTATTTTTTATTTATTTTCTTGGTACTGGAGGCTAAACCCAAAGTCATTTTACCTCCAAGCTATACTCCCAGCCCTATTTTCTTTCTTTGTTTTGTTTGTTTATTTTTGTTTTTAATTTGGAAACAAGGTTTCACTAGGTTGTAGAGAGCCTAAGTTTCTAAGGCTAGCCTCAAATCTGAGGACAGGATCCTCCTGTCTCAACCTCCCAAGTACTAAAATTACAGGTGTTCGCCACCACACCTGGCTGATCAGGATGTTTATATGTTCTCAATTGAAGCAAGGTGCCAGGCATGGTGGCGCAGGCTTATAATCCCAGCATTTGGGAGGCTGAGACAGGAGGACTGCAGTTCATGGACAGCCTCGGCTACTTAGGTGAGGCTCTGTGCAACTCAATGAGACTCTGTTTCAAAATAAAGAATAATAGCCTGGTGTGGTGGCGCACACTTGTAATCCCCACACTTGGGAGGTGGAGACAGGAGGATCGCGCAGGTTCAAAGCCAGCCGCTCTGGCTTAAAAGACCCTGTTTCCACATTAAAAAAAAAAAAAAAGTATAAAATAGGTCTGGGAGTGTAGCCCGGAGGTAGAAGGGCTTCCAGGAACCCCAGTACCACAAAGAAAGAAAGAAAGAAAGAAAGAAAGAAAGAAAGAAAGAAAGAAAGAAAGAAAGAAAGAAAGAAAGAAAGAAAAGGGCTGGGCAGCTGGCTCGGAAGTAGAAAGGCCCTGGGTTCCATCCCCAGTACCGGAAAAAAAAATATTGAAGCAAGGGTCATAGGGGTCGCAAGGGATAGGCCTACAGTCGAGGACCGAGCCCCATGCCCCAGCAGATCCTACCTTTTGGCAGTGACTGAAAAGTGAGAAACTGTCCTTTTCCCTGGCCTCTATTAAATTCTCTCACCCGCTGCAACCAAGCCTGGTCCAGTGAGTCCCTCCAGGACCCACACTTCTCTTCCTCCCCACGGGGCCTGCCTGCTGACTGCCAGTTCTGGTCCCTGGTCCCTCCTGGGAGGCAGCCAGCCTTGTGACTTCACAAAAGCCTGTCTTGTGACAGGAGGGTCCTGGTGAAGCAGGAGGGGGCAGAGGGGGCTGCCCCCAGGAACATCATGTGACTTCTCATCCAGAGACACCCCACCTCTAACGGAATGCGTGAGAGCTGCCCCACGGTGAGCAGCCAGCACCCTGTGTCCCCACTGACGCCCCTCTTCCGTGGCGCTGACTTCCCGGCTAGTTGGGTGCTCCAGGGCGCGTCCTTAAACACACCCAGAAGTCTCAGGAGTCTCAGAGGCAGCAGCAGGCGTGTGGAGGGTGGGTGCTGCTCAGGTGATGGCGGTGGCGGGTCTGTGAGCCCCCCTCATTCAGAATTAAAGAGTGGATAGGGTGGGAGCTTCATTTGACCCGAGGCTACATCTCAGCAGCCCCTGGAGTGTCTCTAAAGGGTCAGACCAAAGATCCTGAGTCCTGCAGAGAGGGCCTACAGCCGCAATAAATACCGCCCAGGCCTAGGGCATCAGGAGCTGGACAGCCGTATAGACTCTCCCCAATGTAACTCCACTATGGTTTCCTTTTTCTCTTTCTTTTGTTCCTTTCTTTTTTGTGGTACTAAGGACTAAGCCCAGAGGCGTTCTACCTCTGACCTACCCCAACCCTGTTTGTTTGTTTGTTTGTTTGTTTGTTTGTTTGTTTGCGGTACTGGGGTTGGAACTCAGGGGCATTCTACCTCCAAGCTACACCTCCAGCCCTATTCTCTCCCTCCCCCTCTCCCTTCTTCCTTTCTCTCCTTCTTTCTCTCTTTCTTTCTTTCTTTCATTTTTGCAGTACTGGGGATGGAACCCAAGGACATTCCACTCCAAGCTAGACCCCCAGCCCTATTTTTTATTCTTTATTTTGAAACAGGGTCTCATTGAATTGCAAAGGGCCTCACTAAGTAGCTGAGGCTGTCCATGAACCGCAATCCTCCTGTCTCAGCCTCCCAAATGCTGGGATAACAAGTGTGTGCCACCACACCTGGCTTTTCTAAGCCCCATTTTTTTTGTGTGTGGTACTGGGGTTCCTGGAAACCCTTCTGCCTCTGGGCTACACTCCCAGACCTATTTTATAGTTTTTATTTGGAAACAGGGTCTCTTAAACCAGCGTGGCTGGCTTCAAACCTTTGCGATCCTTCTGTCTCTGCCTCCCAAGTACAGATATTACAACCGTGCGCCACCACATCTGGCTATGTTTTTGTTTTTTGTTTTGGTGCTGAGGATGGAATCTAGGGCCTTCTACCTCTGGACTATACCCTCAGACCTATTTTATTTTATTTTTCTTATTTGGAAACAGGGTCTCACTAAATTGCTGAGAGCCTCACACATTGCTGAGGCTGGTTTGGAACCTGTAATCTTCCTGTCTCAGCCTCCCAAGTACTGGGATTGCAAGCATCAGCCACCATACCTCGCCTTTTTTTTTTTTTTTTTTTTTTTGGATACAGGGTCTCTCTAAGTTGATGAGAGTCTCACTACTTGGTGAGGCTATTCTAAAACCTGCAATCCTCCTGTCTCAGTCTCCCAAGTACTGAGATTACAGGCATACTCTATCCCACCATCTGCCCATGACTTTTTTTGTGTGTGTGGTACTGGGTATTGAACCCAGAGGTATTCTACCTCTGAGCTACAACCTCAGCCCTATTTTTATTTTATTTTGAAACTGGGTCTTGTTAAGTTGATGAGTCTCACTACTCGCTGAAGCTGTCCTCGAACCTGTGATCCCTTTCTTAGTACTAAAATTACAGATGTGGCCGGGCGTGGTGGCTCACGCTTGTAATCCCCACGCTTGGGAGGCGGAGACAGGAGGATCGCGCTGGTTCGGAGCCAGACTCGCTGGCTTAAGAGACCCTGTTTCCACATAAAAAGGTAAAAAAATAGGTCTGGGAGTGTATCCCGGAGGTAGAAGGGCTTCCAGGAACCCCAGTACCACCCCCCAAAAATTAAATAAATAAAATAAAATTACAGATGTGCACCACCATGCCCTGCAGACACTGTTGCTTTCTTTTCTTTTTCTTTTTGCCATACTGAGAATTAACTCAGGAGCATTCTACCTCTGAGCCACATCCCCAGCCCTATTTTATTTTTTTCGTGTGTGTGTGTGTGTGTGTGTGTGTGTGTGTGTGTGTTACTGAGGGTGGAACCCAGGGGCTTTTCTACCTCCAGGCTACACTCCCAGACCTATTTTATACTTTACTTGGCAACAGGGTCTCACTAAGTCGCTGAGAGCCTCACTAAGTAGTTGAGGCTGGCCTCGAATGATCCTCCTGTCACAGTCTCCCAAATGCTGGGATTACAAGCTTGTGCCATCACACCCAGCTCCCATTTTACTTTTCACTTTGAAACAGGGTCTCCCTAAGTTAGAGAGGGTTTCACTAAGTTTCTGAGGTGGGCTGCGAACCTGTGATCCTCCTGTCTCCGCCCCCCAAGTACTGGGATTACAGATGTGCACCACCATGCCCAGCTCACCACTGTTGTTTTCTCCCTGAGAAACCCAAGGCAAAAGAAGTTGGGATGCTCATTTTTATTTTTCCCTGCACCTGTTCCCCAGCCTCCAGCCTTTAACCTGAAGCATGGTCTAAAGGGGTGGGCCAGGAGTCAGTGGGGCTATGACAAGCAGCCTCTTCAGGAGATCAGACAGGATACCTGGAGGCAGAGCTTGTCTCTCTCCATTCTATAGGCCGTGCTTTGTGGCAGGAATGTCCTCGTTAGGGTGAGCCAAGGTGTGCTATCCCTTTGATATCACTGTTCTGTCAGAGCACAGGGAAGGAGATAAGTGTGTGCAGCAGCCTATCAAGAATATAAAGAAGCTGGGTGTGCTGGCGCAGGCTTGCAATCCCAGCGTTCAGGAGGCTGAGACAGGAGGATCGCGGTTCATGGCCAGTCTCAGTTACTCAGTGAGTACCCTTTGCAACTCACTGAGACCTTGTTTCAAAATAAAGAATAAAAAATAGGGCTGGGAAGCCGGGCATGGTGGTGCACGCTTGTGATCCCAGCATTTGGGAGGCTGAGACCAGAGGATCGCGGTTCTCGGACAGCCTCAGCTACTTAGGCCTTTAGTAAGGTGACTCAGTGAAACTCTGTTTCAAAATAGGGTTGGGGGTGTAGCTCAGAAGTAGAAGGCCTTTGGGTTTAATCTCTTGTACCAAAAAAAAAAAAAGGCAAAAGGGAGAAATTTTAGTGTGATACCACCCAGATCATCAGCTCTTAGCTAGGTTTGTGTGTGTGTGTGTGTGTGTGTGTGTGTGTGTGTGTGTGTGGTACTGGGGTGGAACCCAGGGGCTTTTCTACCTCCAGGGTATACTCCCTGGGAAATATATATATATACACAAACATATATATATATACAAACATATATATATATACAGACATATATATATATACACACATAGTTAAATAGTAAAATATTATTTACATTTTATTTAGAAACAGGGTCTCACTAAGTTGCTGAGAGCCTAAGTAGTTGAGGCTGGCTTCGAACCTGTGTGATCCTCCTGTCTCTGCCTCACAAGCGTGGGGATGACAAGCGTGCACCACCACAACCAGCTAGATAAGGAGTTTTTGACAATTTGAACCTGATTAATCTTTCTTCTTTTTTTTGAAACAGGGTGTTACTAAGTTGTAAAGGACAACTTAGCTAAATTGCTGAAGCTGGCCACAAACCCACGATCCTCCTGTCTCAGCCTTCCATGTATATATTTTAATTTATTATTATTATTATTATTATTTTGCATACTGGGGATGGAACCCAGGGGCATTCTACCTCCGAGCTACACTCTCAGCCCTATGTTTTCTTCTTTATTTTTTATTATTTATTTATTTATTTATTTGCGGTACTGGGGATGGAACCCAGGGACATTCTTACCTAGTGAGTTGCAAAGGGCCTCACTAAGTAGTAGCTGAGGCTGTCCTTGAACTGTGATCCTCCTGTCTCAGCCTCCCAAATGCTGGGATTACAAGCGTGCGTCACCACGCCCGGCTTTTTCTTTATTTTGAAATAGGTTTTCACTGAGTTGCAAAGGGCCTCACTAAGTAGCTGAGGCTGGCCCTGAACTGCAATCTTCTTGTCTCAGCCTCCCAAATGCTGGGATTACAAGTGTGTGCCACCATGCCCAGCTCCAAGTGTGTATTTTTTTACATTTTAAATGTCTTAAACATGGTCTGGGGCTCCTCACTCTGGCTGGGGCCCTGGACCATGGAGCTGGGTACAGATGGAGCCCCATCTCATTTCGCACTTGGGCCTCTGGCCCCTTTCTCAAGCTGCGCGTCTGGGAGCAGAAGCGGTTGGAGCAGCGTCTTGAGCCATTTTGTGTTTGTGAGTCTCAGGCGCCCTCTGTGAAGTAAGAGTGGTGGACATGGATGTAATCAGACAAGAGTGGCCACTTTACATATCTTGTGGGGAAAGGGATCACGTTTCCTCTACTAATTGTCTGGGGCTGTATTGAGGCCCCCAGGCAGGGTACGTGGTGAATGATTAGGATTTTCTCTTGTTTAGGCTGGTGCCCCCAGAGCCCGATAGCCCTGATTCTACTCTTGGCGGCTCCTGGGACGCTCCTGGACACGTGCAGCATCAGACTTTCCCAGGTAACAAGTAGATGTGGAGCAGAGGCCTCACTTCCTGACCCCAGGACGCTGCAGGAGAAAGCACGGGAGTCGTTAGGTGGCACCAGGGTGACGTGGCAGTGCCTGGGTCAGGTGAGTGTGGAAAGAGGTGCTGGGAAGCTGGGGTGGGGGCACACGACTGGAATCTCAGTACTCAGGAGGCTAAGACAGGAGGATTGCAGGCTTGAGGCCAGCCTCAGTACTTAGCAAGCTCTTCAGCGACTTAGGGAGACACTGTTTCAGGTGATGACGATGACGACGATGATGATGATGACGATAGGACTGGGGGTCGAGCGTGGATGTAGAACGCCCCTGGGTTGAATCCTCAGTACCACATGCATGCACAAGAGGGCCAGGGTATAGAGTGGAGGTAAAATGCCCCAACTAAAAAAAAAAAAGCCAAGCCAGGCGTGGTGGCACAATTGTAATCCCAGCATTTGGAGGCAGAGATAGGAGGATGGCTCAATGCGGACAGCCTCAGCTACTTAGCGAGGCCCTTTGCAACTCAGTGAGACCCTGTTTCAAAATAAAGAATAAAAACTAGGGCTGGGAGAGTAGCTCAGAGGTAGAATGCCCCTGGGTTCCATCCCCAGTACCAACCAACCAACCAACCAACCAACAAAACAAAACAAAAAAGCAACAACAACAAAAAACAAGTCATAGAAGGGAGGGGAGACCTGGAAGATTTTCCTACCCAGGGAGTGGGCACGTTTGGAGACAGGGGGATATGGAACATACCTGGTTGCAGCCCTTGGGTGGCGCCTGGTGGCTCCTTTTGCCCTTTCTCTGCTGCTTGTGTGCCCCGCGCTACGGAATCTCTTTCCAGTCCTTCAGGATGCGCGTGCCGGCACCGAGTTAACGCGTGGACTGGCTTGGCTGTGGCTCTGTATTGGTGTGCGCGCAGTGTCAAATGCTCGCGGCGAGGACGGTGCCCAACACACAGGGGTGCATGCCTGTGTACCTGACATCGGTTGCTAATGCCCGTCACCCTGGGAACTAGCCAAGGCGCACGCGTGGCCTGTGTGCGCACTTGGGAGAGCCTGGATGCTGCCCCTTCTGGTGTCTGGGGATGCCTGTGTGTGTGTGTGTGTGTGTGTGTGTGTGTGTGTGTGTGTGTCGGGGGATGATGGCAAGGGAGAGAGGACTGCAAGACTTAGAGGGTGGGGCTTCGTGAGAGAGGGGCTCCTGGACAGGCCCTGGCTTCCTGTGTCCTGATGCCTCTCACTCTTCACCCACTCAGGGCCCCGGGCTGGGCTTCTACAAGGGAGTAGTGCCATCTGGTGACAGGCTCAGGCAGTGCCAGGGGCTCTGGCACGTTGGGCTTTGGGCTCCCCAGAGACCTGTCTTTCAGGACTTCAGGCAGTAGGAAAGGTCACCACCTGGCTGGCTGCATCACACACACTTAAAGTGCCAACACTCCGTGTGCGTGTGTGTGTGTGTGTGTGTGTGTGTGTGTGTGTGTGTGTGTGAATACTGGAGATAGAAGCCATGGGGATTCCACCTCTGAGCTACATCCCCCCAGCCCTGTTTTTTATTATTTTGAAACAGGGTCTCATGAGTTGCAGAGGGCCTCAGTAAGTAGTAGCTGAGGCTGGCTTTGAACCTGTGTGATCCTCCTGTCTCAGCCTCCCAAATGCTGGGATTACAAGCGTGTGCCACCACGCCTGGCTTGGATTCAGATTTCTTAACTGTAAAATTGATTAACTGCACCTGACCTGTGGGTGTGGGTGGTAGTAAGAGAGGGTGGCAAACACTTGGCTCAGAGCGAAGCTTGCTGTGCAGTCAGAGCAAGTGCGTTTGCCCATTCCTTCTACATATGCAAGGTTCCGGACACACAGAGAAAGGGTTGCAGAAGGTGACTTGTCTACCACACTGCCATCGCACAGGGGTCGACTTTGTGCCTTGAGTAGCTGCCCTAAGCGGAGGAATAAAGACAACCTTTTCTATTAAAGTAGCACATTAGAAGTTATAACTGCATAGAAATTTCCATTTTGTAACTACATCTGTAACTGTAGCCTGTGCATCTATTTTTTTTTTTTTTTGTAACTTGTGTGTATTTGTCCCTAAATTCCATTTGCAGACTGCTAGGGAAGCTCAGTTATTTTACTTGGTAAAAACTCTGGTTGACCAGACTCTTCCAGAGCCTTAAATTTTGTTTCAAAACCCCTTCCTGCCCTAGAGTAAGTCAATCAGTGCAGAGTTGTAATTCAGTTTCCTTGTAGAATCTTTATATCAGGATTTCTGTCAGTCTTAGAAATAGCCAATAGCACAGAGTTGTGAGCCCAAGCCTGCACCAATCGGGGAAAGGGTCGAGATCACATCACCAATCAGGGCCTGGGGCAGGATCGCATTGGGGATGAAAGCCAAACTGACTCCCTGCTCAGTGTGCTGTCTACCAGACTTTTCCCTAGTTGGACACCCTTCTGCAGATGTAAATTGCCTGGCTAAGTTACTTTAGATTTCATGAGTTTTTATTTGCAGCTTTCTTAGAATCTGTTTCTAACATAAGGCACACATTTAAAGTGGAGGAAGATCTTTCTAGGAAAAGAAAAGTGAGTGCTGGGCGTGGTGGCGCACGCTTGTAATCCCAGTATTTGGAGGCTGAGACAGGAGGATTGCGCATCACGGACAGCCTCAGCTACTTAGTGAGGCCCTCTGCAACTCATTGAGACTCTGTTTCAAAGTAAAGAATAAAAAATAGGGCTGAGATCTCGCTCAGAGGGTTCCATCCCCAGTACGGGGGGGGGGGGATCCAGTGGGGAATGGAATTAAAAGACCCAGCATCCAGGCTTTGTACTAGGTGTGGAATTTTTTTTTTTCTGCTTTTTTGGCACTGGGAATGGAACTCTGGGGAAGTCTATCTCCCAGTTAAGCCTGCAGCCCTTATTCTTTTTTTTTTTTGGTGTGTGTGTGTGGTGCTGGGGACTGAACCCAGGGGCATTCTACTTTCTAGTTACAACCCCAGCCCTATTTTTTGGTGGTATTAGGGGTGGAATCCAGAGGCTTTCTACCTCTGGGCTATACTCCCAGACCCCTTTTTTAAAAAAAATATTTTATTTGGAAACAGGGTCTCACTAAGTTGCCAAAAGCCTCACTAAGTAGCCGAGGCTGGCTTCGAACCCATGCGATCCTCCTGTCTCAGCCTCCCAAGCGCGGGGATTACAAGCGTGCGCCACCGCGCCCAGCGTTCCCAGCCCCATTTTATTCTTTTATTTTGAAACAGGGTTTTCACTAGGTTGTGGAGGACCTCACTAAGTGGCTGAGGCTGGCCATGAATCTTCTATCCTCTTGTATCAGCCTCCCAAGTACTGGGATTACAAATGCAAGCCACCACGCCCAGCATATTCATTTTGTGTGTGTGTGGCACTGGAGATTGAGCCCCAGGGCATTCTACCTCTGAGCTACATTCCTGGCTTTGATAATGGAGTCTCACTAAGTTAATGAGAGTCTCATTACTTGGCCGAGGCTGTCCTCAAACCTGCAATCCTCCTGGCTCGGCCTCCCAAGTACTGAAATTCCAAATGTGAGCCACCATATTAATTTAATTAATATGGCATATTAATTTAATCAATGAATTTATTTTTTGTGGAACTGGGGCTTGAACCCAGAAATTTTCTACCTCCAAGCTACACATTTAGCCCTATTTTTATTCTTCATTTTATTTATTTATTTATTTATTTATTTATTTATTTATTTATTGGTGGTACTGGGGTTCCTGGAAACCCTTCTACCTCCGGGCTACACTCCCAGGCCTATTTTTAAATATTTTTTTTTGGAAACAGGGTCTCTTACGCTAGCGCTGCTGGCTTCCAAACTGCGCGATCCTCCTCTCTCCGCCTCCCAAGCACGGGGATGACAAGCGTGCACTACCACGCCAGGCTTTTTATTCTTTATTTTAAAACAGGGTCTAAGTTGTGGAGAGAACCTGCAATCTTCCTGTCTTAACCTCCCATGGTGTGTGCCACCATGCCTGGCTAATTTTTATTCTGAAACAGGGTCTTGTTAAGTTTCTGAGGCTGGCCTTGAACCTGTGATCCCCCCCCCCCCATTTCTGCTTCCCATGTTCTGGGATTACAGGCGTGTGCTACCTTCTCTGGCCTAATTGTGGAATTTGAGTGTGGCAGAGGCTTGCCGTCTCCTGTTCTGGTCAAAGTTGTGAAGTTAAGAGTTGTGAAGACTCCGGGAAACGCACAGACGTGTGGGGTTCTGAGGGAGACTGTGGCTGTAGGACCTCGTTGGGATCTTGCTCGACTGTGCAGTCATGCTTATCTCCCAGCCCCCACACAGCATCCCTAGATCCAGTCAGGAGGCTTCTGATCCTGTTGCTGTTGGTTGCCTGATGCTAAGTAAGACATTTACTCGTTCCCCACTTGTAAAATGAATTAACCTGAGATCAGTTCTGCCTTCATTCCTCTCGCCCCACACACTGGGAATTGAATCCAGGGAGCCCTAGTACTGAAAGCTACATTCACAGCCTATTTATTTATTTAGCCTGGGATGGAACCCAGGGGCATTCTACCTCCGACCTACACCCCCAGACTTTTTTTTTTTTTTTGGTGGTACTGGGGTTCCTGGAAGCCCTTCTACCTCTGGGCTCCACTCCCAGACCTGTTTTATACTTTTTTTTTTTTAAATGTGGAAACAGGGTCTCTTAAACCAGTGCAGCTGGCTTCGAACCTGCGCGATTCTCCTGTCTCCACCTCCCAAGCGCGGGGATTACAAGCGTGCGCCGTCATGCCCGGCTTCCAAGACCTATTTTTTATTCATCTAGAAACAAGGTCTCACTGGGTTTGCAAAGGGCCTCACTAAGCAACTGAGGCTGGCCACGAACCTGCGATCCTTCCCGAATGCTGGGATAACAAGCGTGCACACCGCAAACGCTCATTCTTATTTTCGAGACAGGGTCTTCCCTAAATTGGCAAGGCTGATTTCGAATGTGAGATTCTCCTGCCTCAGCCTCCCGGGTAGTTGGGATTAATGGTTTGAACCACTAAGCCCCGCTGTGGGCATTTAATTTCTTCGTGTGTGTGTGTGTGTGTGGGGGGCACAGAGGCATTCTATCTCTGGGATAAATCTCCAGCTCGACTTTATTTCTTATTAGAAAACAGGGTCTAAATTGTGACGGCCTCGCTAAATTGGCTTCGAACCTGCGATTCTCCTGTCTCAGCCTCCCAAGTATTGGGATTACCGGCGTGTGTCGCCACGCCCGGCTGGCTTTTAATTTATTTCTCTGGTTCTCCCCTCCCCATTTAATACCTGACAATATTTATGTCTTGAACACAAAGACAAAGAAAAACCAGTGGCTTCTAATAAGTGCTGTGATTTCTGATATGCTTGTGGGAAATGTCTTCTTTGATCCTAGTATATGCGAGGGGTGACGAGGAGAATAACACAGAAGCCCTCCGCGGACACACACGGAAGAATAAAGCACTGAGAAACTACCAGGCAGTTACAGTCCGGTTTTAGAAGAATCGAGTCCCTCACTTTTCGCTTCCGCCTTCCGCAGCAGCCAATGAGCACTCAGCGCTTCGCCTTTCCTACAGAAAACTACAAATCCCGGCAGTCAATTCGCGGAGTGACAGCTTTCTGCGCCAATCAGAACTAGCCGGCCCCGCCCCAGACGCGGAACTCCATTTCCCAGGCGCGCTCGGGCCGAGGCGATTTCCCTCCGCTCGCGCCGGTGCCCTCCTCCCGCCTCCGGCTCGCCGTCCTCGCGCCCAGTCACCGGCGCGCGTGCGCGTGCGGGTACGTAGCACGCGAGTGACGCGTAATATGTGGGCCGCTCCGGAGCCGCGGTCGCGCTGTGAGTGAGTGAGGGAGAGTGAGTGCGGACCCGAGCGGTGTGTGTGAACTGTGGCCGCTGGCGGGGTCAGGGGGAGCGCGGCGGAGCCGCCCGGGAAGGTGAGTGGGGGAGCGGGCGGGGCCGGCGGGGGAGGGGCGGCACCTGCCGGGGCGCCGGCGGGAGGGGCCGCGCTCCGGGCCGCGGGAGGCCGGGCCGCGGCCTGACAGGACTTCGGCCGGGTTCCGGGCCGGGGGCGGGGCCGCGCTCCGGGCCGCGGGAAGCTCCGGGTGCCTCTTCCGCCCGGAGTGGGGGCAGGGCGCGCCGCTCCCGCCCGGCCCGCGCCGCGCCGCGCCGGCGGGCGTCCCCGGGCCGCGTGCCGCCTCCCCGCGCGCCCGGCCGGGCGGCGCCTGCGCGGCCCCTCCCCGCGCCCGGGCTCGGGCTCGGCGGGCTCGGCGGCGCCCTCGGCTCCCCCGGCTCCGCGCCGCTCCCCGCCGGCCTGGCTGCCCCGGCCGCAGGAAGAGTTGCCGAGCGCTCGCCGCGGCTCTTTGGGGGTCGCAGATGACTCGTCCGGGGCCAGCGGCTCGGCTATGCCTCCCTCTCTCTCTGTCTTTTTAAGAGAAGCCTTTGATTTCATCTACGTGTTTTAATAATTTATATTCACAGCAGCTTCCTGGTGTAAACGCTTTGTTATAGTGTGAGTTCACTGGAAGCGTCATCCTGACTTCCTTTTTTCAGTTTGAGTTTGTCTGTAATATGTTTATATAAGCGTGTGTATTTAGACCAAAAATCTAGCTTTTTTTCCCTCTTTGGTGGCATTAGGGATTGAATCTAGGGGCATTCTACCTTTGGGCTCCACCCCCACCCAACTTTGTTTTCTTTTACTTCCTTATTCTTGTTCTGGGAATTGAACTCGGGGGGTTGTACCTCTGACCTACACCCCTGGTTGTCTTTTATTTTTAATTTGAATCAGCATCTCCCTAGTTTGGTGAAAGTATCACCATTTGCTGAGACTGCTCTCCAGCCGTGAACCTCCTTCCTGTCTCAGCCCCCCAGGTACTGGGATTAACAGGTGTATGACACCGAGGCCAGTCCTACTTTCTGTTTTGAAACAGGGTGTCACTAAGTTGCGATGGCCCTAACAAATTGCAAAGGCTGGCTCCAAACTTGCAGTTTTCCTGTCTCAGCCTCCAAGTACTGGGGTGACAAGCTTTGCGCCACCATGTGTGGCTGGATTTAGTATTTTCGTGTTTGATATCAAGATTTAGTTTTTCTTTTTTTTGGTGGTACTGGTAATTGAACCAAGGGACATTTATACTTCTGAGCTACACTTCCAGCCCTATTTTTTTTCCTTTTTATTTGTGGCATTGAGGATTGATCCCAGGGACATTCTACATCTGAGCTATCCCCACTCCCCCTTATTTTTATTTTGAAATAGAGTCTCCCTAGGTTGATGAGTCTCACTATTGCTGAGGCTGTCCCGCAACCTGCAATCTTTCTGTCTCTGCCTCCCAGGTACTGGGATTACAAGTGCATCACCACACCTGGCTGTTTTTAGCTTTTATTTGAAACAGTGTTTTACTAGATTTGAGAGTCTCACCACCTTGCTGAGGCTCACTGCAAGCCTCTGATCCTACTGTCTCAGCTTCCCAAGTACTGGGATTACAGGTGTGCACCAACATTCCCAGCTAAAACTTTTTTTTAATCTTCATTTTCTGTGGTACTGAGAATTGCACCCAGGGTCATTTTACCTCTGAACTATACCTCAAACTTAATTTCATGGTTTTTATTTTTTTATTTTTTATTTTTTTGCGGGTCTGGGAATGGAACCCAGGGCCATTTGACCTCCGAGCTACACCCCCCTGCCCTATTTTTTATTCTTTATTTTGAAACCGGGTCTCACTGAGTTGCAGAGGGCCTCACTAAGTAGCTGAGGCTGTCCCTGCGAACCGTGATCCTCCGGTCTCGGCCTCCTGAATGCTAGGATTACAAGCATGCGCCACCATGCCCAGCTATTATTTTTTAATTTTTAATTTTTATTTTTTGCGGGTCTGGGGATGGAACCCAGGGGCATTCTACCTCTGAGCTACATCCCTTAGCCTATTTTTTTATTCTCTATTTAGAAACGGTCTCACCAAGTTACGAAGGGCCTAAGTAGCTGAGGCTGTCCGCAAACTGCTATCCTTTGGTCTCAGCCTCTGGAATGCTGAGATTACAAGTGTGCACCACCATGCCTGTCTTTCTTATTTTATTTTCAAATCAGGATCTCTCTAAGTTGCTAAGGCTGGCTGTGAACCTGTGATTTTCTCTTTTTTTTTTTTTATGGTACTGGGATGTCATCCTGTGTCATTCTACCTCTGAGCTACACTCCCAGCCCTATTATTTATTTATTTATTTATTTATTTATTTATTTATTGGTACTGGGGCTGGAACCCAGATGTTTTCTACCCCCAGGCTATACTCCCAGACCTATTTTATATTTTATTTTATTTGGAAACAGGGTCTCACTAAGTTGCTCAGAGCCTTACTAAGTAGCTGAGGCTGGCTGACTTTTTTTTTTTTTTTTTTTTTTTTTGGTGGTACTGGGGGTGGAACTCAGGGGCGTTTCTACTTCCGGGATACATTCCCAGACCTATTTTTATATTTTATTTGGAAACAGGGTTTTAGTAAGTTGCTGAGAGCCTCACTGGGTAGTGGGGCTGTCTTTGAACCTGTGTAATTTCCTGTCTCAGCCTTCCAAGCACTGGGATTACAAGCCTGCTCTACCACTCCCCGCCCTGAGGCTGCGCAATCCTCCCGTCTCAGCCTCCCAAGTGCTGGGATTACAAGCATGTGCCATCACTCCCTGCTGTCCAAACCATTTTACAGTGTATTTAGAAGCTGGGCATACCCGACTGGTGGTGGAGATTTGTAATTCCAGTACTTGGGAGGCTGAGACAGGAAGATTGCAGGTTGGTGGCCATCCTCAGCGACTTAGTGAGGCCTCCTACAACTTAGTGAGACCATGTTTCAAAACAAAGAATAATAAATAGAGCTGGAAGTGGAGCTCAGGGGTAGAATGCCCCTGGGTTCAATATCAGGAAGAAAAAAAAAAAAAACTGGGCATAGTGGGTCATACCAGCAATCCCAGTACTTGGGACCCTGAGGCAGGAGGATTGCAAGTTCCTGGACAGCTTCAGCAAAGTAGCAAGACTCAGCAACCTAGAGAGAGACCCTGTTTTAAGAGATGAACATAGTAGAGGGCTGGGTGTATAGCTCAGAGGTAGAATACCCCTGGGTCCAGTCTTCAGTATCACACACACACAAAAGTGCATTTAGTAGATTCACAAGATGGTGCAGTCATCACTGCTTTTTTGCTTCCAGACAGTTTTTTTTTTTTTTTTTTTTATCACCTGGAAAGGAAACTTGGTATCTATTTAGTGGTTACTTCTCATTTTCCCTTTCCTTCAACCTTGTCATTTACTAGTCAATTTTCTATAGCACAGTGGATTTATCTAGTCTTTTTTTTTTGAGGGTGTGGGGATGGAACTCAGGGGCATTTGACCTTTGAGCTACACCCCCTGCCCTTTTTTTTAATCCTTTTTTTTTTTTTTTTTGCGGGTTTGGGGATGGAACCCAGGGGGCATGCGACCTCCAAGCTACACCCCCTGCCCCACTTTTTTTATTCTTTTTATTTTATTTATTTATTTATTTATTTTTTGCGGGTCTGGGGATGGAACCCAGAGGCATTTGACCTCTGAGCTACACCCCCTGCCCTAGTTTTTAGTCTTTATTTTGAAACTGTGTCTCACTGAGTTGCAGAGGGCCTCACTGAGTAGCTGAGGCTGTCGGCAAACCGCGATCCTCCAGGTCTCAGCCTCCCGAATGCTGGGATTACAAGCGTGCGCCACCACGCCCGGCTTATTTTTTATTTTGAAACCGGGTCTCACTGAGTTGCAGAGGGCCTCACTGAGTAGCTGAGGCTGTCTGCGAACCGTGATCCTCCAGGTCTCAGCCTCCCGAATGCTGGGATTACAAGCGTGCGCCACCACGCCTGGCTTAATCCTTTATTTTGAAATCGGGTCTCACTGAGTTGCAGAGGGCCTCACTGAGTAGCTGAAGCTGTCTGCGAACCACAATCCTCCGGTCTCAGCCTCCCGAATGCTGGGATTACAAGTGTGTACCACCACGCCTGGCTGGATTTACCTAGTGTTGATGTTTGATATAAGTTGAATTATGTGTAACCTTTTTATGCTTTGTGTGTGTGGGTGTGTGTGTTGGTGGGGATTGAACCCAGGAACATTCGACCTCTGAGCTACACCCCTTTTCCTATTTTTTTTATTCTTTATTTTGAAACAGGGTCTCACTAACTTACAGCGGGCCTCACTAAGTAGTTGAGGCTGTCCGCAAACTGCGATCCTCTGGTCTTGGTCTCAGCCTCCTGAATGCTGACATTAAAACCGTGTGCCACCACGCTCAGCTTGGTCTGATTTTTTATTATCTTGAGATAGGGTCTCACTAAGTTTTAGAGGGCCTCACTAAGCAGCTGAGGATGACCATGAACCTGGATCCTCATTTCTCAGCTTCCCAAGTACTGGGATTGCAAAGTGTGTACCATCATGCCTGGCTTTTTTATATGCTTTTTTCATTTTGCAATTATATTTTTGTGTGGCGTTGGGGATTGAATCAGGGCTTTCTCTCCCAAGCCACACCTCCAGCCCTATTTATTTTATTTGGAAACAGGGTTTTGCTAAGTTGCTGAGGCTGGTCTCAAACCTGTAATGCTCCTGTCTCAGCCTCCTCAGCTTTTTCCTAATGACTAATGTTTATATCTTTAGAGGAATGTCTGCTTGTGTCTTTTACACATTTTTTTTTGGGGGGGGAGGTGTTTCTGGGTTTCTTTTTCTTTTTCTTTTTTCTTTTTTTTTCTTATGGTACTGGGAGTTGAGCCTAGAGGCATTGTACCTTTGAGCTACACCTCCAGCCTGATTTTATTTCTTATTTAGAAACAGAAATCTAGGTTGATGAGAATCTTAATACACTTGCTGAGGCTGTTCAGGAACCTGTGATCCTCCTGTCTTAGCCTAATACATACAGGGATTACAGGTGCGCCACCACACTCACTGGTCATGAGGAGTTATATAAAAGTTAAGAACCACCCTTTTGACCAAGCTTTCTGATTTTTTGACAGTTGAGGAAACTAAGGCTGAGGGAGGTAAAAGGACTTGTCATGACTTGAAAATTGGAGTTTCCCACTACACCACAAATAAAATTATCTGAAGGTCCCGAGGGATGCTTTCTCTCAATTTGTAGTAACTTTCTTGACTTTGCATACGTTCTCTACCCCTCCTCCCTTCCTTTTGTGTGGGAAGTATTCAGGTTTATTTGCCTGTGTTTACTTGTTGCTTGGGCTTCCTTAGGCCAAGTCATGACCACAGTGGCAGTACATGTGGACTCAAAAGCCGAGCTCACGACCCTGCTGGAGCAGTGGGAGAAGGAACATGGCAGTGGGCAGGACATGGTACCTATCCTCACCAGGTATGAAGAATTACGATAGTTTTTAAATTTATAACACACAAATTAGTTTTTTTCCATACATACAGAAAAACTACACTAAAACTAAATATAAAATAGGTCTGGGAGTGTAGCCCGGAGGTAGAAGGGTTCCAAGGAACCCCAGTACCACCAAAAAAAAAAAAAAAAAAAAAAAAAAAAAAATAGGGCTTGGAGTGTCGTTTGGAGGTAGAAATGCCATTGGGTTCCATATCTAGTACTGGGGATTGAACCCAGGGGCATTATACTTCTAAGCTATCCTCTCAGCCCTATTTTTTTTTTAATTACTTTTTATTTGAAACAGGGTCTCACTAAGTTGCAGAGGGCTTCACAAGTAGCTGAGGCTGGCCATGAACCTGCAATCCTCCTGTCGCAGCCTCCCAAGTACTGAGATTACAAGTGTGTGCCACCACTCCTGGCTTAGTCTTTTATTTTTAAAAATTGGGTCTCAGCCAGGCGTGGTGGCGCATGCTTGTAATTCCAGCATTTGGGAGGCTGAGACAGGATTATTGTGGTTCACGGACAGCCTGAGGTACTTAGGCCCTTTGCAACTCAGTGAGACCCTGTTTCACCAAGAATAAAAAATTGGGCTGGGCTGGGGGTATAGCTTGGAGGTAGAATGCTCCTGAGTTCCATTCCCAGTACTGGGGAAAAAAAAAAAGGTCTCACTGCCTAGACGTGGTGGCACATTCTTGTAATCCCAGCGCTTGGGAGGCTGAGACAGGAGGATTACATAGATTCAAAGCCAGCTTCAGCTACTTAGTGAGGCTCTCAGCAACTTAGTGAGACCCTGTTTCCAAATAAAATATAAAAAATAGGTCTGGGAGTATAGCTCGGAGGTAGAAAGCCTCTGGATTCCACCCTCAGTACCACCAAAGGAAAAAAAAAAGGGGGGGGGTCTCACTAAGTTGTAGAGGCCTTATTAAGTTGCTGCTGAGGTTGACCTCAAACCTGCAATCCTCCTATCTCAGTTTCCCAAGTACCAGGATTACAAGCATGTGCCACCACATACAGCGTCTATTTTATTTTTAATTAATTAAAAAAAATTTTTTTTTGCTGTACTCTGGGATGGAAACCAGGGGCATTCTACCTCTGAGACACATCCCCACCTCTGTTTTTTTATTTTTTTAATTCTTTCTTTCCTTTTTTTTTTTTTTTTTTTGTGGTACTGGGGATGGAACCCAGGGGTCTTCTACCTTCGGGCTACTACCCTGACCTATTTTATATTTTATTTGGAAACAGGGTCTCACAAAATTACTGAGAGTCTCATTAAGTGGCTGAGGCTGGCTTCGAACCTGTGTGATAGTCCTGTCTCAGCCTCCCAAGTACTGGGACTACAAGCGTTCGCCACCATGCCTGGCATATTCGTTATTTTGAAACAGGGTCTCAATCTCAGTGAGTTGTAAAGGGCCTCACTAAGTAGTTGAAGGTCTATCTCAGTTGCTGAAGCTGGCTTTGAATCTTTGATCCTTTGTCCTAGACTTCCAAGTACTGGGATTATAGGTGTTTTAACACCCAATAAAGAGGAATATTTATTTTTATTTATTTTTTGTGGCACTGGGGATTGAATCCAGAGGATTCTACCTCTGAGCTAAACCCCCACCCGATTTTATTTCTTATTTAGAAACATGGTCTCACTAAGTTGTTGAGGCTGGTTTTGAATCTGTGGTCCTCCCATCTCAGCCTTCCAAGTACTAGGATTAGAGGCAGGCACCACCACGACCGGCTTAAAAGGAAGATTTTTAATGATGACTCATTAGGTTTTTGGCTTCCAAGTGATGGTAGTGCTTCTTTCCCCCTTTTACTGGGGATTGATCTTAGTGGCACTTTACCACTGAGTTCTATCCACTAACACCCCCCCCCCTTTTTTTTAATTTGTAGACTGTGTCTTGCTAAATTGCCAAGACTGACCTTGAACTTACAGTAGTTCTACTGCCTAGCCTCCTGAGTAGCTGGGGTTATAGTGGGCTCCATTGTGCCCAGCAGTAGTGTTATTTTATTTATTTTTGCCACTGGGGATTGAACTTAGTGGTATTTGACCTCTGAGCTACACCGCAGCCCTATTTATTTTGAAACAGGGTCTTGCTAACTTGCTGAGGCTAGTCTTGAACCTAAGATCCTCCTATTTCAGTGTCCTTAGTAGAGGGATTACAGGCATTTGCCACCACACCTGGAGGTAGTACTTTTTTTTTTTTGCGGTACTGGGGATTGAACCCAGGGCCATTATACCTCAGAACTACACCCCCAGCCCTGTTTTTTATTCTGTATTTTGAAAGAGGGTCTCATTGAGTTGCAAAAGGCCTCACTAAGTAATTGAGGCTGTACTTGAACTGCAATCATCCTGTCTCAGCCTCCAGAATGCTGGGATTACAAGCTTGTGCCACTATGCCCAGCTAGTAGTACTATTTCTTGATGCAGGGAAAATTTAGAGAAGAATGAATTTGGGATTGGAAAATGTTTTATGAGAATAGTTGTTTAGATTTGTATGCTTTTCAGGAAAATACTTTCTAACTCCCTTTTATATCACGCTTTGACTGTTATTGTAGGTGGTACATTTTTTGCAAGCTTAGAGTTGACCCCTTCTTCCTTTTGTGCTAGGATGTCTGAATTGATTGAAAAAGAAACTGAAGAATATCGGAAAGGGGATCCAGACCCATTTGATGATCGGCATCCTGGTAAGATGTGTTCTCTTAAGCTTTTTTTTCCCCTGACAAAAAGAAAATGGCTAATAGTATTTTTCAAGTGAAATAGTATCTTTTGTGAAAAGTCTTATTGTTGATGGCACTCAGGATTGAATCCAGGGTCATTCTACCTCCGAACTACACCCCAGTCCTTTTTATTTTTTATTATTTTTTATTTTTTATTTTTTTGGTGGTAATAGGGTTGGAAGCCAGAGGCTTTCTACCTCCGGGCTAAACTCCCAGACCTATTTTATATTTTATTTGGAAACAGGGTCTCACTAAGTAGCCGAAGCTGGCTTCGAACCTGTGTGATCCTCCTGTCTCAGCCTCCCAAGCGCAGGGATTACAAGCGTGCGCCACCACGCCCGGCTCTTTTTATTTTTTTAACAGGGTCTCACTAAGTGGCAGAGTGCCTCACTGTGCAGCTGAGGTTGGCTGTGAACCTGTGATCTTTCTGTCTCAGCCTCCCGAGTACTGGGATTACAAGTGTGCACCACCACATCTGGCTCAAGCCTTTTTTTTTGTTACAGTATTTCTGAAGATTGGGGCAATGAGGACAAATAAATTCCTGGAAAAATTATAATATTTGTGGTATTTATAGATCAAATAGAACAGAACTAATTTTAATTAAATTAGGTATACCTTAGTTAACTCAGTTGGAATACTTGTAAAGACTAATGAGAAAACAATTCTTCCTTTCTGACTTTTTAAAACTGAAAGTAGTTTTCTTGTGTCCTTTCATTTTTATAACAATAATGTTCCTTTTATTTTTATTTTATTTTTTATTTATTTATTTTTGCAGGTCTGGGGATGGAACCCAGGGGCATTTGACCTCCGAGCTACACCCCCTGCTCTGTTTTTTATTCTTTATTTTGAAACAGGGTTTCACTGAATAGCTGAGGTTGTCAACAAACCTGTCTCAGCCTCCCAAATGCTGGGATTACAAGCGTGCGCCACCATGCCTGGCTGTTCTTTTTATTTTTAGAGAAATATAGTTGAGAATGTTTTCTTTGCTAGGGCCTGAACCCAGTGGCATTCTGCCTTCAATCTATACCCCTGCCTTATTTTATTTTTTATTTGGAAACAGGGTCTTGCTAAGTTGTTGAGAGCCTCACTAAGTTACTGAGGCAGACTTCAAACCTGGGATCCTCCTCTCTCAGCCTCTCAAGTATCAAGATTACAGGTGTGTACCACCATTTCCGGCTGCAGAATTTTTTTTTTTTTTTTTTTGGTGGTATTGGAGGTAGAACCCAGAGGCTTTCTACCTTCGGGCTATACTCCCAGACCCACTTTAAAAAAAAAATATTTTATTGGAAACAAAGTCTCACTAAGTTGCTGAGAGCCTCACTAAGTAGCTGAGGCTGGCTTTGAACCTGTGCGATCCTCCTGTCTCAGCCTCCCAAGCGCGGGGATTACAAGCGTGCCCACCACGCCCGGCTTGCAGAATGTTTTTAATGTCTTACTTTTAGTTAGGATGTTGGCACTTGAAATCCTGACTAATAATCAGATTGTATTTTTATCGCGTGTGTGGTATTGGATATTGAAATTAGGGGCTTTCTACCTCTGAGGTACACCCCCAGTTCTATTTTTTATATTTTACTTTGAAACAAGGTCTTACTAAGTTGCAGAGGGCCTCACTCAGTAGCTGGGGTTGGCTGCGAACTTGTGACCCTCCTGTCTCAGCCTCCCGAGCACTGAGATTACAAGTGTGCGCCATTGCTTGGTTTCTCTGTCTCCCTCTCTCCCCGCCCCTCTGTCTCTCTCTTTCTTTCTTTTTGTGTTGGGGAATTGAACCTAGAGCCTTATGCTTGTTAGACAATCATTCTACCACTAAGCTACATGCCCAGTCCTATGAACAGATTTGATGCCTGCTTCAGTGTTTTGACAGCTAACATATGCTCTATTCTGTGATTTTGGTTTTATTTTGGGCTAATTTAATTATAGTCATAGCAAACTAGTCTGCTTTCATAATGAAATTTTCTGTAATGCAGAATTATGTGGGACCTGAGCCTTTACCATTTTGTTTTCTCTAAGGGAGGTTACCAGAGAGAGAAGCTTAAGTCATGAATGGGCCCACCCTGCATGTAAAGTCGATAGTCACAAGGACTTCTTTTGTGAAGAGGAGTCCGAAATTCTGTGTGTGGAGAGAGTGAATAGGAATTATAAAAACAGTATTACTGTATACCTACCTAGATGCTCCAGGGCTTATTTTCTGTCTGATATACTTCTGTTCTCTATGTAAACTGGGTATTTCAAATTGAGTGCCTAGTTGTTTATGTAATGTTGCCTGCTGTGTGCGCTTGTCTTAGACATTCCTAGACAGTCCTAGAATACTCAGTTTAATTCACATCTTCAATAAGGCAGGAGAACGTGAAGAAGTATGAAAGTAAATGGATGAAGTGGTAATGAGGAAGATAAGAGGGCCAGAGAATGAAATGCTTTTTTTTGTAGTAGAAACTTAAGTCAGTTTTTGCTCCTGCCTGCCCCTCTCTCTCCCCCTCCCTCCCTCTCCCTCTCTCTCTCTCTCTCTCTCTCTCTCTTTTTTTTTTTTTGCAGTACTGGAGGTAGAACCCAGGGGCATTCTACCTCCCAGCTATACCCCTAGTCCTATTTTTTTTTCTTTTCTTTCTTTTTTATTTTGTGGTGCTGGGGATTGAACCCAGGGCCATTCTACCTCTGAGTTATACCCCCAGCCTGCTTTTTTTTTCTTCTTTTTTATTTCTTTATTTTTTATGCGGGCCTGGGGGTGGAACCCATGGGCATTTGACCTCCGAGCTACACCCTCTGCCCTATTTTTTATTCTTTATTTTTGAAACAGGGTCTCACTAAGTTGCGGAGGGCCTCACTAAGTAGCTGAGGTTGTCCGCGATCTGTAATCCTCCGGTCTCAGCCTCCCGAATGCTGGGATTACAAGCGTGCGCCACCACACCCGGCTCTTCTTTATTTTGTAACAATCTCACTACTCATGGAGAGCCTCACTAAGTAGCTGAGACTGGCCACAAACCTGGATCCTCCTATCTCAGCCTCTAAGTATTGGGATTAAAAACATGTGTCACGCCAGGCGTGGTGGCACACGCTTGTAATCCTGTGCTTGGGAGGTGGAGACAGGAGGATCGTGCAGGTTCGAAGCCACCCTAGCTGGCTTAAGAGACCCTGTTTTCAAATAAAAATATAAAAATAGGTCTGGGAGTATAGCCTGGAGGTAGAAGGGTTTCCAGGAACCCCAGTACCACCAAAAAAAAAAAAATGTGTCATTATACCTGTCTCTTCTACCTCTTAATGCTAAATGATATTTATCACTGGCATAATTTCTTTCTCTTTTTTTGGTACTGGGGATTGAACCCAGGGGCGTTCTACCCTTTGTATTATACCTCCAGCCTTATACTTTATTCTTTATTGTGAGAGAATCACAGGTTTGAGATTCAGCAACTTAGGGAGACTGTCAGTAACCTAGAGAGACCCTGTTTCAAAATAAAAAGTGCTGGATGTGTAGCTCAGAAGTAGAATGCCGTTGAGTTCAATCCTCTCTCTCTCTGTCAAACACACACTCCCTCCCTCCCTCCCTCCCTCCTTAGCGTAGAATAGGGCTTGAGGAGTAGCTTGGAGATAGAATGCCCCTGATTCAGTCTCTAGTACCCACCCCCACAGGTGCTTCACTTTTCTTTTCCTAGGAGCTGGGAAGCTCAGGTGGTCAGGGTTATTGTCTCTCTAGGGTTGGTGATTGTTAGTGGGACTCACCTCTTACTCCCAGATGGGTGTCCTTATAGATTGTGGGTGTTTCTCTGCTGCTGTTGTCTTTGTAGTTAAAAGAGAGATTAATCTGGAACCTCTCGTCCCCGCCCACCCATCAGAAGAATTATGCTCTCTAGTTTCTCTGACTTTCCTCCCCCCGGGCTCCTTTATGCAGACCTTGTATACTCTTGGTGATGCTGGTCTGGACTCCGTGTGCTTAGTAGTGAACTTGCTGGGGAATAAGATTAGAGAGCAGTGTCTCAAGGTTTTAAGTTTAAAGGTGGTTTCTTAGTCTAATTCATCACAAGAATCTCATCTTTGTGTTTATTTCTGCAACACTTTACTAGCACTTAAATGAACCCAGTGCCATTCCAGAGGTCAAGCTGTTGGGGATGGTTTACTCATTCCTTTGTTCCTTCCCTCTTCTCTTGGTAGGTCGAGCTGATCCAGAGTGTATGCTGGGCCACTTGCTGAGAATACTCTTCAAGAATGATGATTTCATGAATGCAGTAGGTTTGCTTCTTCTTTTATTCCTCAGAGATTATCAGCAAAAGATGTCATACCTTTATTCGTTAGTTGTTGTTTTTGTACATAGTTTGCTTTCACTTCAGGCCGTGGCAGTGTTGGGAGAAGAGTGGGTAGATTTTGTATTTGTTATTGGTTCACTTGAAATAAGAGTAATCGTTTTTTTGGTCAATGTCCTGGTTGTTTCCAAATTATTTTCTCTTTACAGTATAATTTTTGCAGTTAATGTTGGTGGTGGCTCCCAGGGTGTCTATAGCTCTTCTTGGGCAAGGTGAATTGTGATTGTGAACATAGGAGTTCTTTGGGCTCCTGACTGGAAAATAGAATGATGCATACGATTCTGCACCGAACCTGCTGTGTGCGTTGGATCTGTGAGAGGATAGGAGAGCGCCTTCTCAGATTCAGGGCAGTGGTGAGGAGCAAGGAAAACAAAACGTATATTTTATTCGTAGCATGGGAGCCTACTAGTAACTCAAAGTTGTAGCTGTTTGTTTGGGGTTGGACTGGCATGATCCTTGAGAGCACAATGTTTGATTTAAGTCCAGCTGTGCTATAAACTGACAGTTTGATTTTTGGGCAAGTGGCTTAAGCCTCTTCAAACTTTATTTTCTCTAAGCCTAACTTTTCTAATGCATAAAATGGAGAGCATAGTATTTCAAAACATGTTTGTACTCTGGATGTAATTAACCATAAAAATTGCTTGACACAAAGCCTGGCACATACAGAGAACTGGATAAGTATTACCTATTATTTTTTCATCTGTATTAGTATTTACTCTCAAGTATATTTTTGTATCACCAGTGTCTCTTCTCAGCTTCAGACACTTCCAGCTGCTTTCCAGATATTCTCCCCACAGGCACCGTGGATCCCCCCGTCCGCTCCACAGTCTCTTACTCTTGTTCTCTAGCTCAGTATTGATGTCTTCATCTGGCCACTTAGAAGGTGCCCTTTACTCCTTCAGGCTCTCTGCTTCAGTGAGTAGACAGGTCTTCTCTGCCCCTTAACCTTCACACATCCTTCCCATCCGTCCTTATTGCCAGATCTGCTGCCTGTCATTGGGTTACTGCAGTTGGCTCTTAACTGGTTTTCGTTTTGAGCTCCTTGAATCTATTCTTTTTATAGCCCAGAAATCTTTCTAAAATACAATAACCAGTCATTATACCCTTTGGCTTAAAATCTGTTAATGGCTTCCCATGACCCTCAGGATGAATTTTTAAATTCCTCAGTTTGGCATCTGAAGGCTAATCTGACTCTGGTCTTTGTTCTGACTTCGTTTGTTTCTTGCTGTTGGCCCTCCTCTCCTGTTCTTGATGCTCCTTATTTGTCTTTTCTGTTTTGGCTAGAAGACCTTTGCTTTCTAGATCCTCCTCTGAGTCCTCTGCAGGGGTGTACTGTCTCCTGAAGGACTTCCGTAGCATCTCTTATTTTTTATTTTTTTGTGGTACTGGGGATGGAACCCAGGACCTCTCAATGCATGCTAGGCAAGCACTCTACCACTGAGCTACATACATCTCCAGCCCTTTTTTATTTGTGTATATTGAGAACGGAGTATTAGTAAATTGCCAGGTTGGCATTGAACTTGTGATCCTTGTGCCTGATCCTCTCTAGTGAGGCTGCTTTTCGTGGTGGTGCTGCGTTCGAATCCAGGATTGGCCTGCATTTTGGCTACATTGCCTCCCAGGCCTCTTTTTTGTTCTTTTTTTCTTTGAGATAGTCTCACAAAGTTGCTGGTCTCAAACTCGTGATCCTGCCTTAACCTCCCCAGTAGCTGGGATTATAGGTGTTCAGAACAGATTAAACTCATCTGTTTTCTACTCACCTTTGCTTGATTGGATGGTGTGTGTGTGTGTGTGTGTGTGTGTGTGTGTGTGTGTGTGTGTGTGTGTGTGTTTTACAGGGATTGAACCCAGCAGCATTCTACTTCTGAGCTAAAACCTAGCCTTATTTATTTGTTTTTATTTTTATTTTTTTTCCGTACTGGGGATGGAACCCAAGGGCATTCTACCCCCCTCTACCCCCGAGCTACACCCCCAGCCCTATTTTTTATTCTTTTATTTATTTTTTTTGGTGGTACTGGGGTTCCTGGAAACCCTTCTACCTCCAGGCTACACTCCCAGACCTATTTTATACTTTTTATTTGGAAACAGGGTCTCCTAAGCCGGCGCGGCTGGCTTCGAACCTGCGCGATCCTCCTGTCTCCGCCTCCCAACGCGGGATTACAACTGTGCGCCACCACGCCCGGCGAGGATTTGACATTTTTTATAGTGCTGGGGATTGAACTCAGGGGCATTCTACCTTCAGGCTATACCTCCATCGCTATTACTTATTTTTATTTGAAAACAGAACCTTGCAATGTTGCTGATACCCTTACTAAATTACTGAGGCTGGTTTTAAAACTGCAGCCCCTTTTTATGCTCCTGAGTACTGGGATTACAGATGTGCGCCATCATGCCTGGCTAGGATTTGGCTTTTATTTTTTTATTTTTTATTTTTTATTTTTTTATTTTTGGTGGTACTAGGGGTGGAACCCAGAGGCTTTCTACCTCCGGGCTATACTCCCAGACCTATTTTCTATTTTATTTGGAAACAGGGTCTCACTAAGTTGCTGAGAGCCTCACTAAGTAGCTGAGGCTGGCTTCGAACCTGTGCGATCCTCCTGTCTCAGCCTCCCAAGCGTGGGGATTACAAGCGTGCGCCACCACGCCCGGCTGGATTTGGCTTTTAAAATTGTAGAAGAAATCATGTATGTCATCTTGGATAAAGCAGAATCATAAATATAGTAATGAAAGCTTTAGTTAACAGTTGTTGGGTATGATCTTTTTCATGCTTTTTAAGAGAATGATGGGAATGTATTATGGATTTGTTAAATTTTCACAATTTGATTGGAATAAACTTTGGGAAACAGTGTTCGTCTTTTCCTCACAGCTGGTGAATGCATATGTGATGACCAGCCGAGAACCTCCTTTAAACACCGCAGCTTGTAGACTGCTGCTAGACATCATGCCAGGGCTGGAAACTGCCGTCGTTTTTCAAGAAAAGGTACTTACAACGAGAAAAATCAATTGTCTGTTTTCTCATTGAATGGTGGTCTATTGGATTTGTCTTTTTTTTTTTTTTTTTTTCGCAATACTGAGGTTCCTGGAAGCCCTTCTACTTCTGGGCTACACTCCCGTCTATTTTTACATTTTTACTTGGAAACAGGGTCTCCTAAGCCAGCACGCGTGGCTGGCTTCGTACCTGCGCGATCCTCCTGTCTTTGCCTCCTAAGCGTGGGGATTACAAGCATGCGCCACCACGCCCGGCCTATTGTCTTTCTTTTTAAAATATAATTATTATAGCTTTTTCTTATTCAAATAGCAATGTATGTTATAGAAATTTAAGAAATCCAGATAACCAAAAGAAAAATTTAAAAATAGCTATTTGGGTGAGCACTTGCTTTATGGATACTGTGTTTTTTTGTTTTTTTGTGTGTGTGATTTTATTTTTTGGTACTGGGGATCGAACCCAGGGGTATTCTACCTCTGAGCTACACTTCCAGCCCAATTTTTTTTTGGTGGTACTGGGATTCCTAGAAACCCTTCTACTTCTGGGCTACACTCCCAGACCTATTTTTATACTATGTTATTTGGAAACAGGGTCTCTTAAGCCAGCACAGCTGGCTTCAAACCTGTGTGAGCCTCCTGTCTCAGCCTCCCAAGCATGGGGATTACAAGCATGTGCCAGCATGCCTGGCCCAGCCCAATTTTTTATTCTTTATTTTGAAACAAGGTCTCACTGAGTTGCAAGGGGCCTCACTAGTAGCTGAGGCTGTCCTCGAACCGTACCGTGATCCTTCTGTCTCAGCCTCCCGAATGCTGGGATTATAAGCGTGCACCACCAAGCCAGACTGATACTGTGGTATTTTTAAAAATCTTAATAGTAAGCTGAAGGAAGCCAGGCAGAGTGGTGCATGCTTGTAATCCCAGTACTTGGGAGTCTAAGACAGGAGAATTGCAGGTTCAGCAAATAATGGCCTCAGCAAATAACAAGACTTTCGTCAACCTAGTGACCCTGTTTCAAAATAGTAGAGTTAGAGCTATAGCTCATAGGCAGAATGCTTCTGGGTTTATCCCCAGTGCCACAAAAAGAAAAAAGCTGAGCCAGGCCTGGTGGCACATTCCTGTAATCCCAGTACTTGGGAGACTGAGACAGGATGATGTTCAAGGGCAGCCTCATCAAAGAAGTGAGATTCTCAGCAACCTTGCTAGACTCTGTTTCAAAGACACAGAACTAGCTGGGTGTGGTGGTGCATGGTTGTAGTCCAGTACTTAGGGAGCTAAGACAGAAGGATCACAGGTTGGAGGCTAGCCTCAGCTACTTAGGGCCTCTGCAACTTAAAAGAGACCCTGTTTTAAAATAAAGAATAAAAAATAGGGCCGGGGGTGTAGCTCCGGGTAGAATGTTCCTGGGTTCCACACTCCCAGTACCTTAAAAAAATAAATAAAAACCACCACCAATAGCAACAACAACAACAAAAAAAAAAAAAAATCAAGAAAAAAAAACAGGTCTAAGGCTATAGTTCAGAGGTAGAATGCCCTTGGTGCCACAAGACGAATGAGTAGAAGCCAGGTGCAGTGGTGCACACCTGTAGTCCCAGTACTTAGGAGGCCAAGATAGGAGGGTGACAGGTTTGAGGCCAACCTTAGAAACTTAGATCCTGTTGCAAAAAAAAAAAAAAAAAAAAAAAACAAATAACAACAACAACAACAAAACTAAGCTGTGGTGATGCATGCTTGTAATCCCAGTACTTCGGAGGCTGAAACAGGAGGATCACAGGTTCACAGCCAGCCTCAGCTACTTAATGAGGCCCTCTGCAACTCAGACCCTATTGCAAAATAAAGAAAAAAAAATAGGGCTGGGGCGTAGCTCAGAGGTAGATGACCCTGGATTCAATCACCAGTACTGCCAAAAAAAAAGAAGAAAATTAAAATAGTTGGGGGTATAGCTCAGGGGAATAAAGCCCTTTAGTTCAGGCCCCAGTACCAAATACATACATACATATATAAAATAAAAAAGGGCTGGGGATATAGCTCAGTGGTTCAGCTCTCAGTGAACCCTAATACTCCCAGTATCCATAATACTACAAAAAAGAAAACACCTCTGAGACAGTCATGAACTAAAAGATCTGGAGATTGCATGAGATAGGAAAGTAAAAATGGTTAGGGGTGGTGTAGCTCAGAGGTAGAATACCCCTGGGATTAATCCCAAATACAACTAAAAAAAGAAAGAACACTAAAAAGAATAGCCAGCCAGCATGGTGGTGCACGCTTGTAATCCTACTACTTGGGAGACTGAGACTGGAGGATCGCAAATTCAAAGCCAGCCTCTGCAACTTAGGCTCACAGCAATCTAGTGAGACCCTGTTTCCAAATAAATAAAAAATCGGTCTGGGGGTGTAGCTTAGAGGTAGAATGCTTCTGGGTTCAATCCCTAGTACCAAAAAAAATTCTATTTTTGTTTTTAGTTTGGTTTGTCTTTGTTGTTAAAATAATTGTATGTATTATTATTATTTTTTTTGGTGATACTAGGAGTTGAACTTGGGGCCTAGCTCACGTCAGGCAAGCACTGTCCTATTTTTGTTTATTTTTAAATTTTTTTTATTTTGTGGCCCAGCTTGGCCTCAAACCTGTGTCCTCTTGTGTTAGTAATGTGAGGAGCTGGGATTTGGGGCATGTACTGCTGTGATCAGTTTACTTGCATGTCGATTCATCTTTTTATCTTTTTTTTTTTTTTTGGTGGAACTGGGAATTAAACCCACGGGCATTCTACCTTCAAACTATACCCCCAGCCCTTTATTTTTATTCTTTATTTTGAAACAGAGTCTCACGAAGTTATGGAGGGCCTCACTAAGCAGCTGAGGCTGGCCGTGAACCTGTGATCCTCCTGTCTCAGCCTCCCAAGTACTGGGATTACAAGCGTGTGCCACCACACCCGGTGATTCTTAATATTTTCTATTGTTTGAAAAGGGGTCTTGCTATAACGCTTAGGCTGATCTCAGACTCCTTCCTTAGCCTCCCACTTAGCTGAAACTATAAGCTTAAACCACCATGCCTGGTGTATTTTTTTTTCTATTACAAATGTCATTGATATATTTTAACCTTTTTTTTTTTGTCATAACTGGAATCTTTGCTTATTATTTTTAGCTAGAAAAAGGGTCTCTTCTGATGTGTACTGTTTCTTTCAATTCCACAGGAAGGAATTGTCGAAAATCTCTTCAAATGGGCCCGAGAGGCTGATCAGCCATTGAGGACATATTCCACTGGACTGTTAGGAGGTGCTATGGAAAATCAAGATATTGCTGCCAACTACAGGGATGAAAATTCACAGCTGGTAAGGACCCTGTGAGAAGGAACTTTTGAATAATGTGGGGGAAGAATATTCACAAATTCTTTCTCTCTTCCTCTCTTTTCTTTTCTTTTCTTTCTGTGTGTGTGTGTGTGTGTGTGTGTGTGTTTGGTACGGGGATTGAACCCAGAGTCATTCTACTGCTGAGCTACATCCCAATCCTATTTTATTTTTTAATTTTTTGTAATTTTATTTGTTTATTTTTGGTGGTCCTGGAGATGGAACCCAGGGTCCTTCTACCTCTGGGCTATACTCCCAGACCTATTTTTTATAATTTTTATTTGGAAACCGGGTCTCTTAAGCCAGCAGAGGCTGGCTTCGAACCTGTGTGATCCTCCTGTCTCAGCCTCCCAAGCACAGGGATTAAAAGTGTGTGCCACCACCCTCGATGCTTTTTTAAAATATTATTTATTTATTTATTGTGGAACTGGGGATGGAACCCATGGGCTTTTCTACCTCCAGGCTATACTCCCAGAGCTATTTTATACTTTGTTTGGAAATAGGGTCTCAATAAGTTGCTGAGAGCCTCACTAAGTAGCTAAGGCTGGCTTCGAACCTGTGGGATCCTCCTGTCTCTGCCTCCCAAGAGCTGGGATTACAAGTGTGCCTGGCCCCAACCCTATTTTATTTTATTTTATTTATTTATTTATTTATTTATTTATTTATTTATTTATTTTTGTGGTACTGGGGGTGGGACCCAGGGCCTTTTCTACCTTTGGGCTATACTTCCAGACCTATTTTATACTTTATTTGGAAACAGGGTCTCACTAAATTGCTGAGAAGCTGAGGTTGGCTTCAAACCTGTGTGATCCTCCTGTCTCAGCTTCCCGAGCACTGGGATTACAAGTGTGTGTCACCACGCTCGGCTGTTATTTTTTATTTTGAAATGGTCTTGTCAGGTTGCTCATCCTGGCCTGGGACCTATGATCCTCCTGTCTCAGCCTCCCAAGTATTGGGATTATGGGTGTATGCCACCATGCCTGACTGATTATGACATTTTATACTAAACAAAGAGTAGTACCATTCCCTGTATCCCATTCCCTTTCCTTTCCTAATTTCTGTGTTAAAAATATTAAGCCTAAGCCAAGCGTGGTAGTGCATGCGTGTAATCCCAGCACTTGGGAGGCTGAAATAGGAGGATGGCAGGTCTTAGGCCTTCAGAACAACTTAGTGAGACCCTGTTTCCAAATAAAGAATAAAAAATGGGGCTAGGGGTGTAGCTTGGAGGTAGAAGGCCCCTGGATTCAATCTCCAGTACCTCAAGGGGAAAAAAAAATAGAGCCAGGCGTGGTGGCACATGCTTGTAATCCCAGCATTTGGGAGGCTGAGACCGGAGGATCGTGGTTCGTGGACAGCCTCAACTACTTAGTGAAGCTTTCCGCAACTCAGTGAGACCCTGTTTCAAAATTAAGACTAAAAAATAGGGCTGGGGGTGTAGCTCAGAGGTAGAATGCCCCTGGTTCCATCCCCAGTATTGAAAAAAAAAAAAAAAAAAATATATATATATATATATATATCTCCTATACCAAGGTGGAATTGTCTACCATTTTATTTTTTATTTTTAAATGCAATTCAGGATGAATTGCAGGCATAATCTCTGTGTGTCTCTTTTTTTTTTTTCTGGTACTTGGGATTGAACCCAGGGGCATTCTAGCACTGAGTTATACTCCCAGCCCTTTTATTTTTTATTTTTAAAAATTATTTATTTATTTATTTTTTGGAGTACTGAGGATGGAACCCAGAGGCATTCTATCGAGCTACACCTCCAGCCCTATTTTTTATTCTTTGTTTTGATACCAGGTCTCACTGACTTGCAAAGGGCCTCACTAATTAGAGCTAAAACTGGCGTGAACTAGGATCCTCTTGTCTCAGCCTCTTAAACGCTGGAATTACAAGTTTGGGCCACCACACCCAGCTATATTTTTATTTTAAAGCTAGCTTTGGCTGGGCGTGGTGGCGCACGCTTGTAATCCCAGGGGCTTGGGAGGCGGAGACAGGAGGATCCTGCAGATTCGAAGCCAGCCACGCTGGTTTAAGAGACCCTGTTTCCAGATAAAAATATAAAATAGGTCTGGGAGTATAGCCCGGAGGTTAGAAGGGCTTCCAGGAACACCAGTACCACCAAAAAAAAGGGCAAGGTTTGCCGGGTGTGGTGGCGCACGCTTGTAATCCCAGCATTCGGGAAGCTGAGACAGGAGGATTGTGGTTCGCGGACAGCCTCAGCTACTTAGTGAGGCACTCCATAACTTACTGAGACCCTGTTTCAAAATAAATAATAAAAAATAGGGCAGGGGTGTAGCTTGAATGTCAAATGCCCCTGGGTTCTTTCCCCAGACCTGGGGTGGGGGACAAAAAAACAAAAACAAAAAAACAAAAACAGGGTTTCACTATGTAGCTAAGGGTTTTATTAAATTGCTGAGTCTCGCCTGAAACCTGTTGTCCTCTTGTTTTAGCCTTTCAAGTACTGGGATTACAGGCATGTGTGACTGTGCTTGGCTATTCATTCATTTTTATTTTATTTTATTTTTTTTCTTTGGTGGTACTGGGGTTCCTGGAAGCCCTTCTACCTCGGGGCTACACTCCCAGACCTATTTTTACATTTTCATTTTGGAAACAGGGTCTCCTAAGCCAGCGCACGGCTGGCTTCGAACCTGCGCGATCCTCCTGTCTCCGCCTCCCAAGCGCGGGGATTACAAGCGTGCGCCACCACGCCCGGCTCATTTTTATTTTTATTTTTTGTGGCACTGGGGATGAAACCCCAGGGACATTCTATCTCAATCTTCCTGTCTCAGCCTCATGAATGCTGGGATTACAAGGGTATGCTGCCATGCCTGGCTTTTATTTTTTATTTTGAATGAGGCTACTTCTAAATTACCACATACTGGCCTAAAATGTGCAATTTTTCTGTCTTCATTCAGTCTTCCAATTATTGGAATTACAGGCATGTGCCACTAGGCCTGGCTCTTTTTTTTCTCTCTTAGTACTAGAGATAAAACCAGGGTTACTCCGACCTATACCCAGCTCTTAGTTTTTTATTATGAAGCAGGGTCTCATAGGTTACTACATGTTGGTCTTGATCATGCTGTTCACCTGTCTCAATCTCTCTAGTACTATAGTTATAGGCATGGTCCATCATGCCCATTTCCTGTGTGTATGTTTGTGTGTGTGTGTGTGTGTGTGTGTATCTATTGTGGTACTAGGGATTGAAGCCAGGGACATTCTACCCCTGAATCACACTTCCAGCCCTTTTTTTTTTTTTTGCGGGTCTGGAGATGGAACCCAGGGACATTCGACCTCCGAGCTATACCCCCTGCCCTATTTTTTATTTATTTTGAAACCAGGTCTCACTGAGTTGCAAGGGCCTCACTAAGTAGCTGAGGCTGTCCGCGAACTGCGATCCTCCAGTCTCCCGCCTCCCGAATGCTAGGATGACAAGCGTGCGCCACCATGCCTGGCTTCCAGTCCTTTTTTTATTTTTTGTTCTGAGATAGGTTTTGAATAGGTTGCTGAGGTTATTCTTAAGCCTGCAATCCTCTTATTTCAGCCTCCTAAGTACTGACTGGGATTACAGGTGTGACCACACCTGGCCTCTCTTTTTAAAATTAAACACAATTGCATTCTTCAGGGTTGTTTTAAAAGGTAAGTATTTAAAGCCAGGCGTGATAGCATTAGCTTGCAATCCTAGTACATGGGAGGCTGAGACAGGAGGATTCTAAGTTGGTGGCCAGCATCAGCAACTTATGAGGCCCTGTTTGAAATAAGGTATAAGATTTGGCTAGGGGTGTAGCTCAGACGTGGAATGCCCCTGAATTCAATCTTTAGTACTGCCAAAAAAAAGTACTTGGAAGAAAAAAATTAAATGTTTAATGTAAAAAATAAGTTATAAATTATGTACAGTGTAGGTGACAGTAGAGTAGTTAAATTTGAGAGCGTTATGTTTGGGTTTCAGAGGCACTCTTTCAAGTCTGGGTGTGGTGGTGCATGCCTGAAATCCTAGCTGATTGGAACAGTAAAGCTGCAGGGTGGCAAATTCAAGGCCGTCTTAGGCAACTTGCTGAGATGCCGTCTTAAGATAAAAGAGGGGATGCGGCTCAGTGGTAGAGTGCCTGGGTAAGGCTCTATGTTCAATCCTACAGCCATCTCCCCAGAAAGAGACGAAAACAACCTACAATTTTAGCTAATATCTGCCTTTTTATGTGTGATGCCAACCTACCTTGACTCAAACCAAATCAGTTGTTAATTTGTTTTATGAGCAAATTGTATGGTTTGGGTTCTGGGAAATTTTATGGTGAATGAGGCTTTTACCCAAAGCTTGATACCATCAAGTTTTAGAAATTGTTAAAATATTTATCCTATCTTCTTTTTTTCATGTGATTCTGGGATTAAACCCAGGAGCATTCTACCATTGAGCTACTCCCCTAGCCCCATTGTTTATTTGTTTGTTTGTTTGTTTGAGCTGGGGAACGAGCCCTATTTTTTATTCTTTATTGTTTGAACTGAGGTACCCCAAGCTCTATTTTTTATTCTTTATTTTGAAACAGGGTCTCACTAAGTTGCTGAGGTTGGCCACAAACCTACAATCCTCCCGTCACAGCTTCCCAAGTAGTGGGGTTACAAGTGTGCCTCACCATGCCCAGCTTTGAATGTTTTTTGTTTTTTAATTTTTTCTTTTGGTAGTACTGAGAATTAAACCCAGGGGCAGTACTGTCTTTGCACTACACCCCAGCCCTATTTTATTTTTATTTTGAAACAAGGTCTCACCAAGTTGCAGAGGACCTAAATTGCTGACGCTGCCCACGAACCTGCAATCTTGCTGTCTTAGCCTCCCAAGTACTGGGATTACAGGCATGTGCCATCATGCCTGGCTTATTTTTTATTTTGAAACAGTCTTGCTAAATTGCTGAGAGCCTCATGAAATTGCTGAGGCTGGTTTTGAACTTGTGATCTTCCTGTCTCAGCTTCCCAAGTACTGGGATTGTAAGTAAGCACCTTCTCACCTGCTCTTATCAGATTTTTACTATTGCCAGGCATTATATTAAGTGCTTGAGCGTCCAGTGGAAATGAGTTATTTATTAAGAATTGTTTACATTAAGATAAGAGGCCAGGTAGCTGGGCGTGGTGGTGCATACTAATCCCAGCATTTGGAAGGCTGAGACAGGAGGATCGGGGTTCTCACACAGTTTCAGCTACTTGGTGAGGCCCTTCACAACTCAGTGAGACCCTGTTTCAAAACAATAAAAAATAGGGTTGAGGGTGTCATTCAGAGGTAGAATGCCCCTGGGTTCCATCCCTAGTACCGTAAAAAAAAAAAAAAAAAAAAAAAAAAAAAAAAAAAAAGCAGCAGCAGCAGCCAGGCATGGTGGTGCATTATTGTAATCCCAGCATTTGGGAGGCTGAGACAGGAAGATTTGGGTTCCCGGACAGCCTCAGCTACTTAGTGAGGCCTTTTGCAACTTAGTGAGACTTTGTTTCAAAATAAAGAATAAAAAAAAAATAAAAAATAAAAATAGGGCTGGGGGTGTTGCTTGGAGGTAGAATGCCCCTGGGTTCTATCCCCAGTACTGCAAAAAAAAAAAAAAAAAAAAAAAAGATTAGAAGAGACCACCCCTTTTACTCGAGTATTTGTTGGTAGGTGGCAATAGTGCTTCGAAGACTGAGGGAGCTACAGCTTCAGGAAGTGGCTTTGCGGCAAGAAAACAAGCGTCCTAGCCCGCGGAAGCTGTCCTCGGAGCCCCTCTTGCCTCTGGATGAAGAAGCTGTGGATATGGACTATGGTGACATGGCAGTAGACGTAGTAGATGGGGAACAAGAAGAAGCTTCTGGAGATATGGAGATTTCCTTTCACCTTGATTCTGGCCACAAGACCAGTAGTAGAGTGAACTCAGCAACTAAACCTGAGGAAGGAGTGTTAAAGAAAAACAAGTCAGCAAAACAGGGTGACAGAGAGAGCTTTAGGAAAGCCAAGCAAAAGCTGGGTTTCTCGTCTTGTGATCCAGATCGCATGTTTGTTGAGCTATCTAATAGTAGCTGGTCAGAAATGTCCCCCTGGGTGATTGGCACCAATTATACCCTTGATCCTATGACTCCTGCTATTGAGCAGCGGCTCATTCTCCAATACTTGACCCCTCTAGGAGAGTATCAGGAGGTAAGCATACTGTTTAGACTTTGGGACTTTGTGTTTATTTCTGGGGTATTTTATGGTAGCACTTTCTACATTGTCATGTTCTTTACTATAGAAAAATCTTGACCTAAAACTGTTAAAAGGTTTTATGTAAGTTACTTTGATAAGATCTATTTGATTAAAGTCCATTTATATATTTATTTGAAAAGGAAGTAGGGCAGAAGGTCTCGTTTCTTTAATCTCCTGTCCTCATAGAATGGAGTAGGAAATGTGTGAAAAATAAAGCTTAAATAAAAGATTTATTTTTGGTTTTTATTTCAGTTACTTCCCATATTCATGCAACTTGGATCACGGGAGTTGATGATGTTCTATATTGACCTGAAACAGACTAATGACGTCCTGCTTACGTTTGAGGCACTCAAGGTAAAGTTTTTAAAAAATACTAGGTAACTGAGCATCTTATCGACAAACGTGTTTCATACCTGTACTTACAGTGGGTATTGGTATAAAATATGTGACTTTTGAGATTGTGAACTATAGCTAGTGCCTCTCAATGAATTTTTATTTTAGTTGAATTAGACATATGTTGCCAATGACTGCTGCTGTGAATAGTACCATTCCTGAGTATTGGAATAGAATCGAAATGGAGAAAATTTGCATTTTAGTCCTCAGAAATCTTAGGCTGGAAAGAGGTCTGACATGATTCGAGTAGCATGTGTAAAGCATGTGAGCCCATGGTTGTTGTTTTTTTTTGTTGTTGTTGTTTTCTGGTGGTACTCAGGGTGGAACCCAGAGGCTTTCTACCTCCGGGCTATACTCCCAGACCTACTTTTAATATTTTATTTTGAAACAGGGTCTCACTAAGTTGCTGAGGGCCTCACTAAGTAGCTGAGGCTGGCTTCAAACCTGTGTGATCCTCCTGTCTCAGCCTCCCAAGAGCTGGGATTACAAGCATGTGCCACCATGCCCGGCCTCATGGTGGTTTTTTTTTTTTTTGCGGGTCTGGGGATGGAACCCAGGGGCATTCTACCTCTGAGCTACAGCCCCTGCCCTAATTTTTATTCTTTATTTTGAAACCGGGTCTCACCGAGTTGCAGAGGGCCTTGCTAAGTAGCTGAGGCGGTCCACGAACCGCCATCCTCCGGTCTCAGCCTCCCGAATGCTGGGATTACAAGCGTGCCCACCACGCCCGGCTCTTATGGTGTATTTTGAATAGTGGGATGAACATAGAGATGAGAGTTGTCTTCAGTAGCCGAAGGTATTGTTTTCGGATCTAGAATAGGATGCACTGGAAGAAGGGATTGGGGCAAGGTGCTGTTTCTGTGGGTTTTGGTGGGGGGTTCTTTTTAATGCTTTGTGGTTTCTCTTTTTTTTTGGGGGGGGGGGTCTATTAGGGATTGAACCCAGGGCTTTGTGCATGTTAGGTAAGTGTTTTACCACTGAGCTGCAGCTTGAGATCTTGTGTGGGGAATTATAATAAGTGCCATTATTCAACTATGCAAAGCCACATAAGGAACAAAAGAAAATGAATGGATGAAAAGGAAAAATTCTCAAAAGAAATCCTTAGAGAAAAATAAAATTGTACAATCATGGGTATACCGTTTTGTTCAAAAGGAAGATCACATGGTATAAAAGAAAGGACAGATGTTGAAACTAGAAGAAATAAAATGGTTAATTTAATTTAATTAATTTATTTTTTGCAGGTCTGGGGATGGAACCCAGAGGCATTTGACCTCCGAGCTACACCCCCCTGCCCAAGTTTTTATTCTTTATTTTGAAACCGGGTCTCACTGAGTTGCGGAGGCCTCACTAAGTAGCTGAAGCTGTCCGCGAACCGCGGTCCTCCTGTCTCCACCTCCCAAATGCTGGGATTACAAGCGTGCGCCACCACGCCCGGCTGAAATAAAATGGTTTAAAATAATAAACTGAAGCAGGTGTGGGGTGCGGCTGCAATCCCAGCACTTGGGAGGCCGAGTCAGGACATGAGGCCTTCCCCAGAAATTTATCCAAATCCTGTTCCAAAGAAGTAAGGCAGGGTTGGTGGCACTTGAGAGGCTGGGACAGGAGGAATCACAGGTTTTTGGCCAGCCTCAGCTATTTAGTGAGACTCTCCACAACTTGGTGAGATCCTGTTTCAAAATAAAGAATAAAAAATAGGGCTGGGGGTAGAGCTTGGAGGTAGAACATGCCTGGGTTCAATACTCAGTACCACAAAAAAAAAAAAAAGGTAAAATAGGGTTGGGTATAGTTCAGAGATAGAATGCTTCTGGGTTCCATCTGTAGTACTCCCCCTCAAAAAGAAGTAAATTGAGAAACTGGGCTTTATATAGATCTAAAATACAAGGAAAGAGAACAGGCAGTGTTTGTGTCCATAGGTAAGCTGGGTTATAGATGGTGGTGAGTCAAGGAAATTTAATTAATTAATTTATTTATTTATTTATTATGGGTCTGGGGATGGGATCCAGAAGCATTCGACCTACGAGCTACACCCCCTGCCCAATTTTTTAAAAAATTATTTTGAAACGGGGTCTCACTGAGTTGTGGAGGGCCTCACTCAGTAGCTGAGGCTGTCGCGAACTGCGATCTTTTGGTCTCCGCCTCCCGAATGCTGGGATGACAAGCGTGCGCCACCACGCCCGGCTTTTTATTTTTATTTTTATATTTTGGTAGTGAGGATTGAACTCAGGGACATTGTACTTCTGCTACATCCCCAGTCATATTTTTATTTTTCATTTTGAAACAGCCTCACTGGGGCTATGAACATCTCACTACTTGTCGAGGCTATCCTTGAACCTACAATCCTCTTGCTTCAGCCTATCAACTACTGGGTTTATAAAAACCCAGGGACTTTCTACCTCTGAGCTACACCCCAGCTTTCTACCTCTGAGCTACATCCCAGCCCAATTTTCATTTTTATTTCTTTTAATTACTTATTTATTTATTTATTTTGCGGTACTGGGGATGGAACCCAGGGGCATTCTACTTCAGAGCTACACTTTCAGCCCTATTCTTTTTTTTCCTTTATTTTGAAACTGGGTCTCATTGAGTTGTAAAGGACCTCACTAAGTAGCTGAGGCTACCCTTGAACTAGGATCCTCCTTTCTCAGCCTCCCAAATACTGGAATTATAAGTGTGAACCACCATACCTGGCTCCCTTTTTTATTTTGGGAGGATTTTACTAACTTGCTGAAGCTGCCCTCGAACCAGTGATCCTTCTGTCTCAGCAAACCAAGTAATGGGATTATAGGCATGTACCACTATACCTGGCTAGAATTAAGGTTTCAGTACGGGGGATGGAACCCAGGGGCATTCTTCCTCTGAGCTATACTTCCAGCCTTATATATATATTTTTTTTTATGATTTAAAGAAGTTTATTAGAAAGAAATACAGCTCCATATCATACTGGCATGGAGGGGTGACTCGAAATGAATACACCCCCGCCTTATATTTTAATTTATTATTTTGAAACAGGGTCTCACTGATTTGCAAAGGGCCTCACTAAGTAGTTGAAGCTGGCTGCGAACCCGGATCCTCCTATGTCAGCCTCCCAAATACTGGAATTACAAGCGTGCGCCACTATGCCTGGCTAGAATTAGGGTTCTTGATAACATTCCTTGTGGAATTACAAATCTGTAATCCCAGTACTTGAAAGATGTGTTTTGTTTCTCCATTGTACTTATTGTGGCAGTGGAATTGTTACTGTATGGTAGTGACATTATGAGAAAACTGCTCACATGGCTTAAGTGCTAGGGGGACCTACATGGCTTAGCTGCTTCCTGAAGGAAGTATTGGGTGGAAGCATGGTAGAGGATAGGAGGAGGAGAGCCGAGCCTGGTAGTGCACGCCTGTAATCCTAGTATTCGGGAGGCCGAGACAGGAGGATTGCAGTTCTGGGGCCAGCCTCAGCTCCTTAGTGAGGGCCTCTGCAACTGAGACCCGTTTCAATATAAAGAATAAAAAATAGGGATGGGGATATAGCTCAGAGGTAGAATGCCCCTGGGTTCAATCCCCATTTAAACACACACACACTATGATGGGAGGGATTCAAATGATATGTATGCGTATATGGATTAGTCTGACTTTAGGTACTGAATTTCTGAAAAGAGTAAATATTTGTTGTTTTTGCCACTGACTTTGATCAAAGCTGTTCAAGTATCAAATCATGTAATTGCACATGTTTTCTTGTCTGGTCTTGAACCTTGGCATGGCAGACAGGGGGAGCTCTAGCTCTTCTCATACGCTGCCAGAGTGTCTTCAGAGTCATTAAGCAGCCTGCTGTTTGAATCGCACTCCAGGCCCTTACAATTATGCAGGAGATTGGGTCCATCAGAGTCCAGTGGGATTGAATTCTCACTTAAGGAAATTTACGCTTGTAATCCAGTACTTGGGAGGCTGAGACGGGAGGATCGTAGGTTTGAGACCAGCCTAAGCAACCTCTTGAGTCCCTCTGCAACTTAGTGAGACCCCTTTCAAAATAAAAAGGAATGCCGGGCGTGGTGGCGCATGCTTGTAATCCCAGCATTTGGGAGGCTGAGACCTGAGGATCGCGGTTCTTACTTAGTGAGGCCTTCCACAACTCAGTGAGACCCTGTTTCAAAATAAAGAATAAAAAGTTGGGCAGGGGGTGTAGCCCGGAGGTCGAATGCCTCTGGGTTCCATCCCCAGCCCCGCAAAAAAATAAATAAATAAAAAAGAATAAAAAATAAGGCTGGGGGTGTAGCTTGGAAGGAGAATGCTCCTCAGTTCGATCCCCAGTACCACACACATAAAAAAAGATTTATAGTTGGGCGTGGTGGCACATGCTTGTAATCCCAGTACTTGGGAGGTCAAGACAGGAGGATCGCACAGGCTTGAAGTCAGCCTAAGCTACTTAGTGAGGCTCTCAGCAAATTAGCGAGACCCTGCTTTCAAATAAAATATAAAATAGGTCTGGGAGTGTAGCCTGGAGTAGAAAGTCCCTGGGTTCCATCCCCAGAACCGGGAAAAAAAAAAAAAGACTTATAAGAGAAAAGACTTTTAAAATTTATTCCAATTAGTTAAACTTACCAAGTTGATATTTTGCTCAGGATTATTTTTTGGTGATATATTAAGATTTATTTATGTGATACTGGGAATTGATCTAAGGCACTCTACCATTGAGGTGTACCCCCCGACCTATTTTATTTTTTAGAAAGAGGGTCTCACTAGGTTGCTGAGAATCTCACTACTTGCTGAAACCATCCTCAAACCTCTGATTCTCCTGTTTTAGCCTCCAAGTACCAGGATTACAGACGTGCACCAAAGGCCAGTTTTTAAGATTTATTAATTAATCAATTTATTTATTTATTTTTACAGTACTGGAGATTGAACCCAGGGGCATTCTATCTCCGTGCTATACCTGCAGCTCTATTTTTTAATTCTTTATTTTGAAACAGGATGTCAGTAAGTTTCAGAGGGTCTCACCTAAGTAACTGAGGCTGGCTGAACCCACAATCCTCATGTGTCAGTCTACTAAGTACTGGGAATTACAAGTTTACGCCACCACGCCCAGCTTTAGGATTTATTTATTTATTTATTTATTTATTGTGGTACTGGGAATGGAACCCAAGGGCCTTTTACCTCAAGACTACACTCCAGACTTATTCTATGTTTATTTATTTGGAAACAGGGTCTCACTAAGTTGCTGAGAACCTCACTATGTAGCTGAGGTTGGCTTCGAGCCTGTATAGTCCTCCTGTCTCAGCCTCCCAAGTGCTGGGATTAGACGTGTGTGCCACCAGCAGACCCGGCTCTTAGGATCAAGTTAAAGAAGCAAAATTCAAGCTATGTGTGGTGGCACATTCTGGTAATCCCAGTACTTGGGATGATGAAACAGAAGGATTGCAGATTTGAAGCCAGCCTTCACAATTTAGCTCAGAGATAGAATGCCCCTATGTTCAACCCAACCGTACTAACCTCCAAAAAACAAAAATAAAATGGATGTGATGGTACACGTCTGTAATCCTGCTACTTGAGAGGCTGAGAAAGAAGGATCAGAGGATTGTGGCCAGCTTATTGAGACCCTGTTTCAAAATAAAGAATAAAAAAAGGTTGGGCGTGGTGGCGCATGCTTGTAATCCCCGCATTCGGGAGGCGGAGACTGGAGGATTGTGGTTTGTAGACAGCCTCAGCTATTTAGGCACCTTGCAACTCAGTGAGACCCTGTTTCAAAAATAAAGAATAAAAAAATTAGGGCTGGGGGTGTCACTCAGAGATAGAATGCCCCTAGGTTCCTTCTCAAGTACTGAAAAAAAAAGTAGAAGAAGAAATAATAGGGCTGATGGTGTAGCTCGGAGGTGGAATGCCCCAAGGTACCACAGGGGGGGAAAATGTAAAAAGAAAGAAAAGAAAAGGAAAGAAAAAGAAGTAAAGTTTAGGACTTCATTAATTGCATCAATGATTCAGACAATGCTAGAACACAGAGCTTATTATATTAAAATAATTAAAATGCGAAGGTTTGCAAAAGTCATTTAAGGAAACTATGTACTAATAGTTGTAAGATATACTATTATTTATAGCAATACTTTTTTTTGTGTGTGCAGAACTGGGAATTCAACCCAGGGGCATTCTATTTCTGAGCTATACCCCCAGCCCTGTTTTTTATTCTTTATTTTTAAACAGGGTCTCACTGAGTTGCAGAGGGCCTCATTCCGCTGCTGAGGCTGGCCTTGAACCTCGATCCTCCTGTCTCAGCCTCCCAAGTACTGGGATTACAAGTGTGTGCCACCATGCTCAGCTCCACTAAAAATTTTTATGAAGGTTTAAAACAAGATGTAAAAGTATTGCTATGAGCCGGGCATGGTGGTGCGGGCTTGTAATCCCAGTACTTTGGAGGCCGAGACACAAAGATCACAGCTTTGAAGCCAGCCTCAGCAGCTTGATAGCCTTAGCAATTTAATGAAACCCTGTTTCCAAATCAAATATAAAAGAGGTATGGAAGTGAAGCTGGGAGGTAGGCCCCTGCGTTCCATCCCCAGTACTATAAAAACAAAAACAAAAAAACTTTGGTGGTCTGGAGTGCAACTCAGGCTTAGAACATGTTCGGAGGTGTTCAAGGCCCAAGGTTCATTCCCCAGCACCAAGAATAAAAAGAAAATAAAAGAAAAACTCTAAAAAAATAAAGATTTTTGGTGTTAGGAAGAAGAAGGAATGTTATGGAATCTCAGGGTTTTTTTATTTATCATTTTCTTTAAACAACATTGGCTTTTCTTTTGTGAGAGTGATTGTCTTGAGGGCTCTTATGTTTAACATTTGATTAATACCGTGTTCAGAGACTTTGTGATTTCTTTTTAGACTGTTTCGTGGTTAACATGTGTCTTCATTGTTCAGCACCTAGCATCTCTCCTGCTACATAACAAGTTTGCCACAGAATTTGTTGCCCATGGTGGAGTACAGAAATTGCTGGAAATTCCTCGTCCTTCTATGGCTGCAACTGGTGTATCTATGTGTTTGTATTACCTGTCCTATAATCAGGATGCTATGGAAAGAGTAAGTCTATAGTATTCAGGCATATGAAAATGGGATTGGGTGGGGACATGTCTTTAAAAGAACACTTTGATAAAGCTGGGCATGGTGGCACACACTTGTAATCCCAGTACTTGGGAGGTTGAGACAGGAAGATCACAGATTTGCGACAGTCTAAGCAGCTTAGGCCCTCTGCAACTTAGTGAGACCCTGTTTCAAAATAAAGAATAAAATAGTGTGTGTGTGGGTGGGTGTAGCTCAGGGGTAGAATGTCCCTGGGTTCAATCCCCAGACCACAAAACACACACACACACACTCATAGAACACCTTCTGGACAAGAAATAATGAATTGTTGAAGGATTAAACTCAACTAATGTAGTTTTCAGGTTTGGGATGGATTGTGTTCTAAAATTGCATGGTAACTACAGAGTGTACCCCGTTGCAGTTTAAACTTTAAGAATTACTTGATGGGGATTAACTGTTGTATTCTGCAAAGCTAGCTTTTTATACTGATGAATTTTTTATCCCTTGCAAAGATCCCATTGCTCAGAAGTGTTATAACATTTTCTTTTTCTTTGCAGGTTTGCATGCATCCTCACAATGTCCTGTCTGACGTGGTTAACTATACCCTGTGGTTAATGGAGTGTTCTCATGCCTCAGGGTGCTGTCACGCTACCATGTTTTTCTCAATTTGCTTCTCATTCCGGGCCGTGTTGGAACTCTTTGATCGCTATGATGGTCTTCGTCGTCTGGTCAACTTGGTGAGGTTTTTTCTTTGGGTTCTTTTGCTAGGAGTAGGGATCCCGACCCTTTAGTGGTACCCCATGGAAGAGAGGAAACTTCTTGAGGAGCTTTGTTACCATTCTTTGTACATTCTTTTTTCTCCCTTTATTCATAAGTTTCTTTTTCTCTATCTCCTTTTTTGTGCGTGTGACACTTGGAACTGAACCCAGAGGCTCACCAAGGCTCTACCACTGAGCCACAGCCCAGCTCTTTAATAGGTGGAGGAGACTGTGCCACTGAAGACTTGCTTTACAAGTAGTAATCTTTTAGGGGAAATTAATGTTGATAATGTTGATCTTTCTAAAAGCAGCAAGCCAGGGACATGATGGTGCACACTTAAAATTGCAGTACTTAGTAGGCTAAGGCAGGAGAATTGCAGGTTTGAGGCCAGCCTCAGCAACTTAGTGAAACCCTGTTTAAAAAGAAAGCGCTGGGGGTATAGCTCGTATAGCTCAGAGGTAGAATTCCCCTGGGTTTAATCCCCAGCAGCATCAAAAAGAAAAAGTTTATGTTTGTATAGTTTTTTTTTGGGGGGGGGGGTAGTACTAGGGATAGAACCCAGGGGCCTCCTACCTCTGGGTTACACTCTCAGATCTATTTTATATTTTATTTGGAAACAGGGTCTCTTAAGCCAGCTGAGGCTGGCTTTGAACCTGTGTTATCCTCCTGTCTCAGCCTCCCAAGTGCGGGGATTACAAGCGTGCGCCACCACACCTGGCCATGCTTGCATAGCTCTTATTGTCTTTTTTTGTGACACTTGAGGATTGAACCCAGGAGCATTCTACCTCCAGGCTACACCCCCAGCCCTGTTTTATTTTGAAACAGGGTCTCACTGAGTTGCGGAGTGTCTCACCAAGTAGCTGAGGCTTCCTGTGAATCTGTCAGCCTCCCAAGCACGGGGATTACAAGTGTGCGCCACCACACTCGGCTCATGTTTACAAATCTTTTTTTTTTTTTTTCCCAGTACTGGGATGGAACCCAGGGGCATTCTACCTTTGTGCTACACTCCCAGCCCTATGTTTAATTCTTTATTTTGAAACAGGGTCTCACTGAGTTGCAGAGGGCCTCACTAAGTAGCTGAGGCTGTCCTCGAACCTGTGATCCTCCTGTCTCAGCCTCCTGAATGCTGGGATTACAAGTGTGTGCCACCATGCCCAACTCATGTTTTAACATGTTGGAGAGCTGTGTCATTTTTCCAATATGGGTTTAATGCTTTGCTTTTATATGGCTTCCACTAGGCAGTTCTATACATAGGTATACTTTGATACTTGTCAATCTTTTTAAGCATAAAAGTTTACCAAAATCTTTTACTTTTCTCTTCCTAACTGTTCTTTCCCTTCTTGTACCCTAATCTTGTACCTGTTTATTAATAGATCAGTACTTTGGAGATCTTAAATTTGGAAGACCAAGGTGCACTTCTGAGTGATGATGAAATATTTGCTAGCCGCCAAACTGGGAAACACACCTGCATGGCCTTGCGCAAGTATTTTGAGGCTCACCTGGCCATTAAATTGGAACAAGTGAAACAGTCACTTCAGAGGACTGAGGGTGGCATTCTTGTTCACCCTCAGCCCCCATACAAGGTAAGAGGATGTGGGTTTTTTCTTTTTGATGGGGTGGTGAGGGTCATGAATGAATGAAAATAGAGTTAGGGAGTTTAGGAGGGAGGTAAAAACACCAACCGGGTTATCAAAGAACGCTGCTTTATTCAGCCCTGGAACCCTCCAGGGAGTCAGCCGGCCATGGGGGAAGGGACTGACAAGCCCTGTGTCCAGAGAGTTGCATGTAGTCCCAATCAGCCTGGCGAGTCATAGGGCGGATCGGAAGCACCGATGTTTTACCGATGTTCTCTTGCGACCTTTGTGGTCTCGCGACCTCTGGAGTCTGTCTGGTGATGTTTGGAGTCTCATGACACCTGGGTCTTGTGATATCTCCGCTTCTGGCTTCCGGGGTCTGCCTCCTGTCCCTGCTGAGGTGTCATGTGGGGAAGGGAAGGGGGAACCTGACCTATCAGATCATACCCGGGCCATGTACGTGGCGGGTGATCTGAACGACAGCCCAGCCCAAGATGCAGTTCTAGAAAGACGGTCTTATTAACACTCCAGCATCTGCACTCAAACACTCGGGTCAGTGGCATCTGGGATATATGTCGTTGGACTTTACTTGCCTGTATAAAAACAGAACAATTGAAAGTGGGTGTAATAGGTGAATTTCTTTTTCTTTTTTTTCTTCTTTTTTTGGCAGTATTGGGGATTGAGCATTCTACCTCCAAGCTACACCCCCAGCCCGTCTTTTTATTTTGAAACAGGGTTTCACTAAGTTGTGGAGGGCCTCATTAAGTAGCAGGGGGCCTCACTAAGTAGCTAGGTCTGGCCACAAACCTGCAATCATTCCTGTCTCCCAAGTACTGGGATTAAGAGCGTCACCATGTCCGGCTCATAATAGGTGAATTTCAAGGGTTTAGTTTGCTTCCAGTTTTTGTTTTTCTTGGATTCTAGAACTAAAGGATGAACTAAAGCTTTTTTTTTTTTTTTTTTAATTTTTTTCTTTTTGCAGTACTGGGGATTGAATCCATTGAAGGCATTCTACCTTCGAGCTACACCCCCATCCATGGTTTTATTTATTTATTTTTGGTACTGGGGATGGATCCCAGGGGCATTGTACCTCCAAGCTACACGCCCAGCCATAATTTTTCTTTTTTATTTTGAAACAGGGTCTCATTGAGTTGCAAAAGACCTCACTAAGTAACTGAGGCGGTCTGTGAACCACAATCAGGGTCTCATTGAGTTGCAAAAGACCTCACTAAGTATCTGAGGTGGTCTATGAACCACAATCCTTCTGTCTCAGCCTCTCACATATTGGGATTACAAGCCTGAGTCACCGCTCCTGGCTTTTCAGTTCTATTTTTTATTCTTTATTTTGAAACAGGGTTTCTTGAGTTGCAAAGGGCCTCCTCTTGTTTCACCCTCCCAAATGCTGGGATTACCAGCATGCACCACCATGCCTCACTTATCTGTATGTTTTAAAAATCGCAAAGTGATCTGGGCATGGTGGTGCAGCTTATATCCCAGCATTGGGGGCAGGGGGCGGAGACCAGAGGATCCTGCTTTGTGGACAGCCTTGGCTACTTAGGAGTCCATCTGCAACTCAAGTGAAACTCTGTTTCAAAATAAATGATAAGAAAAAAAATAGGGCTGGTGTGTAGCTTGGAGGTACAATGTCCCTGGGTTCCATCCCCAGTATTGCAAAAAAAAGAAAAAAGAAAAGATACCAGTTACTTGGTGCCTAATTCATTTAAGTTATAAAATACCTGCACAAAGGAACATTTTTTTATTTTCTTGGGAAAAATGACTAAACATCATAGAATCATTGCTTCACATATAGGCTATTGACTCAAGAATTGTGGAGTTGGAAAGTTATTATTAAACCCTGATGGCTAAGCTTGGCATGGTGGCAAATGCCTGTGAACCCAGTGCTTGGGAGTTTGAAACAAGAGCATCACAAGTTCGAGGACAGCCTCAGCAAGTAGTGAGACTCTCATTAACCTCGTGGGACCCTGTTTCAAAATTAAAAAAAAAAAAAAATAGGACTAGGGGTTTAGCTTAGAGGTAGAATTTTCCTGGATTCAGTCCCATAGTACCACCAAAGGAAAAAGGCTGTGCTTGAGAAAGGTGTCAGGAAATGCTAAAGTTATATATAAATATGCCTTTTCTTATAGGCATGTTCATACACTCATGAACAAATTGTGGAAATGATGGAGTTTTTGATAGAGTACGGCCCCGCGCAGCTGTACTGGGAGCCAGCTGAAGTCTTCCTCAAACTTTCTTGTGTGCAGCTCCTGTTGCAGCTCATTTCTATTGCCTGCAATTGGAAGACCTACTATGCAAGGTGGGCAGGTTTCAGTTGACATTTGATTCTGCTTTTGCTAAAGTTGTTGGTTGGCTGTTTTGCACATAGTGTACACTTAAACTTTTATTGAGTTGAAATTTTGGACTGAAATCTGAGAAGAGATTAAGCATGAAAATGTGCCCTTTCCTATATATGATCAGGTGATTGTAAACATTTTACAGTACCCAAGGACCAGTGTCTGCTTTCAGAGAAGGTATATAGTTTACGTTTATTAATTGTAGAGCTTAATTGTCTTGAGGTTAGGGTTCATTATTCTTTAGTATTTACAATTTAAATGTCTTAGAACTATAAATATTTATCTTTCTTTCACATAAAACTAAGTTTTGTCCTTTCAACACACTATCATGATTTTTACAGTTCAGTTAAAGACAGCAGAGTAGGGTGAGTAGCTGATATAATCTCCAGATGTATGCTTACCCTATATAGTCTCTACTTGTAAAAAGAAAACTAGCTAGGCATGGTGGTACCTGAAATCCCAGTACTTGGAAGGCTGAAATAGGATGATTGTATGTTTGAGACCAGCCTCAACAACTTAATGAGAACCTCCTCAACCTAGTGATACCCTGTTTCAAAATGAAAATTTGAAAGCATTTGAGGTGTAGTATGAAGGTAGAATACCTGGGTTCAAACCCTAGCACCAATATATGCCTATATATTTTGGAAGAGATGAGTGAAGAAAAATAGTAGCTAGCTGGGCATGGTGGTGCACATGTGTAATCTCAGTACTTGGGAGGCTGCGACAGGAGGATAGCAGGTTTGTGGCCAGCCTCAGCTTCTTAATGAGTCCCTCTGCAACTTAATGAGACCCTGTTTCAAAATAAAGAATAAAAAAATCTGGTGTAGTGGCGCACGCTTGTGATCCCAGCATTTGGGATGCTGAGAGAGGAGGATCACTGTTCAAGGATAGCCTCAGCTACTTAGTGAGGCCCTTTGTGACTCAGTGAGACCCTGTTTCAAAATAAAGAATAAAGCTGGGCGTGGTGGCGCAGGCTTGTAATCTCAGCATTCGGGAGGCTGAGACCAGAGGATCGCGATTCGTGGACAGCTCAGCAACTTAGTGAGGCCCTCTGCAACTCAGTGAGACCCAGTTTCAAAAGAAAGAGTAAAAAAATAGGGCAGGGGGTGTAGCTCAGAGGTCGAATGCCCGAGTTCCATCCCCAGATCTGCCAAAAAAAAAAAAAAAAAAAAAAAAGAATAAAATATAGGGCTGAGGGTATAGCTCCGAGGTAGAATGCCCCCTTGGATTCAATCCCCAATACTGGGGCAGGGGAGAGCAGCAGTAAAGGCTGTAGGCAGCATTTCTTGATCACCTTTTCCCTGTCTTTCCACTGTTCTAGACAGAGGAGGGTATTTTTCTTCTTTTTTTTTCTGCTGAGGCTAGTTGGGAGCCTGAGATCCTTCCTGTCTCAGCCTCCCAAGTACTGGGATTACAAGCATGCACCAGCATGACTGCTAGGAGGGACCTATATATGGGATATATAGCTTATTGACTAAATTTACGATACTAAATCAAGTGGAGTATCTTTTTTTTCCCCTTTCCATTTGAGGTACTCTTTTGCCTCAACCTATTTTATTTTTTATTTTGAAATGATCTCAGCCAGGTGTGGCGGTACATGCCTTTTATTTTATTTATTTATTTATTTTATGGTACTGGAGATTGTTCTACCTCTGAGCCCTACTCTCAGTCCTATTTTAATGAAACAGGGTCTCACTAAGTTGGGGAGCATCTCCCTAGGTTGCTGAGGGTGGCCACAAATCTGCTATCCTCCTGTCTCAGCCTCCCAAGTACTGGGATCACAATTGCGCACCACATGCCTGAATGTTTGTTATTTATTTATTTATTTTGGTGGTACTAGGGGTGGAACCCAGAGGCTTTCTACCTCTGGGCCCTACTCCCAGACCCATTTTTAAGATATTTTATTTGGAAACACAGTCTCACTAAGTTGCTGAGAGCCTCACTAAGTAGCTGAGGCTGGTTTAGAACCTGCGCGATCCTCCTGTCTCAGCCTCCCAAGCGTGTGCCACCACGCCCGGCAAGCCCTCAGAGCTTTAATAAATGATTGCCAGTAGTTGCACGTTAGTGTATTTTTTTTTTTTTTTTTTTGTAGCATTCAGAATTTAGATTTTTGGTTTAGGGCTGTTCTTCTGGTGAAATCTATGTAAATATTCCAAAGTCCAGAAAACTGAAGTCTGAAGCACTTGGAGTCTCAAGCAGTTTAGATGAGGCTGCCTTACCTGTACAGAGAGCCTTGTTTGTACTTCTGGTTCTTTTCCCTTCCCTCTTTTTTTTTTTGGATTGAACCCAAGGACATTCTAACTCTAAGCTATACCCCTCCCCTATTTATTTTTTTGGTGGTATTGGGATTCCTGGAAACCCGTCTACCTCTGGGCTACACTCCCAGACTTATCTATTACTTTTTTGTCGTGCCTGGTTGTTTAGCCCAGGGGCATTCTACCCTTGAGCAGCACTCCCAGCACGGCTGGCTTCGAACCTGCGCGATCCTCCTGTCTCTGCCTCCCAAGGGCGGGTATTACAAGCATGTGCCACCATGCCTGGCCCTCCCCTATTTGATTTATTTATTTGTTTATTTATTTAGGTGGTACTGGGGTTCCTGGAAGCCCTTCTGCCTCTGGGCTACACTCCCAGACCTATTTTATATTTTTGAAACAGGGTCTCTTAAGCCAGCACGGCTGGCTTCGAACCTGCGCGATCCTCCTGTCTCCGCCTCCCAAGCGTGAGGATTATAAGCGTGAGTCACCACACCCGGCGGTATTTTTATTTTTATTTATTTTTTAAGATTTAAAGAAGTTTATTAGAAAGATAGAAATACAGAAAATAGAAATACAGCCCCATCCTAAAATGGCATGGGGGTGTGACTCGAAATGAATACACCCTTATTTTTTATTTTGAAACGGTCTCCTACATTGCTGAGACTGGTCGCAAACCTATGATGTTCCTGTCAGCCTACAAAATACTAGGATTATAAGTGTTTGCCAGCATACTTGGCTTCATTCATTCATTCATTCATTCATTTATGTATTTTGTGGTACTGAAGATGGAACCCAGGGGCATTTTATCTTCAAGATACACCCCAAGCCTTATTTTTTATTCTTATTTTTTATTTTGAAACAGGGTCTCACTAAGTTGCAAAGGGCCTCACCAAATACCTGAGGCTGTCCAAGAACTGCTATCTTCCTGTCTCCGCCTCCCAAATGTTGGGTTTACAAGTGTGTGCTACCATGCCCGGCTATTCTTTTTATTTTTTATTTTTTTATTTTTTATTGGTGCACTGTATTCATAGATCATGGTGGGATCCAAAAAACTTTTGCAGACATACATGCACACATCGCCAGTCAACCCCCACCCGATCCCCACCCCGTTCCCTCCCCATCCCTTCTTCCCATGCTTGGCTTAGTGGTTGACATCTAGTACCGGCTATTTATTTTAAAACAAGGTCTCACTGAGTAGCAAAGGGCCTCACTAAGTAGTTGAGGCTGACTGTGAACCACGATCCTCTTGTGTCAGCCTCTCAAATGCTGGGATTACAAGTGTGTGCCACAATGCTCAGCTTTATAATTTTATTTGTACTTATCTATTATTATTATTATTATTATTATTGTGGTACTGGGAATGGAACCCAGGGTCATTCTACCTGGGAGCTACACCCTCATTCCTATTTTTATCCTTTATTTTGAAACAGGGTCTCACTGAGTTACACAGAGGCTGTTGGTGAATGGTGATTCTCCTGTCTCAGCCTCCCAAATGCTGGGATTACAAGCATGTGTTACCGTGCCAGGCCTTATCTATTATTTTTTTGTAGTGCCTGGTTGTTTAGCCCAGGGGCATTCTACCTTTGAGCAACACTCCCAGCCCATAATTTTTTTTTTTTAAGTACTTACTAAAGGTGCTCAGGGCTTCGCTAAATTGCTGAGGTTGGCTTCAAACCTGCAATCTTCTTGGTTCAGCCTCCCAAGTACAGTATATACCACTGCCTGCCTGCTCCTCCCTCCCTCCCTCCCTCCCTCCCTCCCTCCCTCCCTCCCTCCTTTCTTTCTTTCTTTCTTTCTTTCTTTCTTTCTTTCTTTCTTTCTTTCAGCTAAGGATTTGATCCTAGGGGCATTCTACCTCTGAGCTACACTGCCAGACCTCTTTTTTATTCTTTATTTTGAGACAGAATCTCATTAAATTGCAGAGAGGCTCACTAAGTAGCTGAGGCTGGTTACGAGCCTGCGAACCTGCAATCCTCCTTTCTCAGCTTCCCAAGTACTGGGATTACAAGTTTGCGCCACCATGCCTGGCTTCCTTATTTGTTTTTATTTATAGTATTTTAATGGACAGAAGTTCTGTCCCAGCCAGGCATGTTTGTATACATTTGTAATCTCAGTACTTTGGAGGCTGATACAGGAGGATTGCAGGTTTGAGGACAGCCTCAGCAAGTAGTGACACTCTCATCAGCCTAGTGAGGCCCTGTTTTAAAATAAAACTAAAAATAAAGCTAGGCGTGGAGGTGCACACTTGCAATCCCAGCATTCAGGAGGCTGAGACTGGAGGATCCTGGTTCACAGACAGCCTCAGCTACTTAGTGAGGCCCTCCGCATCTTAGTGAGACCCTGTTTTAAAAAACGAAAGAATAAAAATAGGGCAGGGGGTGTAGCTTGGAAGTCGAATGCCCCTGGGCTCCATCCCCAAACCCACACATGCAAAAAACAAACAAACAAAAAACTAAAAATAAATCGGGGTTAGGAGTGTAGCTGGGAGGTAGAATGCCCCTGTGTTCAATCTCTGGTACCACAAAAAAACAATAAAAAAAATGCTATCCCTGTGTTTTTTGCAAGTAATGTCATGGTGAATTACAAATTCTGTCTTGATGCCAGGAGCAGTGATAGAGTCATATGTGGTGATTCTGATTAGTTTTCTTTTTTCTTTTTTTCTGATGTTGGGAATGGAACCCAGAGGCATTCTACCTCCAAGCTATACCTTCCACCCATTTTATTTCTTCTTTGGAAACAGTGTCTCACTAGGTTGCTGAGAGCCTTGCTGAGTTGCTGGGGCTGACGTTGAACCTGTAATTCTCCTGTTTCACCCTCCCCGTACTGGATTATAAGTGGGCCCCACCACACCCAGCTTTTATTCTTACTTTGAAACAGCAGTCTTACTGCTTGCTTAGTCTGTCCTTATATCTCCAATCCTCCTGTCTCAGCCTCCCATGTATTGGAATTATAGGCATTTGCCATTATATCCAGTTTCTATTTGATTTCTTGTTTTGAAATAGGGTCTCACTGAGTTGTGGAGGGGTCCAAGTTGCTGAGGCTGTTGTTGAATGGGCAGTTCTCCTGTCTCAGCCTTGAAAGTCCTGAGATTACAAGTGTGTGCCACCACACCAGCTTCATTATCTTTCTCTTTAAAACCTACTGTTTCTTACGACTGTTGTCGTTTTCCTTTGATCATTCTTCCTGTTCAGGAATGACACTGTGCGCTTTGCTCTGGATGTCCTGGCTATCCTCACTGTGGTGCCCAAAATCCAGCTCCAGCTGGCAGAGTCGGTGGATGTGCTGGATGAGGCCGGCTCTACCATCTCCACTGTAGGTAGGTTGTACCTTGCTGTTTGCGTTGTTGCTTGTGTGCGAATTGTATTAATGTGTACATCTAAAGGTTCCTGTTGCTGTGGTAGTATCTGGAATCCAAGGCTTTTTCCTTTCTTGCAGGATAGTTCAATTTATTCCTACTATTTTTGTTCTCCTTATCTGGGAAAAATTGCAAATAACCTTGATGATTTCCATATAAAACTAAAAGCATCTTCCCTTGTTGAACATCTGTGTATGAAGCATTATATCGTGGAAATATATTGTAGAACTGATTGTGATTTTTTTTGTGGTATTGGAAATTGAACTCAGGGACATTCTACCTCTGAAGCTACCCCCACTCCTTTTTATTTTGAAACAGGATCTTGCTAAACTATTGAGGGTCTTGCTGAGACTGGCCTTTTTTTTTTTTTTTTTTTTTTTTTTTTGGTGGTACTGGGGTGGAACCCAGAGGCTTTCTACCTCCGGGCTACACTCCCAGACCTTTTTTATACTTTATTTGGAAACAGGGTCTCACTAAGTTGCTGAGAGCCTCACTAAGTAGCTGAGGCTGGCTTCGAACCTGGGCGATCCTCCTGTCTCCGCCTCCCAAGCGCGGGGATGACAAGCGTGCCCACCACGCCCGGCTGAGACCGGCCTTGAACCTAAGTTTCTCTTGTCTTAGCCTCTCATTTACTAGAATTATAGGCATGTGCCACCAGGCCTGGCTCTGTTGTATTTTATACAAACAAGTCCTTGAACGTTATTAACAAAATGAGATTTTGTTGTTGTTGAAGTTGATCAAAATGATTAGAACTCCTAGATTCTAGGACAACCACTGAAGTTAGCCATAATTTCATGAGAAATAATATAATCTTCCCCTCTTCATAGGTATCAGCATTATTTTGGGAGTGGCTGAGGGTGAGTTCTTTATCCATGATGCTGAAATTCAGAAGTCAGCACTTCAGATTATCATCAATTGTGTGTGTGGTCCGGATAACCGAATATCTAGTATTGGCAAATTTATCTCTGGAACTCCTCGGAGAAAGCTGCCTCAGACTCCCAAGAGCAGCGAACATACCCTGGCTAAGATGTGGAATGTGGTCCAGTCCAACAATGGCATCAAGGTGCTTCTGTCCTTACTGTCCATAAAGATGCCCATCACAGACGCGGACCAGATCCGAGCTCTGGCCTGCAAGGCCCTGGTGGGCCTGTCTCGCAGTAGCACTGTCCGGCAGATCATCAGCAAACTGCCCCTTTTCAGCAGCTGCCAGATCCAGCAGCTGATGAAGGAGCCCGTGCTACAGGATAAGCGCAGTGACCATGTCAAATTCTGCAAGTATGCCGCTGAGCTCATTGAACGAGTATCAGGAAAGCCACTTCTCATTGGCACTGACGTGTCCCTGGCGCGACTGCAGAAAGCAGATGTTGTTGCCCAGTCAAGGATCTCCTTCCCTGAGAAAGAGCTGCTTCTGTTGATACGAAACCATCTCATTTCTAAAGGGCTTGGAGAGACAGCAACTGTGCTGACGAAAGAGGCTGACCTGCCCATGACTGCCGCCTCCCATTCCTCTGCCTTCACCCCAGTAACTGCTGCTGCTTCTCCTGTTTCTCTTCCCCGAACCCCTCGTATTGCCAATGGCATTGCAACTAGACTGGGCAGCCATGCTGCTGTGGGTGCCTCTGCCCCTTCTGCCCCTGCTGCCCATCCTCAGCCACGGCCCCCACAGGGTTCTCTAGCTCTGCCCGGTCCATCCTATTCAGGCAATTCCCCTTTGATTGGTAGGATCAGTTTTATCAGAGAGAGGCCATCACCCTGTAATGGCAGGAAAATCAGAGTGTTGCGGCAGAAGTCGGACCATGGCGCATACAGCCAAAGCCCAGCCATAAAAAAGCAGTTGGACAGACATCTTCCTTCCCCACCTACGCTGGACAGTATCATCACAGAATATCTTAGAGAGCAACACGCTCGCTGCAAGAACCCAGTTGCTACTTGCCCACCTTTCTCTCTCTTTACTCCTCACCAGTGTCCTGAGCCAAAACAGAGGCGGCAAGCGCCAATAAACTTTACCTCCAGGCTAAACCGCAGGGCGTCATTTCCAAAATATGGAGGGGTAGATGGCGGGTGCTTTGATAGGCACCTTATCTTTAGCAGGTAAGGAGAGGCCCCTCCCCCGGAGACTGAAATGATTCTTCTGTTTAGATCGGCAGAGTGATTCGTTGAGAAGCCGTTTCTTAGCCTGATAGCACTGATCGTCACTTTGTGTAATACACGAACTATAAACCCACCACTTTCTGTGTGTTCATTAACAATATATTGGTATGTTTTCAAAACATACGAAACCAGTATGTTTTTCTAGAACCCACACAAGACACCATCCTTCACCACATTCCAAGCTCACATTTGTGCTGGTCCAAGTTGCCTTCCATTCTGATCCTTGACAAAACTTACATGAGGTGGTAGGATCACAAGCTATAATGTGGAAATTTTTGTTTAACTTTATAAGTGGAGGTCCTTTTCTCATTTAAAATTAAAAACAAAGCCGGGCGTGGTGGCGCAGGCTTGTGATCCCAGCATTCGGGAGGCTGAGACCGGAGGATCGCGGTTCGCGGACAGCCTCAGCTACTTAGTGAGGCCCTCTGCAACTCAGACCCGATTTCAAAATAAAGAATAAAAAATAGGGCAGGGGTGTAACTCGGAGGGAGAATGCCCCTGGTTCCACCCCCAGGCCCACACACACACACAAATTAAAAAGAAACCACTAAAGGTCACTTAATACTTGACAAGAATCTGCTTTTTGAAATGCTTTGTTTTTTTTTTCATCCCTTCTAGGAAGGTTTGCTCTTACAGAGTTTCTGCTTTTTTTTTTTTTTTTTTTTTTTTGGTCTCTGATTTTTTGTTTTTTTGCTTAGATTTCGTCCTATTTCAGTGTTCCGGGAAGCCAATGAAGATGAGAGTGGTTTCACCTGCTGTGCATTCTCAGCTCGGGAGCGGTTCCTGATGCTCGGTACCTGCACGGGGCAGCTAAAGCTCTACAATGTGTTTAGTGGACAGGAGGAGGCCAGCTACAACTGTCATAACTCAGCCATCACACACCTCGAGCCGTCCAGGGTAAGGTCCTTGCCTGCATGCCTCCGTTGTCTTAGCCAGGTGGAGGTCAGCCTCTACTGGGCTTTCATTTTCAAAAGAGCCTCTTACATTTCATGGGAAATTAAGGAACACGGCCAACTGACAAGACAGGAACCAGCTATGACTCCTGACCAAGTGCCCCTTCATTTTAGAACTGTTGTTACTTTTTTTTTTTTTTTTACTAGTTGAGGAGGATTTACTATTCTCTTAAATTTAATTATTCTCCAGGGCACTAAATACATGTATTTAAATTCTACGGGCATCTGAGCATTTCTAGGTTCTGGAGAGTTTTTTATTTTCTCTTTACCAGTGATTTTTGCTATTGAATTCAGGGGAGTTCTACCTTTGAGCTACACCCTCAGCCCTATTTTATTTTTAAGTTTGAACAGGGTCTCACTAAGTTGCTGAGAGTCTTGCTACGTTGCTGAAGCTGTCCTCCAACCTGCAGTCCTCCTGTCTCAGCCTCCCAAGTACTGGGCTTAAAGACATGTACCGCCATACCTGGCTCATCAGTTTATTTTTATGCATATATTTTAAAATGCTAGTGGCAGACAGTTACATCTGCATATATGTAAAAACACATGAGTACTTACCTCGGCTGCCTCCTTCTTCTAGGATGGGTCCTTGTTGCTGACATCTGCTACCTGGAGCCAGCCTTTGTCTGCACTTTGGGGAATGAAATCAGTATTTGATATGAAGTATGTATTTACTTTTATAGCCTCGTGTATTTTGTGCTTTGTTTACCTAATTTATATTCCCCTTCATTTACTTTTAGGCTGAAAGCCTTTTAGGAAAAAAAGGAATGGTAACTTCTTTTTTTCCTCATCAGAGGCTCATATTTAGTAAGGTTTTATTTCACTTAATTTCCTAGGTTCTTTTTCTTTTTCTCTTTTTTTTGTGGTACTGGGGATTGAACCAGGGGCATTCTATTTCTGAGCTATACCCCAGCCCTTTTTATTTTTTGTTTTAAGAGAGGATCTTACTAGGTTGCCAAAGCTGTCCTTAAACCTGCGATCTTCTAATCTCAGCCACCTGAGTACTAGTGTTACAGGCATGTGCCACCATACCCAGCTGGCATTTATCTATTTTCTTATATTTCTCCTTTCTTTCTTTTCTTTTCTTTTCTTTCTTTCTTCCTTCCTTCCTCTTTCTTTCTTTCTTTCTTTCTTTCTTTCTTTCTTTCTTTCTTTCTTTCTTTCTTTCTTTCTTTCTTTCTGGCACTGGGGATAGAATCCAGGGGCCTTCTACCTCCAGGCTGTACTCCCAGATCTCTTTTATATTTTGTTTGGAAACAGGGTCTCACTAAGTTGCTGAGAGCCTCACTAAGTAGCTGAGGTTGGCTTTGAACCATCGTAATCCTCCTGTTTCAGCCTCCCAAGTTACTGGGATTACAAGCTTGCGCCGCCACACCCAGTTCTATTTTTTGTACTTTTTTTTTTTTTTTTTGTGGTACTGGGGGTGGAACTCAGGGGCTTTTCTACTTCCGGGCTATACTCCCAGACCTATTTTGTACTTTATTTGGAAACAGGGTCTCACAAAGTTGCTGAGAGCCTCACTAAGTAGCTGAGGCTGGCTTTGAACCTATCTCAGCCTCCCAAGTGCTGGGATTACAATGTGTGCCACCACGCCCGGCTTTATTTATACTTCTGCATGACAGTTTTATGCTTTGCTGGGGTATTTAAAAAGCACATGTAACCTATTAGATATTTCTCTAACCAAGAATATCCATTAAGCTGGGTGTGGTGGCTTATAATCCCAGGATTTGAGAGGCTGAGACAGAAGGATTGTGGATTTGCTGCCAGCCTCAGCTACTTAGTGAGGCCCTCTGCAACTGAGACCTTATTTCAAATAAAGAATAAACAATAGGCCTGGAGGTGTAACTTGGAGGTAGAATGCCCCTGGATTTAATTCCCAGTATTGCCAAACCAAAAAAAAAGAATTTAAGTAATTATTGGGGTCTCCTTGGGCATACCGATAGAGGGAATTTTCTCCGTAATCCAAGTGCACGTTTTCTCCTTGGAAGCCAAGGGTCTTCAGGTGGGTGTGGTGGAACAGGAGGCTGGGAACTGTCCTTATTTTCCGTTGGCTGGAAGCACATATTCTGAAGGTGACACCTTGGTGCTTGTGTTGTTTGTCTGTAGGCATTCCTTCACAGAAGACCATTATGTTGAGTTCAGTAAGCACTCTCAGGATCGGGTCATAGGCACAAAAGGAGACATTGCCCATGTAAGTACTTCACACTCCACTGCTGGCAGGCTTTTACCCTGTGTCCATACCCAAGCCTTCTGGACCAAATGCTGAGGACTTGAGTCCTGTACGCAACCAGAAATCGCTCAGTGATTTTCTTTCGAGTTAGAATCTAAAAGTGTAATAAAGTTGTTTTAAGCTTTAAGGGGAAAATATGAAAGGACTGGACATGAAGTCAACCTGGTAATTTGAGAAATATTATTAGTATAGATACTTTTGAGTTTCTACCAAGTTTTAGATGACATAAGGTCCTGGCTTTTATAGAGTCTCACTGGGGAAGCAATAAGTAAAGAAGCAAGTGTATGTATTATATGGTAAGTGCTGCAGAGAAAAAGAAAGAAGGTAAGCGGTAGGAAATGCTTGGTGGTGGTGTGGAGGATTTCTGTTTTCATTTAGGCTAGCTAATCTCACTGATTGGGTAATGTTTAAGCAGATTCCTGGAAGAAGTGTGATTGTCATGCAGGTATTTGAAGTGTTTTTTGTTTTGGGTACTGGTGATTGAACCTGGGGCCTCAAGCATGCTAAGGCAGCGCTTTACCACTGAGCCACATCCCCAGCCCAAGATTTTATTTATTTATTTATTTATTTATTTATTTATTTATTTATTTATTGGTAGGGCTGGGGATTGGACCCAGAAATATTCTACCTCTGAGTTATACCCCCAGCCTGATTTTATTTCAGGTCCTGGGGTTACAGGCTTGCGCCCCCATGTCCAGCTCCAAAAGAGTGTTTTAAGGCAAAGGGAATGGAGGTAAGAAGAGGGAGGAGAGCAGTGAAGAGCGAGCCCAGTGCGGATACATGACTGCAAGTGAAACTCTTACAGTGTGATTCCGGTCTCATAAGAAAGACAAGGGTAGCCCTTCCAGTTAAGAGGGAGGCAGAAATGATGAGCCTCGACCCTGGGGTGTGGGTCATGTGAAGGTTGAGATTCTCTTAGATCCTCAATAGGGAATAGGGACTTGAATACGAGGTTTGAGAGTTCAGGAGAAAGGGCTGGGATGAGGGTTATAAACACTGGGATTATAGAGATGTTGGAAGTAGTTAGAGCCATGAATCTGGAGGAGATCAGGGCACTGGAGAAGAGAACAGCTGTGAGGACAGAGCCCTGTATGTGCCCATTTTAAAAGTTGGCAAATAAAGAGGAACTGGAAAGGAGGACTAGAGGAAGTAGCCCGCGAGGCAGGAGGAGACCCAGGAAAGTGGTGTCCTGGGAGCCAGTGGAAGACATGTATCAAGGAAGGGTTGAGCAGTAAGTCGGAACTGCCGATGAGTGGCGGAGAGGAATTCACCTGAACGGAGAGGAGACTTTGACATTATGGAGGCTCTTGTTATTCGCATCCTGAAATAGTTCTGAGCTGGGTGTGGTGGCCCATGCCTATAATCCTAGTACCTGGGAGGCTGAGACAGGAGGATTGCAGGTTGGGGGCCAGCCTCAGCAATGTAGCAAGACCCTTTCTCAAAATAAAAAGAAAAAAAGGGGCTGGCGGTGTAGCTCATAGGTAGAATGCCCCTGGGTTCAATCCCCAGTAGGAAAAAAAAAAGTTTTGTATACTAGTGGGGTGAGAACCTGATTAGAGTGGGCTCATAAAGGAATGTGGGAGAGACATAGGCACACTGTATACATCATTCTTTCTTTATTTTTTGCAGTGCTGGGGGTTGATCCCAGGGGCATTCTACCTCTGAGCTACATCCCAGACCTATTTTTTAATTCCTTATTTTGAAACAGGGTCTCACTAAGTTACAGAGGGCCTTACTAAGTAGCTGAGCCTGGCCGAGAACCCGTGATCCTCCGGTCTCAGCCTCCTAAGTACTGGGATCACAAGTGAGTACCACCATGCCTGGGTCTAGATCATTCTTTTAAAGCTTTTTTTTTTCTTTTTTTGTGGTACTGAGGGTGGAACCCAGGGGCCTTCTACCTCCAGGCTACACTCCCAGACCTATTTTATACTTCCTATTTTATACTTTATTTGGAAACAGGGTCTCACTAAGTTGCTGAGAGCTTCACTAAGTAGCCGAGACTGGCTTTGAACCTCTGCGATCCTCCTGTCTCCGCCTCCCAAGCGCGGGGATTACAAGCGTGCGCCACCACCCCGGCTCTTCTTGTTGAAAACTAAAGCAGAGAAGTAAGCAGCTTGGGGAGGAAAGGGGGTGGTAAATTTAGAGAGGAGTTTTCTTCAACTTTTCATTTGAAAAGTTTTTATATAGAAAAATTGAGAGAGTAGCATATATACCCACTGCCTATATTCATCTGGTTAATATTTGACCATATTTTCTGTGTAAATGTAGAATGTTTTTCTGAATAATTGGAAAGTTGCAAACATCGTGGCATTTTATTCTAAAGTCTTATAACATGTATCCCCATGGTTCAGTACTTAATCACAGTTATCAAATTTAAGAAAATTATAGTAATCTCCAAATATCACCTAATATCCAGTCCACAGTCAATTTTCCCCATTGTTCCTGATGTATTTGGTTTCAAATGTTTTTCTTTCTTTTTTTTTGAACCAGGCTCCAGCCAAGATTCACATATTGTATTTGGTTGTTATGGTTGTTATGTCTTATTAATATTTTAAAGCCAAGAGCCCTTTCTCCAGTTTTCATACTTTTGAAGAGACCAGGCTGATTGTCTTGTCTCATGATACGGATTTGCTTGATTGTTTCCTTGTGGTGTCTCCTTATTTGTTCCTGCATCAAAGAAGGATATATATTTTTTTTAAAGATTGGAGGTGTTATAGTGTGTCTATGAGTTGGTGGACTGTCTGGTCTCTTCATGGGTTGCAGATTGTAGACTTTGGGAACCTTTAGTACGGCGGGGCTGAAATAAGTACATTGAGATTTTAAGGAGAAAAGGGTATTTAGATGTCCTCCAAAAAGTAACCCTCAAAGAACGTTCAGTGGGTAATCCTTAATCTATGTCAAGAATGGCTCAATTTTAATATTAGAAAAAGTTTTGTTGTTAAAAATCCCAAATGTTAGCCGGGCGTGGTGGCACATGCTTGTAGTCCCAGCATTCAGGAGGCTGAGACTGGAGGATTGCAGTTTGCGGACAGCCTCAGCTTGCTTAGTGAGGCTATCTGCAACTTAATGAGACCCTGTTTCAAAATAAAGAAGAAAAAGTAGGGCAGAGGGTGTAGCTCAGAAGTTGAATGCCTCTGGGTTCCATCCCCAGACCTAAAAAAATAAAAATCCCAAATGTAATTTTCTCTCACTTTCTTACTGGTGGGAAAGGATTTCTTAATCCTTGAAATGAGAACCAGATATTTAAACTTTGCTTGGATGGGTGTTATCTTCCTGTTTTCCAGTCATTTTACGTGAGGGCTTTTGTAGTTTGGGGCCTTGGGAAAGCATGGGAGAGGTATTTTATATAGTTTCTCTTTACATTTGTCATTGGATGGACTGGTCTGATTTTTTTTCTTCCCACCCCTTCTTCTCTAAAGATTTATGATATTCAGACTGGCAACAAGCTGTTGACTCTGTTTAACCCAGATCTTGCCAACAACTACAAGAGGAACTGTGCCACCTTTAACCCTACAGATGATCTTGTCTTAAATGATGGCGTCCTCTGGGATGTCCGCTCTGCACAGGCCATCCACAAGTTTGACAAGTTCAACATGAACATCAGTGGCGTTTTCCATCCAAATGGGTTGGAGGTCATCATTAATACTGAGATTGTATCCTTTACACTTACATCTTCTTTTCCATTTTTTATCTGGTTTGTTATGCAGAAATTATTTCTATTTCTACTGGTACTGAAAATCTCCACATTGTTATATTGTGATACCTGTCCTTTGGTTTGAATTGTTAATCTCTAGTAGACTGTTATTGATGTGGTACCTAGTGATGACTTTCACTAGAGTGTTTTCTATATATCTTTGGAAGGATTTTGTGTAATAGAAGTCAGTTGCTTATGCCGGGAATGGTGGCCCACGCTTGTAATCCCCGTACTTAGGAGCCTGAGACAGCAGGATCTCAGGTTTGAGGACAGCATCAGCAAGTAGTGAGACTTTCAGCAACCCAACAAGACCCTGTTTCAAACTAAAATAGGGCTGGGGGTGTAGCTTGGAGGCAGAATACTACTGGGTTCCATCCCCAATACCACGCACACACACGTACGCAAAATGAAATCAGTCGCTAGACCTAAGAGGAAAATGAAGTGCAGAGAGTTCACGAGGCAGTTACATAGGTGAGGATATGCTACAGTATTTTAAAGTGTTTTTTTTTTTTTTTTTTTTTTTTTTACAAAACAACAGTAAACTTTTTTTTTTTTTTGGTGCTAGGGATTGAACCTCAGGGGAATTCTACCTCTGAGCTATACCCCTAGCCTGATTTTAATTTTTATTTGGAAACAGGGTCTTGCTAAGTTGTTGAGGATGGCTTAGAGTCTATAATCCGGGCTTAGTCTTCCAAGTACTGGGATTACAGGTGTGTGCCACCATGCCTGGCACACCTTGCAGGAGGGGCAAGGTGATGTTTTGGTGTTTCCATGAGGTCAGATAAGAGCTTCTTTGGAACGTTCTCCTTCACCATTCCTCTCAGTGGGACCTGCGGACTTTCCATCTCCTGCACACCGTTCCTGCTCTGGATCAGTGTCGTGTGGTGTTCAACCACACAGGCACAGTGATGTACGGAGGTGAGACGCTTTAAGAGTACTTCCTTTTTGGAAAAGCAGTTTAAAGTTGTTAACAGAAACATGTTAATACAATGGTGGAAAAGAAGGTAAAAATGTTGACATAGTAGAGTGACAGGCAGCTGATTTGAAGAAAACAAATTATGTATGGAAAAATTTCATAAGTAATCTCCACATGTATCATTATACCCTAAAACCTTTGTATTTGGGGTGTCCTCATTCGAGTCGTCCCTCCATGCCAGTCTAGTATGGAGCTGTACCTATTCTCTGTATTTCTATCTTTTAATAAACTTCTTTAAATCTTCAAAAAAAAAAAAAAAAAAACAACCTTTGTATTTGTAGCCAGGTGTGCTGGCCCCTACCTCTAATCCCAGTACTTGGGAGGCTTAGACAGAAGAATAGCAGATATGAGGCCAGCCTCAGCACCCTAGTGAGATCCTGTTTCAAAATGAAAATTAAGTAGAGATGGGGGTATATCTCAGAGGTAGGATACCCTTAGGTTCAGTCCCTAGTACCAAAAAATCCCTATGCAAAACAAAAACTCCTTTGCATATTGTCTTGGGATATTGGAAGCCTTAGCTATACAATTGGGAGCTGGATGAGAAGATAAGGATATTGTTTGGCATAATAGATTTGGAGAGGCATGAACTTGTAGAGTGCATTTATTTACAGGGAAACTCACTGGAATCTTGGTTGGCTGTTGGAATCTTTTGCACTTATGAATAGGGAAGGTTTAATGGTTCTGTCCCTCCCTCTCTTCCCTCCTAGCTATGTTGCAGGCAGATGATGAAGATGACCTAATGGAAGAGAGGATGAAAAGTCCCTTCGGGTCATCCTTCCGCACATTTAACGCAACCGACTACAAACCCATAGGTGAGCACAGAGAGGCAGGCATCATTCACTTTTCATGTCTTGGTGTTCCACTTTTAAGATACTCCACTTTAACTCTGGGTTCAGGGGAGCTTACCTTTAATCCCAGCACATGGGACACTGAGACAGGAGGATCTCAGGTTCATGACCAGCCTCAGCAAGTAATGAGGCCCTCTGCAACTTAGTGAGACCCTGTTTCAAAATAAAAATTAAAATAGGACTAGGGGTGCAGCTCAGAGGTAGAATGCCCCTGGGTTCCATCCCCAGGGCCACAAACTCACATACAAAAGATATTTCACTTTGCCGAGCCTGGTGGCACACACCTGTAATCCCAGCACTTGGGAGGCAGAGACGGGGGAGGATCACAGGTTTGAGGCTAGCCTCAGCAACTTAGCGAGACCTCAGAGGTTAAAAGCCCCTGAGTTCAAGCCACACTACCAAACTGAATAAAATAATACAAAGCCAAAAAAGGTCTTCCATGTTCCGTTAGTACTGTAACTTTTCAATGAAGAGGAGAGGAGTTATGGAAATATTTGTGAATATTCACCCTGAATTACTATAGAGGAGAAACAGGTTTTAAGGTCACAGCAGTATTCCAGTCCTGAGTCTCGTCACTTTGTGTTTTCCAGCGACCATTGATGTGAAGCGGAACATCTTTGACCTGTGCACAGATACCAAAGACTGCTATCTTGCTGTCATTGAGGTAACGGGCTTGCCTTTTAAAAATTCTTTTTGCGGGTCTGGGGATGGAACCCAGGTGCACTCGACCTCCGAGCTACACCCCTGCCCTATTTTTTATTCTTTATTTTGAAACTGGGTCTCACTAAGCAGCTGAGGCTGTCTGTGAACCGCGATCCTCCTGTCTCAGCCTCCCGAAGGCTGGGATTACAAGTGTGTGCCACCATGCCCGGCTTGCCTTTTTTTTTTTTTTTGTACTGGGGCTCCTGGAAGCCCTTCTACCTCCGGGCTACACTCCCAGACCTATTTTTATATTTTTATTTGGAAACAGGGTCTCTTAAGCCAGCAAATCTGGCTTCGAACCAGCACAATCCTCCTGTCTCCGCCTCCCAAGCGCGGGGATTAGAAGCGTGCTCCACCACGCCCGGCCTTTTTTTTTTTTAATCTTTGATATGTAGAATCATTTTCATGTTACATTAGAGTCATTTTGTCTTATATGTGTTCTGATGTTGATAACATTCCTGATGGCAGTATGTGTATGTAGGTATATATGTATGTATATCTATATATTTCTACATACCTATATATCTCTATATCTCTATATCTATCTATCTATATATGAGTTTTTTTTGTTTTTTGTTTTTGTACTGGGGATTGAACCCAGGGTCATTCTGCCTCTGAGCTACACCTATTTTATTTAATTTTTTTAATTTTTGATGTTACTGGGGTTCCTGAAAACCCTTCTATTTCCGGGCTATACGCCCAGGCCTATTATATATATATATATATTTTTTTTTTATTTGGAAATAGGGTCTCTTAAGCCAGCGAGACTGGCTTTGAACCTACATGATCCTCCTGTCTCTGCTTCCCAAGTGTGGGTATTATAAGCGTGCACCATCACGCCTGGCGTCTATTTTTTATTTTGAAACAGGGTTTTGCTAAGTTGCTGAGGCTGGCCTTCGACCTGCAATTCTCCTGTCTCAGCCTCCCAAGTACTGAGATTACAGGCATGCACCTCCAGACCCTGCTCTGATGGTCGATTTTTGAGAATTTACTCAATTGGTAGAGTTTAGAAGATAAATAGTCAAGAGAACTAGTAAGAAAAGTCATTATAAGACAGTGTAGAGTTCTGCTCTTGGACTCCCACTGTTCAGCCTTTCTCAGAGGAGGCTTGTTGTAGCAAGACTGGTTTGTGTTAAGGATGTTGGTCTCCTGTTCTTCTAATCCTTGCTGCCCAAGGCTTCTCTTCCTATACGACTTTCCCTCTGTTGGAGGCATCGTAGTTTCAGAGTTGGCTCAGGTTTTAGGTATTGGACACTTGTAGTTACCGGCTCAGGCTGTGGGGTAACTTAGTGGGGCGGTGTGGTGTGGGCCTCCTGAAGGCTCGCTGCTCCTATGGACCGGGTTTTCCTTGCAGAATCAAAGCAGCATGGATGCCCTGAACATGGACACGGTGTGCAGGCTCTACGAAGTGGGCCGACAGCGGCTGGCAGAGGATGAGGATGAAGAAGAGGACCAGGTCAGTGATCTCTGGCATTGCTTCCTGCTGGACAAGGCTTCCTGTGGTTTTGCTCTGCTTCTTGCTGGATGGGGTTTTTAAGATCAGCCTTTGCTCCTGAGGCCTGTATTTGGAAGGCCTGTCATGTGTCTAAAATAGAGAACAAAATGAAATTTTGTTATTTAATAAGACTGTAACCAGTACCTGATGATAATAAGAGTTCCTTTCATAGGTTAATTTGCAGCTTAGCAAGTTCTGTTTTTTTTTAAAGAGAGATTTCCTTGTTCTCTTTAGTGGCACTGGCTCTTTTTGGTTTCAAGATAAGTAGCTTTCATATTTCCACTGCCAGTACAAAACAGAAAAGTCACTCTGCTGGAGATGGGTTGTAGAAATGGCTAATTTTTTTTTTTTTTTTTTTTTTTTTTTGCGGTATTGGGGATTGAACTTGGGGCCTTCTGCTGCCTCTGAGTCATATTCCCATCTCTAAATTTTTTTTTTTTTTCTGTGTTACTGGGGATGGAACCCAGGGGCATTCTACCTCTGAGCTATACCCTATTTTTTTATTCTTTATTTAGAACAGGGTCTCACTAAGTTGCGGAGGGCCTCACTAAGTAGCTGAGGCTGGCTGTGAACCTGGAGCCTCCTGTCTCAGCCTCCCAAGTACTGGGATTACAAAGAAACTGGCTAATTTTTATAAAGTTTTTGGTTTGTGTTTTCTCAGTTTTATGGCCTAGTCCATTTTCAGAGTAATAGAGTGGTGCTTGAAGGGAAGAGTTTGATGCTTTTGAGAAATCATGCGTACATAAAATATCACTAGAGAGTTTCTGGCCTCACAGTCTTACCTTTGTTTACACTTTTCACATGGATTTTGACTTGCAGTCATGTTTTGGTATGTGCCTCTCTGGGTGGTGTCAGTGTGAGTTCTGAAGAGTTTCTCAAACTCGCTGGGTTTCAGCAGGTCTTTTCCTGTCTGGTGGGCTCACACCACATTCTCTTTGTAGGAGTACACTCTCAAAGCTAGATTCTTTAATCTTCTTAGAAGAATTTCTTGCTGAGTTAATATAAGGTTGAAGTGGCATGATTGGCGTTTGACTTTCTCATGACAGATATTAAAACCAGTAAATGTCTTTTTCTTGCTCTTGAGTTCTTTTCCTCCCACTATGGCATTGTGGTCTTCTGGGTCGGAGTGCCACAGGGTGAGAGGACACGTGTGCCTCCCTCTGCTCTCGGCCCTGCCCCTGCACTTTGGTGAATCATGTACTGTGTATAGGGCTAATGAAATTACTTTGTTAGTAGCCATTCCAAACAGCATGTACTAAAAAATTTCAAAGAAAAAAATGTAAAGCAAAAGAAAAAAATTTCTTTGTGCTACTAGGTATGGAACCCAGGGGCATTCTACCTCTGAGCTACACCCCCAGTCCTATTGTTATATTTTGAAACAGGATCTCACCGAGTCGCAGAGACTGGCTGTGAACCTGCAGTCCTCCTGTCTCTGCCTCTCAAGTATTGGAATGACAAGTGTGTGCCACCATACCCAGCTGCAAAAATTTTTAAAAATTTAGTGAATATTTTGTGGATGAAACTTAATACTGTAGGCTAAGGACCCATGTTTTTCTGGTACTGTTGACTAAGCAAGACCATTCGCTGTGCTAGTTTCAGGTTCAGGTGTGTGTTTGCCTGTTGTGCTTAGGAGGTTATGGGAATATAGCTTTTTCTTTAACTCCTTCCTTGCCTGCGGTATCACCTTACGTCAAAAGTGATGCGGTACACCTGAAACACGGCTAAAATTCCATATATATGTTTTCTTGGTTTCTGCTGTTTCTGGTGGCATGTTCTAACAGACTCTGCATGCCCAGAGATGATTCGTGAGCCCAGGTACAGGTTCTGGGGTGGGATGGGAGGGCGTGTATATGTGTTTTGATCGTGCCTTCTTCAGGAATGGCTGCTGCCTTACCCGGAGGCACTTCCCCCAGGTCTAGCTTCCCTCTTCCTTCACGGACAGGTGAGGATTGTCCTGTCATGTTGTTGTTGAGCTCCATGGGAGTATTATCGTTTGATAGTAGCAATTGACTCTAGGAGTGTTCTGCTTTTGAGCTTATACCTCCAGCTCTTTTTTTATTTTGAAACAGGGTCTTGCTAAGTTGCTGCGGCTGGTCTCAAGCTTGCAATCCTGCTGTATAAGCTTCCTAAGTACTAGGATTACCTGCCTGGCTGGAATATTATTTTATAAAGTGACATTTTATTTTAAAATAAGACTTTGTACCATTTTAAAAAAGAACATATTTATTAAGAAGTTAGAAGCCTAGCATGGTGACACATGCTTGGAATCCCAGCATTTGGGAGGCTGAGACAGGAGGATCGCGTTTTGCAGATAGCCTCAGCTAGTGAGACCTTCTGCAACTCAAAGGATAAAAATTAGGGAGATAGGATGCCCCAGCACAGCAAAAAAACCCAAAAAAGTTAGAGCTGAGCATGGCGTACCTGCCTGTGACCCCAGTGCAGGGCGGGGTGGCTCAGATAGGAGAGCGGCAACATTTGAGGCAGCCTCAGCAGCTTTGAGTGAGGCCCTGCTTCAGAATAAAAGTGTGTATGTATGCATTTGGTATTGCTGGGGATTGAATCCAGGGTTCTGAGCTACACCCCAGCCCTATTTTATTTTGGTTTTGAAACAGAGTTTCTCTTAAGTTGCTGAGGCTGTGAACCTGCAATAATTCTGTCTCAGTCTCAAATACTGGGATTATCTGCATGCTGCACCACTGTGCCCAGTTTTCAAAATAAAAGGTACAGTGGAGCTGGGGGGCATATCTTAAAGGAAGAACGTCCCTGGGTTCTACCTTTTGTAGTTCTACCAATACCACACAGAACAAAAACCAAAAACAAACAACAAAAAACATGAGGGACAATTACACAGTAGAGTTTGAAGCCACTTCTCGAAGTGCTACCAGGGATTCCCTAGTGTAGAAGAGCTTTCCAGCTAAGTGGCCTGCAGGGTCTAGGTTTCATGGGTGAGAGGAGCCAGCAGTGTTTAAAACTCACATGAATCATGAGATGGGGCAGAGGAATAGGTCATCAGAGGGCTTTGTGAATTTACTTGTTTACTTACTTATTATTTTTGCGGTACTGAGGATTGAACTCAGGGGCGTTCTGCCTCCAAGCTACAGCCCTAGCCCTGTTTATTATAATTATTATTTTTGTGTATGTGTGTGTGGTACTAGGGATGGAACCCAGGGGCTTTCTACCTCCGGCTACACTCCCAGACCTATTTTATATTTTATTTGGGAACAGGGTCTCAGTTGCTGAGAGCCTTACTAAGTAGCTGAGGCTGGCTTCAAACCTGTGCGATCCTCCTGTCTCAGCCTCTGAAGTACTGGGATTATAAGAGTGAGCCACCACGCCCGGCTTTGTTTGTTTGTTTGTTTAGTTAGTTCAGGGGTTGAACCTAGAGGCATTCTGCCTCTGAGCTATACCCAGACAAAGTCTTGCTACGTTTCTGAGGCTGGCCTTATCTCAGCCTCCCAAGTACTGGGATTAGAGGTGCGTGCGCCACTGTGCCCAGCCAGTATGTGAAGCTTATGATCGATCGATCTATCTATCTTTCTATCTACTTATTTTGTGGTACTGAGGATTGAACACCCGGGGATGTTGTACTTCTTTTTTTTTTTTTTATGGTACTGGGGATTGATCCCAGGGGCATTCTACCTCTAAGCTACAACCCCAGCTCTATTTATTATTCTTTATTTTTTATTTTATTTTTTTGCAGTACTGGGGATGGAACCCAGGGGCATTCTACCTCTGAGCTGCACCCTAGCCCTATTTTTTATTCTTTATTTTGAAACTGGGTCTCACTGAGTTGCAAAGGGCCTCACTAAATAGCTGAGGCTGTCCACAAACTGCAATCCTCCGGTTTTGGCCTCCCAAATGCTGGGATTACAAGTGTGTGCCACCATGCCCGGCATATTATTCTTTATTTTGAAACAGGGTCTCCCTAAGTTGCTGAGACTGGTTTTGAACCTGAGATTGTCTTGTCTCAGCTTCCCAAGTACTAGAATTTTAAGTGTGTGCCACCGTGCCCAGCTTGTGAGATGTTCTACTTCTAAGTGATACTCCCTAACCCTATTTTATTTTTAAATAATAATAATAATAATAATAATAATTATTATTGTTATTATTATTATTTGGCATTACTGGAACTCAGAGGCATTCTACCTCCCTCAGCTCTAGTTTTTTAATTCTTTATTTTGAAACAGAGTCTCATTGAGTTGCAAAGGGCCTCACTAAGTAGTAGCTGAGGCTGTCAAAGAACCGCGATCCTCCTGTCTCAGCCTCCCAAATGCTGGGATTACAAGCGCGAGCCACCACGCCCGGCTTTATTTTTTAATATTTTGAAACGGAGTCTGAGATGCTGAGGCTGTTTAAACCTGCAGTCCTCCTGTCTCTCCATCCTAAATACTAGGATTACAGGTGTGCGCCACCATGCCCGACTTCTGATTCACTTGCAGCATGATTTTTTTCTTTGCAGTCCTGGGGATCAAAGCTAGGGCCTCCTGAGTGCTAGGTCAGCACTGTACCACTGAGGCACGCCACCAGCCCTGTGATGTAGTTCAGAATGTTTTCTTAAGGATGGTGCTATTGAACTTGTACATGTTGATTATCTTTCTTGGTAACAGCTTGTAAGTAGTATTCGATGCTTCGTATATTGTGATTACCTCTGAGTTTCTTGATAGTGTCTCCTCTTTTATTCTTGTTTAGTATACTTCTTCACACCCCTCTGTATGTGGACTTTCTTCCATCTTAGCTGTCATAAGATGTGGTCTCTTGCTGAGTAGGTACCGGAGGCGTCGCTGTCAAGCCGGAGTTTGCCTGTACATTACAGTAGTACAGGAGCCGCAGACCCTCTCATTTCCCGTGGTTCGATTCATCACTGCTAGGTATCAGTTCTGTCTCGGGCTTCTTGGATTAAGTTACGAGTTGAACTGTAAATTTAAGGCAAAACTCGGGTTGATTTAAGTTACTGACCAACACCATTCTCCTTGGCCCCGATCTGTGCAGTGTACAAGGCAGTAGGCAGTCTTTTGTAGGGCTTGCCATCTAGGTCATTTGAGGTCCGGTGTCCATCCGGAGGGTCTAGCCTGTGGAGGTGGGTTTTTTTTGGGGGTGCTAGGTAGGGATTGAACCCAGGGCATTCTACCTCCACGCTATAAAAATCCTAGCTCTTGTTAGTTTTTATTTTGAGACAGGGTCTTGCTAAGTTGCTGAGACTGGCCTCGAACCTGTGATGCTCAGGTCTCAGCCTCCCAAGTACTGGGATTATAGGTGTGTGTCACCGTGCCCACCCTCTGGGATCTGATAGTGGTGTTTCGCTCTTTTTACTATCTACATCAGATTTCTCCCCATTGCCTCTTCATGTCCCAGCTTGAACTTTTTTTTTTTCCAACTCACTTTCCTGTGCTTTACCTGGTTTCAAAACTAGAGACTTTTCATTTTCATGAATCATTTGCTACCCAAATTTTGTACTAGTCTAGATATCTACCCACCGTCTCAGATGTTCCAGGTATGACGTACAAGGCTTAAGGGAAGCAGGCACCTGTAACCAACACCTTTGAATTTGCCTTTTCACCTTGATAAAATAAACTCAGAAGCATGCCGCCTGCTGAAATTGGTTCAGCACAAAGTGCCTATATAAAATGGTTATTTAAAGAGCTTCATAGAAGCCTGGTGTGGTGGTGCACACTTGCAATCCCAGTACTGGGGAGGCTGAGACAGGAGGATTGTGCAGGTTTGAAGCCAGCCTTAGAACTCAGTGAAGCTTTCAGCAACTTAATGAGACCCTGTTTACAAATAAAATATAAAATAGGGCTTGGAGTGTAACCTGTAGGTAGAAGGCTCCTGGGTTCCATACCCCCAGTACTATACACACACACACACACAAAAAAAAAAAAAAAAAAAAAAGGAAAAAAAAGAAAAAAGAGCTTCATAGTTAATAATTTTCATACAATAAAAATAGTCATCCTTTGCTCTTTATGTTTAAGAAGACTTGGAGATTGGATGTTGATTAATGAAAATGTGTAGAATGTATTTGACGGCCATTCAGACTTGGTTTCTTTCTTTTCTTTTTTTTTTTTTTTTTGGTGGTACTGGGGTTCCTGGAAGAAGCCCTTCTATCTCCGGGCTACACTCCCAGACCTAGTTTTTTATATTTTTATTTGGAAACAGGGTCTCTTAAGCCAGAGAGACTGGCTTCGAACCTGCGACGTCTTCCTGTCTCCGCCTCCCAAGCACGGGGATCACAAGTGTGTGCCACCGCGCCTGGCCCATACTTGGTTTCTGAGCTAAAATTTTTTTATTTTTTGTGGTACTGGGAATTGAATTCAGGGGAATTCTGTCTTTGAGCTACACCCCAGCCCTATTTAGAATAAAATAGAATATTATTTTGAAACAAGAAAGGTTTCAGTTGCAGAGGGCTTCACGAGTTTCTGAGGCTGGCCATGAACCTGAGATCCTCCCGTCTTAGCTTCCCAAATGTGGGCATTACAAGTGTGTGCTACCATGCCTGGCTCTAGCAGCCCTTTTAAGTTTTATGTTGAGACCAAGTCTCACTAAATTGCCCAGGCTGGCTTTGAACTTGCTCTCCTCCCGCCTCATCTCCTGAGTGCTGGCTCATGGGCATGCACTGCACACCTGGGCTTGTGAGAAGCACAGGTAAACTGAGGGAAGCCAGAGGAGTGAGCGGTGAAAGGAAGGTCTGCGGCTTTGGAGCTCTGCGTGAGGGAGAGGAGAAAGGTGCTAGGTTAGTGGTGTTTTGAGCTCAGGTGTGGGTTGTGGAATTGTAAGCTTCTGTGGTACAGATGGATGGTGATAGCTAATGTGAGTGCACAGTTTATGAATGGGAAGGTATTTGAAGGCAGAAGTAATAAAAGTGAGGAACTCCTATGCCTTAGGGAAGATACCTGGAAAAGACCAAGCAAGGACCTGGCCAGCAGTCCAGTCTGAAGGCCAGGATCTTGTCTTGTTCACTGCAGAGGAGCCCCGTGGTCTACCGTGCAGGTCTTTACATTTCTCTAGGAGGGCTTCTGTATCTAACAGCCACAGGAAACTCACCTTAACACTCTGTATGTGCAGGCACTTTCCAAAGATCTACGGGCGTGGTGGAGCACACTTGTAATCCTGGCATTCGGGAGGCTAAGACAGGAGGATCGGGGTTTGTGGCCAGCCTCAGGTACTTAGTGAGGTACTTAGTGAGGCCCTCTGAAACTCAGTGAGACCCTGTTTCAAAGTAAATGATCAGAGGTAGAATGTCCGAGTTCCATCCCCAGTACTGGGAAAAAAAAAAAAATCCCCACAGGAAGGCTGAGAAGTAAGTATATGGCCCCGTAGCTGAGCATCATTGTGATTGAGTTTGGGTTCTCTGGAGGCACCCTGCCTGCTCAGCATGTACTGTTAACTGCACTGTTGTGTATGAGCAGAAGCCAGACTGCCCTCATCAGGGAGCCAGTGACAGGACCTGGAGCCCAGGAAGAGGGTGAGTCACCCCTTTACAAAAGTCTGCAGGGAGGCCAGGCGTGGTGGGCACGTTTGTAATCCCCGTGCTTGGGAGGCGGAGACAGGAGGATTGCACAGGTTCAAAGCCAGACGCGCTGGTTTGAGAGACCTCTCTCTTTCCAAATAAAATATATAAAATAGGTCTGGGAGTGTAGCCTGGAGGTAGAAGGGCTTCCAGGAACCCCAGTACCACCAAAAAAAAAAAAAAAAAAAAAAGTCTACAGGGAGAATTTGAAGTCTGTGTCGACAGAAGTTTCTAGGTTTGGGAGCTGAGCGTCCTTCAGACCAGGGCTGGAAGTGGGCGCGGCCAGAGGCCACAAGCACCAGCTTGTGCCAGCCACCTGTTCGCTGTAGAGGAGGGCACGCCTGCTTATCCACAGATCCTGGAGGCTTGGGGTAACCGTGAAGCTGGCTTAAGATGAATTGAAGGGAGAAGAATTTTGGAATTCTCTCTTTTGGAAAATTTATTGGTAGTGCATTCTAAAATAGTTTGACCCTCGATGTCTTCTAACTCTGTTTATAGGCCCCTAAGTAAGAAATCATAGAGAATCATTTCTAGATCCAAAATATTAAGAAATGATGCTGGAGTTAGGTCTGTACTTTAGCTAGATTAGCTTTTTTCTTTTTCTTTTTTTTCTTTTTTTGAGTGTGGAACCAGGGGCATTCTACCTCTGATCTACACCTTCAGTCCCTTTTGTTTTAAACAGGGTCTAAGTTGCTGAAGGCCACTAAGATGCTGAGGGTGGCTGCAAACCAGAGATCCTCGGGCCTCAGCCTCCCAAGTACTAGGCTTACAGGTGCGCATCACCACGCCTGGCTACATTTGTTCTCATTTTTTTAGGCCACTCCTTCTTGGGAGCTCTGCTCTGTAGTTGTTCAGTCAAGGGACTCATGCTCCCAACCAGGTACTCGGACAGCAGAGAATTGTTCCTTAGACTCTTTTGGGTTCAACTACAAGTTATGCCCAGCATTTTGGACAGGTGTTGTGAGCCCTCACTTCAGTATCTGTGATTCAGATTTAAAATTCACAGAACAAGTCCCAGCCATGCCTGTGTATGAAGACGTGTTGGTCATTGGGGTGAAGTGGCGCAGCGGTGTGATGTGCCCTTGTGAGACTCAGGCAGGCCTTCTTGCTGCCACCTCTCGTCATGTTGCAGGGGTCTGCAGGCTTATAGTCCACGAGATAGAAAGGCTTGCTTCTGTAAGACGATGGGAGTCCGGCCGTAGGTCTGCAGTGCAAAGCTTAGATCCTGCTTGACCCATGTTCAGCATTGCTCTTGATCTGGAAACTTTTTCTCAGTTCTTCTGGGTCAGCTAAGCCTGCCATTTTTACAAATGAAAGAGGGCTGTCTTCCTGAATATGTTGGCCAGTGAATATCTAATTGAGCAGCCAAATATACCTACTCACTGTACACCTTTAAAAGTTGTGCTGCTGGGCACGTTGGTGTGCACTTGTCATCCCCGTGCTTGGGAGCCTGAGACAGGAGGATCGCGCAGGTTCAAAGCCAGCCTCGGCTGCCTAGTGAGGCTCTCAGCAACTTAGTGAGACCCTGTTTCCAAATAAAATATAAAATAGGTCTGGGGATGTAGCCTGGAGGTAGAAGGCCCTTGAGTTCCATCCCCAGTACCACACATACACACAAAAGTTGTGCTATCTTGGGCTGGGGGTGTGCCTCAGTGGTAGAGCTCTTGCCAACATCTGTGGGGCCTTGGGCTCAATCCCCAGCACCTCAAGAAAAAGATGAAATGTGCTGTATTTATTTTATGGTACTAGTGATTGAATTCAGGGATGTTCTACCTTAGAGCTACACCCCCAGCCCTATTTTTTAAAATGTTGAAACACCGTCTTAATAAGTTGTGGAGGGCCTCACGAGGTTGCCGAGGCTGGCTGTGAAATCTGCTATCATCCGGTCTCAGCCTTTTAAGTACTGGGATTACAAGCATGTCCTACCATGCCTGGTTTACACCTCCAGCTCTTTTTATTTTTGTTTTGAAAACAAGGTCTTACTGCATTGTTGAGGCTGGTCTTGAACCTACGATCCTCGGTCTCAGCCTCCCAAATACTGGGATTACAGGTGTGTGTCACCATGCCCAACTAATAACAGCATTAAAATAATTTTTTTTCCTTTTTGTGGTACTGGGGACTGAATCCAGCAATCCTTCTAAGCTACATACTTCAGCCCTTTTTATTTTTGTTTTGAAACAGGGTCTAAGTTGCTGAGAATCTCGAAGTGTTGCTGAAACTGCCTTCAAACCTGCAATCCTCCTGTCTCAGCCTCTCAAGTATTGGGATTACAGGCATGTGCCACCACACCCAGCGATTTTTTTTTTTAAATTTTTTTATGTTGGATTCTCTTTTCCTTTGGCCTATTTATTAAATGAAAAAAATTTTTTTTTGGGGGGTGGTACTGGGGGTGGAACCCAGAGGCTTTCTGCCTCCAGGCTATACTCCCAGACCTATTTTTATATTTTATTTGGAAACGGGGTCTACGTTGCTGAGAGCCTAAGTAGCTGAGGTTGGCTTCGAACCTCTGCGATCCTATCTCAGCCTCCCAAGCGCAGGGCTTACAAGCGTGCACCACCACACCCAGCTTTATTAAATAAATTTTATGTTTTATGTTTGTAGCAATTAGAATCCTAATTCCTAGGCCTGGAGTCAATATTTGAGGAGAAAGAGGGTCTGAGTGTTGGTTACATTTGGTTGGGGATGTCTGTCACCCTGTCGGGGCAGAGGCTCATGCCCTCTCCCACTTGAAGGGAGACAGTCTGGATTCCAGTGCAGAGTTGACATCTACGGGAGATTTACAAAGCCTAGGTACCTAGAGAAAATTGTTTCCTTGGTTTTCTTAAGGATGGATGGTTTCTCTGGCATACTTTCCTTTATGATTGTTGCTTATAACAGGAAACGTGGGTATCTGTTGGCACCTGTCTTGGAAACCTCTTTTGTTGGAATGTCAGGTCATGTGTACGGGAGCACTCTTAGGGGTTTGTCCACATTCTGTGTTAGAAGATTCAGGGCATGGGCTTGAAGGGGTTAAGAGTTGACAGTGTAGCAGCTGTGTCCCTTTCATTTTGTTAAAACTGGTTTTAGATTCCAAGTAAAAATTTTATTGCAGTGCCTCAATTCAGGTCACATGTTTTGGTTGGTGTAAGGGAAACGAGCTCTTTGGGCTCCTAGGACATTGATGGCAGAGATGCTCATGAAGCAAGCTGTCTGTCGACCTGAGTAAGGGTAGGCCGGCCAGAATGCCGCTGTGGACTGGGCCTTGTCCGGCCTCTGCCGTCGGGAACACATGTGCCTGTCCTGACATCACTAACGACGGCAGCTGGCCCACTAGATCACTGCCTTTCCTAGTGGCTCCCTCCTCTGTCCTTCTGGACGAGAATCATCCCCTGCCCGCGTGGGTCAGCTCGTGTTTGTCCAATTGGGCCTTGTGCTCTCTCACCAGGAAGAGGAAGAACAGGAGGAAGAGGATGACGATGAAGATGATGACGACACTGATGATTTAGATGAACTGGACACTGACCAGCTGCTGGAGGCAGAACTGGAGGACGACAACAACGAGAATGCGGGGGAGGACGGGGACAACGACTTCTCTCCCTCTGACGAGGAGCTAGCCAACCTCCTAGAGGAGGGCGAGGATGGGGAGGACGAAGACTCGGACGCAGACGAGGAAGTGGAACTGATCCTGGGAGACAGTGAGTGTGTGCACACTTGGCTCGGGCCCCCCTCTGTGCCAGCAGGGCAGACAGACCCAGCGCCCGAGCCCGGGACTGCTGCCCACCACTGACATTCCTCGTCCCGCTTCCCCGGCAGGCTGCTACTGTACCTAATGGCTGTCATTGCCTTCCTTTTGAGCGGAGGTTGGCAAGCTTTTTCTCTAAGGCCACAGCAAACACTTTGTGCTCCGTGGGCCACATCATCATGGTGGCAACCTCTCAGCCCTGGGGTCCCCCATTCAGGGAGTTTGAACTACGCTTTCCAGAAGAGTGATGGTGGTAACACGTAAACTGTCTCAGGACCAGAACTTGCTGCCCTGATGCAGACAGGTCAGATGTGGTGAAGGGGGCGGCCCCGCTGCGGGTCCGCGGTGCCAGGCACTCCTAATTCAGAGGTCCCATCTCCGGGAGGAGGGGGAGAGTGGCAGAGCGGCGGGGCGCGGCCATGCACTCGAGCCACGCTCACCATAGTGCGCAGCGCTTTTGCTCTGCCAAGGTGTCTTCCTCCTTTTCTTTGCATTAAGGAACAGTCTTGGACACATGACAGAAAAATAAGCCTCATTTCTAGGTAGATTGCTCCTCTGGTGTGGCTGCAGCTGGCCTGAACCTTCCTGGGAATTTGTTCCCTTCAGATTATATTCAGAAATGACAGAGGAAGCCAGGTGTGGTGGCGCACATGCTTGTAATCCCAGCATTTGGGAGGCTGAGACAGGAGGATCGCAGGTTCACAGCCACCCTCAGCTACTTAGTGAGGCCCTCTGCAACTTAGAACCTGTTTCAAAATAAAGAATACAAAATTGGGCTCGGGGTGGAGCCCAGAGGTAGAATGCTCCTGGGTTCCATCCGTAGTACTGGGGGTGGGGGAAGGAGAGAGAAGTGACAGGGATAAATCCTAGGATGACTCTCTGCCTTTGTTTTATTTTTTTGTGGTAGTGGAGATTGAAGCCAGGAGCATTTTACTTGAGCTACACCCCCAGTCTTATTTTTTGTTTTGAAACAGGACCTCACTAAATTTAGGAGGGCCTTGGCAAGTTGGTTGCTGAGGTTGGCTGTGAACCTACAATCCTCTTGTCTTAGCCTCCCAAGTACTGGGGTTACAGGCATGCCTACCACACCTGGATCTTTGTGCAGTCCTCTGAGGCCTGGAGAAAGAAGTGGCTTAAGGAGGTTAGGAGAAGAAAAATGCCAGTTTTGTTTGTGCTCGGCCTGCCTATTCAGTGGTCCCTCAGGGTCAGGCAGGCCCGTGCCCATCCCTGTAAGGACATCAGAGGCACAGGGCCATGGGGGTTCAGTCACTGTTCCCTTTAGCCTTGCCCTTTGCAGCCCAAATGCCATGGGTGGAGGTTTCCAAGGGCACTGGCCTGATCCCTCAGGGCCTCCCGGGCAGGAAGCAGGGCTCCAAGTCCAGGCCCCTTGAAAGGTATGAGCAGGAGGTCCCTGGCTGATCACTGTTGCTAGCAACAGGTGTATTCTCCAGAGCCAGCTCCAAGGAGTTAATTGGTGTGTTTTCTTCTTTCTGGAAACTGGCGATTAACCCCACTTGGGCACGAACGTATTAGAATGCAGATGCTTCCTCTCCTGTAATCGCGGCGTGTGATCTAGTCTTTCCTTTCTTTCAGCTGACAGCTCTGACAACTCTGATTTGGAAGATGACATCATCTTGTCTCTGAATGAGTGAGGCGCCATCACCATTTGGAAGAGATTCTTGGCAGGCGAGAGACTGAGGCAGATGAATTCAGAATAGCTTCCCTTCCCTTTCTTCCAGGGCTGTCTGTTAAGGAACTGCATGCCCTGCATCCAGAAGATTATGGTTTAGAGTCTCACTGGAATCTGAGGGTCCTTCTAAATGACACCCACAAAAAAGGCAGCAGGGTTTAGGCCCTGTTCTGCTTCCCCTTCTCCCAAGATGGACATATCTTTCCTCAAGGGAAAAAAACAGAAAACAAAAAACATGTCTCTGGGGTTATTTCACAATATATTTTCTTTGTATAATGTTCTTTACTTAAAGAACAAGAAATAGTTTTTTATAAAACTTAAAAAAGAAAAAAAAAAAAACAACAGGCATTTATAACTGAGGGTATGAACTTATATCCACCAGGTCTCTTGTCCCTGCACTTCATTTTCTTTGGAAGAAAATGATGTCTAAAGAACAATATAGAGGCATTTTTACATACATATTTAAATGAAAAGGAAAATCGTGGTTTCTTAAATTGATAAGGATTAAGAATATTTTATTATAAATATAATATATGATTTTTAAGCCGTTCTGTTGCCTCACATGCTGTCAGGTTGACTTGTTTTCCTTTGTGCAGAGGTGGGGAGGAGGGCGCTGCCTGTTGGCTGAGTAAATGCCTGGACCTGTTATCGTGGCCGGGGCAGCCCCGTCATTGTGGATATTGGTTTTGTGGAGTTGAGGGAACTTAGGATGTAAGTTCACTCCCTCTATTTTTCTTTGTGATTCAGTTTTTCAGTCTTTTTTTTCTTCCTTTTCTCCCCAATGTGGAAATTACAAATCAAAGGCCTTTTTCTTTAATGTAAAGTGTATTTATTTAAAAAAATACAAAATAAACTACAAGTCTGTCTTTGTTTATGGCCTTTCCCTGTTTTTTTACCAAAAATGGGGTGTGCCTTTCCTCGCAAGGCCATGTAGAAGATGCCTTCTGAGAGAGGCAGAACAGGTGTTGGTGAGAATCTGTTCCACCCAAATAAAGTGCCCCTTGAGCTGGGCGTGGTGGTGCACGCTTGTAATCCCAGCATTCGGGAGGCTGAGACCAGAGGATCGTGGTTCATGGACTGCCTCAGCTTAGTGAAGCCCTGTTTCAAATTAAAAAGAATGAAAAATAGGGCAGGGGGTGTAGCTTGGAGGTCGAATGCCCCTGGGTTCCATCCCCAGACCCGCAAAAAAAAATAAATAATAAAAATAAGGCACCCCTTTTCTAAGGGTAACATTGGGGGACAGAGGGAGGCACTCAGGGCGCTGTCCATCCCTGATCAAGAGGGCAGCTCTGGAGTACAGGCGGATGGAGCTAGAGGCGGGGTCCAGGAAAGTTTTGGAACGAGCTGCTCAAGTTGAGAGCAAATTTGGTCATCACCTAAGGTGGGTTCTGGAAGGGACTGTCTGCAGTCCTGGTAGTTGAGGGAAGGGAGCTCGGTCGGCTGGGTCTGCAGACACTAGAGGGTGTGCAAAGTGGGCCTCTTCTTACACCAGCCACTCAAGGGGCAGGGGCTCCTAGCCTTCGCTTCCCTTGCCCTCCTTTCCGCCCCCCAGTAAGTAGGAGACTCTAGGTGAGCAACACAAGATGGCTAATACTGCAAAGGCTGGTGGCACAACGGCCGGGCTCAGGGGTGATGTGTGCACACTGAAGCAGGCCTGCACCACACGGTGCCTCTTGGTGCTCCAAGGGCAGGGGTCTCAGCCCTGCACGGCCCAAGCCTCGCTTTGAAATGGGGAGCTAACACTAACCTGCAGGATGGTTTGCTGGTACTTAATAAGGTAGCAGAGGGGACAGGTCACAAGGAAGCAGTACACGGCTGGGTTCTTGACACTAAAGCGGCACAGCCAGTCTCCGCACTCTGCCAGGGGCTCCTGGGCGCATTTGTAGGTCTCTGAGGTGGAGACGGGCACCTCTAATAAAGGAAAACAGGATTCTGGTTGACTTGACAACACACCCTCAGGAAAGTGTCCTAAGAGGCTCAGGAAACACCTGCCAGCTTCCTGATTGTACCCGGGGCTCAAAGCCACTTAGGAAGAAGCCCACGGAACAGCAGCACACCACCAAGGTGAGCTCAGCTCTCCTGCCCTTTGCCTTCAAGCAGCCCTCAGCCAGGCCCTGACCCCAGGTGGAGGTGCTGGGCACCTGGGCTCACTGACTTCTCACCGGGGAGCCTGACCATGCCGACGAGGCCTGAGAGGACAGAACCTGTGTCTTGAGAGCTAAAGGAAGGAAGTGATGGAGGTCCAGAAACAAGAACATCAGGCGGAGGGTGTGGCTCTTCACCAAACTGAGGTGAAGTGTTTACTCTGGAGGCCATAGGGCTCCGTAGCCTCAAGGGGGGCGGGCAAGGGAAGGCTGAGGTGCTGTAGCAAGGCCCCTCTTGTTTGGTCCTGCCTGGGTAAGCTGGGCTGTGTGTTCTGGATCCTGAGCACCCACTCTAACGGAACACAGGTGGCCCAGACGGGCCAAGGGAGCTCTGTTCTGCAACCCAGGAAACACTACCGTGTGCCTTCAGCAAGATAGCCTGCTGTTTCTGGTAGTGCCAGCCACCTTGGGTCACACCCATGGCAGGTGTGTCCTGTGACCCACTGACTCCTAGATACCTGGCAGCTGTGGACACAACGCTATAAAAAAACACACACACTAACACTTTCTCCTGTTATGTTTTGTCATGAACATCCTTGTTCATAACATGCCCAACTAGGAGTATTTCCCCAGGTACCTTCCTCTCTTCACTCCAAATCTCCAGTGTCTCTAAGATCTAGACAGCCTTTTACCCTTGTGGACAGGATGTACTCCAGGCAGCCTGCAGGGAGCACCTCAGGCCCAGCTGTCGCCTGCTGCCTCCTGTGGGCTGGGCAGGGCATAAGAATCTGCTGGTTTTGGTCACTTGGAGGCTCCTTCCCGGGTGCGTTCGCTCACCTTGGCTCCAAGTGATCCCTTTACAATTGCCTATACACAAACTTTTTGTGGAGTGTTACTTGGGCTCTGTCCAGTTGCAATGCACTCGGGTTTTTGTCCCCAGCCCTTACACTGCAGAGCTCGATTTTGCCAGCATTGGCTTTGCTACTTCTAGTAAGCTGCAAGTGAAAGGCAGGGTTCCCCAACTCCCTGGAGCCCCCTCCCAGCTGGAGAGTGTCTCCGCATCCCATAGCTCCAGCTTGGCTTGAGTGGCTCTGTGCTCTAGCACTGCCCAAAACCTCAGTGACTGAAGGCCGCATTTTTCTAGAGAAATAACTTACTTCTGTTTCCTACTTTCTTGGATCAGAATAAGAAACTGTCATGTCACTTATCAAGAGCATCGTCCTTAACCCACACACTCTCCAATAGCACTGTAAAGTTACGTCAACCCAGGGACTGGTTTTCTTGCACAAAAAAGACCAAAGCAGCAGCCCAAAACCATGAACACCTGCGCGAGGCAGCCCGCCTCCAAGCCTCCATCCATGCCAGCATCTGGCCTTTAGAACCACTGGGAGTCAGAGGCAGCCCTGTCTCTCTCTCAGTGGAAACTGCTGGGCTAAATACGGCGAGAAGGGAGGCTGAGACAAAGGAACCACGGACAGGTGGCAGGCGCCAAGACCCCCGGCATCAGTACCGTACAAGCAAGAACACACAACTGCTGAAAATGACCCGCTGTTGCACAGGCTCTGAGATTGGGCACTTTGTCCAGTAGCCACAGCTCAAACTGATGGATGCATATGGCTGGGTAAACAACCAAAACCACCAGTAGCTTGGCCTCAGGCTCACCTCTTTCCTCTGCCAGGGCTCAGCGCCTGCAGCAGGCCCAGGTGGAAGCTTGTCAGCCACCAGCTAAGACTGAAAATGAGTGTAACTACAGTCCCGACTCAGCATCAAGAGCTGACAGGCACTGAGGCGGCCGGGCTTTGGGAGGCAGCAGGGCCGCAAACATGATGTAGGACACGCACTGGGGAAATCTTCTATTCTCTTGAGAAAAAAAAAAAAAAAAAACTTGATTAAACCAGGACTCTGAACAGATTAAAAAATCCATCCTCTGGCAAAGGCTTTACTGACAACTTTCCATACAGTTAGTCAAAAAATAAAAAAATACAGAATACAGCAGACAGTATCTCGTACACTAGAAGTCAATGTAACAGGAGTCCCTTCCCATCGATGTAAAAAAACCCCTCAAAATCTAAGAACTTAGTTTTAGTGGTTTTGATCCCCACCAAATAAACCGAAATAACCCAGCAGAGAATTCAAACCAAGGGAGTAGGGTAGAGAAGGAATCGATTTTTAAAATAACTGCTTTTGTGACACCAACACGGAGCTGGAAAGGACAGGTGAGGGCTAGGCAGTGTCTCTCACTATAACTATCACCATGTGTTCCTCTTCTAGCTTGCCTAATGTCCTCAGTGCTGACTGGAGGTACTGCTGGGAAAAGTCACAGGGGGGGAAGGCGTAGAGCATGCCCGTGCTGTCCCGGCCCTTCGACCCACCCACGGGCAGGCTGATCACTCCTGCGGCCTGCTTCTGTTTCAAGTAGGAGACCAGGTTCCTGAGAAGCCGCCTCTGCAGGCCGGGCTCCACCGCGGGCAGGCCCTCCGTGCCGGGCCCGCTGAGGGTGGCCTGGGTGGCTAGGAGCACTGCGTAGCCGTTGGGGCTCCCCTGCTTGATGCGCCTTGTGACCTCATCGAGCTTGGGCTGGTCTAGTCGGAGGCGCTGGGCGATCTTCAGCTGGGTCAGCTTGCTCCCAGAAGTGTGGTCTTTGAGGAGACCACTGATAACGCCCTGGTCGCCCTCCAGGATGTGCATAGATGTTGGGAAGCAGCTGTTTTTTAACACCAGAAGCCCGTTCCAACCCAGCTGCAGTGTCTGAGCGTACTCCGAGAGGGTCTTCAGCTTTTTGGTCTCAGGTTTTGGCTCTTCAAGAGGCTTGGGCTCCGCCTCGGTGGTCCGATGATTGCGCTCGCTCTCTCTCATCTTTTTCCCGTGGGACGAGGAGTCTGCAGCCTCGTGGTGGTGGTGGTGGTGGCCGCGCTCCTCCGCGCCGTGTCTGCTGTTGCTCAGGGAGTTACTGCCCGACTCCTTGGCCCCGTCGCTGGAGTGGTTCTCCTTGCGGCTGCGCTCCGGGGTGCGATCCGAGCTGCGCTCAGACTGCTGCCCACCACCCTTGGTCCTGCTCCGTTCCTCGTAAGGAGAGTGGGCTGTCCTTCCACGGTCACTGGAAAGGCTCCTCCGCTTGCGCCTTTCTTCCCAGGGTTTGGGTATGCCACGGTCCCCATCGCTCCCCCAGCGCTCCCCGCTGCGGCTGCGCACTGAGCGGCTATACCCTTCCAGGCTGTTTCTGCGGTCAGAACTTTTACCTGGGCTGGTCCAGTCCCCTTCCAAGAAGGTCCGGTCGCGGTCTGAGTACAGAAGGTGTGGAGGGGTCCGGTCCCGCACCCTCAGGTCTGCATCCAAGTTTCGGTGCCGGGTGTATCCGTCCGTGAGCAGCTCATAATGCACGGGGAGGGGCGAGGGCTGGTACTGCTGAGGGTAGCGCGTCTCCTCTGCTTTGGCAAAATCCACGCGGAGCCTACGGTCTGGACCCCCCAGCGGAAAGCCCCTCATTTTCGCACAGGCGGCCTGGGCCGCGTCCAGGCTCTCGTACTGGATGTAGGCAAAGCTATCTCCTTTGACGTGATCAATGGTCCGAATGCTCCCAAAGCGATCAAACTCCCGGGCCAGGGCTGCCAGCGAGGTGTTGGGTCCCAGGCCCCCCACCCAGAGCCGCGTGGTGGGGTTGGCCTTGCCATAGCCGATCTTAATGGGGTTTCTGCCAATCACGCGGCCCGACATGGCCACCTTGGCCCTGTGGGCCATGTCCAGGTTCTGGAACTTCAGGAAGGCGTAGGCGCCACCCTGACCCCGCGCGGGCCTCTTGATGACCACCTCCTCGATGATGCCGTACTTCTCAAAGGCGCGCCGCAGCTCCACCTCCGACACGCTGTGGTCCAGGTTCCCGATGAAGAGGTTGCGCGTGGCGCGCTGGTCGTCCTCGGGCATCAGGTCCTCCTCGCACACGGCGGGGTAGCCGTAGGGCCGCCCGCGCTCGTCGTACAGCCCGTAGTAGTCGAGCGCGCGCTCGCGGGACAGCCCCACGGCGGCGGCGGCCGCGGCGTCCAGGGCGAAGGCGGCGGCGGCGTGGCGCGCGCGGGGCTCGCGCAGCGGCGGCGCGGCGACCGGGGACAGCGAGCGCTGCTTGTACTGGTAGCCGCCGTGCAGCGGCAGGTAGCCCAGCGGGTCGGCGGGCGCCGGCGGCCCCGGGGGCGGCGTGGAGGCGGCGGCGCTGCTGCTGCTGCTGCGCCGGCTGCTCCCGCCGCCGCCGCCGCCGCCGCCGCCGCCGCGCAGGTACACCGGCTCCACCTTGAGCGGCCGGTCGTACAGCAGCAGCTGGCGCGCCAGGGCGTGCTGCCGGGCCTCGCGCGCGTCCTGCGGGTGGCGGAAGTTCACGTAGGCCACGCGGCCCAGCTCGGGCGTGTGCGACAGGCGCAGGCTGATCTCGCCGAAGCGCTTGAACTGGTGGAAGAGCCGGTCCTCCAGGTGCTCGGCGGGCAGCGCGGGGCTCAGGCTGCTGATGAGCAGCGTCTTGTACTCGGGCGCGGCGGCGGCGGGCCCCGCGGGCTCGGGCCCGGGCGGCGGCGGCGGCGGCGGCAGCGGCGACGCGCGGGGCGACGCGGCCGCGGCGCCCGGGTCCCCCGAGGCCTTGCCGCCGCGCCCCCCGCCGCCGGCGCCCGAGCCCGAGGAGCGCCCGCCGCCCGCGCGGTGGTTGGCGTCCCCGGCGCCGCGGCCGTCGCGGTGGCCGCCGCTGCCGCGGGGCTTGTCGCGGGCCCGCGCCGGCGCCGGGTGCTTGGCGCCGCCGGAGGCCTTGTGCGCCGCCCGCCGCCCGCCCGCCTCCGCCTCCCGTTCGCGCTCCCGCGGCCGCTTGGCCGCCGCCGACGAGCCGCGCCCGCTCGGGCTGGAGTCTCGCTCGCTCTGCCGCTTCATGGCGCCGGCGCGGCGGGCGGGCGGCCCCCGGGTTCTTCACAGCGGCGGCCGCAGCCGCGGCCCAGGAGGCAGCGCCCCCGGCGCCGCCATCTTGGACAAAAGGACTCGGCGCGGCGGCGGCGGCGGGGCGGGGCGGGGGCGGGGCCGGCGCCGGGCGGCGCCCACGTGACGGGTGGGCGGGGCCGGCGCGTCCGCGGGCGGCGCCGCCCACGCCACGTGATCGCGCGGCAAACCGACGGCCTGGCGCCACCGTGCGGCCGAGGCGCCCCGGGAGGGGCGGGGCCTCCTGCCAGCCGGGGCCCGAGGGGCGGCGCTTAGACCCGGCGGTCCTCTAGGTGTGGCTCAGTCCCCAAACCCCGACCAGGATGGCCCACCCCAATCCCTGCCGGGCATCCCCGGGTGGCCGTGTCGCCCGATCCAAGGCCCCGCCCCAGCCGGCCTCCTCTGCACCCTGCACTCCCCGGAAAGGCCTTGACAGCCATGGCTAGCTCAAAGCCCGGCTGGGTCCGAGCAGGAAACTAGATGCAACGCACCTGCAGCTCAAGGAGTTGAAATAGGATCCTTGGTGCCACTGGGCTCAACCTTTTGCTGTGGGAATCCGAACAGATAGACTGGAAGGGCCACAGAGCCTCGGGCCAAATGCAGTTAGCGCCAGCAGTTACCATTGCTTGCCACGCTGACCCCGCCGGCCAGCGCGCTGCTGTCCACCTCCAGGTGGGGGCAAGGCGAGGGTGCCCAGGCCCACTGCAGACGTCCATTCTGCAAGGGCAGTTGTTGGAGGCAGTGTAGAACCTGACCCAGCTTCAGGCATAGAAGCCAGAGGATGGGGAAGAGCACACCCAGCTCTTCCCCCCTACAATCAGCCGCAGGTACAGGAGGAAAGGTCTTGGAAGAGATGCCCATGGGCTCCATGGCAGGTTGCTGAGGCCTCTTCCAGGCAACTGGGCTTGGGAAGTGATCTGCTGTTAAAACCAGCTCCTTGGGAAGCATGGTTCCTTAGTCCTTCCGTTCAGGTGGTGTCAGTGGGTGGGAGGCACAGCTGTCTCAACTGATCCACAGTTCACCCTGATAGCTAAGCCAGCGAGCAGCTGAAAACCAGACTCCACAAGAGCCCCCAGGACCGCCACAGTTATCTAGGGTGAACAAAGGCAAGAGGCAGCCCATCCTCTGCTTCACTGTATAAGCTGACTCCTGGGAGTTTTCAAAATTCCAAGCAAACACCAGAAGACCTCGACCAGGAACTCCAATGAGCAAGCAGGTGGCTAGCAAAGGGCACCTTTAGTGTCAATGGCGAATTCACCCTGGGAACCATGAGCCAGACTCAACCTCTGTGCCTAGGAGCTGGGCAGCCTCCAGGCCCCCACTGGATCAAGGGGTGTGCGTGCACATGCACACGCGTGTGCCAAGCCCGACATTCTCCAGTCCTGCAACCCCCCCACAGCTGATCTCAGCCTGTGTCCTGCCCTGCTGTTTAAACACTGGTGGGATGAGGGATGAATGGGCACACACCCCAAGTCTTTGCAAACTAGAAGGGACCAACTGGTAGGTCATTACGGGGTAAAGTCCTATTCAGCATTCACTTTAACTCACCAAGGACAGCTTGATATTTTTTTTCCTTTAATAAAAAAATCCCAGACATACTTTGAAGTCCTAGAGTAAACCAGCAATAGAAGGACGTGAACTCCCCCACAGGGGCACCACAGAACCGCATCAGGAAAGCTCCAGGCTGCACATCTGATATTGTCAGGAACCCACTTAAAAAATAAATTACAAAAAGGCTGTTTTGGGAAGAGACGGCTGAACTGTGCCCCCTCCCCCCGCCCGGGCGCAGCAGACTGGGGAGACTACAGATCAGTCCGAGCACTGGCCGCGTTGGGGGCGTATCTGGGCATCAGTTCATTTATCTTCCGGATGTAGTCTGACTTTTCTGCGCAGCCTTTGCAAGTCTCCCCCCAGTCGTCCAGGATCTTCTTCAGCTCCTTCACTCGGAGCTTCTTGAGGTCCACTGTGCTCAGGTCGATCTGCTTGTCTGCAGTGGAGAGCAGGGAGAGTTAGTGGCCGGTGGGAGGGAGCAGCGACGGTTCCCACTCCGACAGCCAACCATCCCTCAAGACAACCAGCCCTGCTGGCCGTGCAGGAGACATCCGCAGACGCGTGCAGAAGTGGCCAGGACCTACTGCCCCTGGAGCGACTGGCCCCTTTGCCAGGGGAGTGCCTCTGGGTGTGCTGCTGCTGCTGCTGCTACAAGACACGGTAGTGTAGTGAGGCCACAAGGTCCTTACAGAGCTCAGCTCCTACCTTGCAAGCGCTGCTTTTTGTGTGTGTGTGTGTGGTACTGAGGGTGGGACCCAGAGACTTTCTACTTCCGGGCTACACTCCCAGACCCATTTTTATATTTTATTTTGAAACAGGGTCTCACTAAGTTGCTGAGGGCCTCACTAAATAGCTGAGGCTGGCTTCAAACCTGTGCGATCCTCCTGTCTCAGCCTCCCAAGCACGGGGATTACAAGCATGCGCCACCACGCCTGGCTCGCAAGCGCCTCTTACAGTCACTATGCAGAGCAGACAGGTCCCCTAGTCTCCATTTCCCAACACAGGCTTACCCTCTGTGACCACTGTAACCAGCGGTGCACTGGACCTGGACCACAATCACTTTCAGAAGACTAGATGCAGTGAGCAAGCACGGCCCTTGGACAGTCAGGCATGACAAAAACACCGCCCTGAGTCAGTTTCACACACACGGCCCTGACTCTGAAGACTGGGCTGTGTTTTGCAATCACAGGTGGGCTCAGCCAGAGCGATGCCGTGGCTCCCGGCCCTCCTGAGCCAGAGACCGCAGGGCCTTCAGAACTGCAGTGATGACGAACATGTTAAACCCAAGCCAGCTCACATTCCTTCTCCCCTCAAACACCTCAAACGTGCCAGCTTCGCTCCTCACTGATCTGCTGATCTGCAAGGCCCTCCGGGACCTGCCCGACCTGCCCCTGGCTGCCTTCGCGCTGCCAGGCTCTCCGTAGCTGGCCTCTTTGCCAGTCTCCGCCGCCTTCAAAGTCTGTTGACACGTGGGCCCACTCCAATGGGGCCCACTCAACTTCTACCTAATTTGGAGCCAGCCTCCCCCAAGTGACCACCATCTCTCATACTTCAGAGCCCACTCCGCGGCTCTCGGTCATCACCGTCCTTTCCCAGGCAGAGAGTAAGTTCACAGGGTGCAGGCAGCGGCCGCAGAAGGCGCAAAGCACTTGTGAGACAGGCCCTGGTCATACGCACCATACTTTAGCTCGCAGATCTGGCTGTCCTTTTTCTTCAGCTTCTCACAGATCTTCTCCACAGGGATGTGGTGGGCCAGAGGCTTGGACACTTCGTTGATGATCTTGGTGGCCGCGTCATCCGTGGCCCCGATGTAGTAGCACTGCAGTGAGACAGGACAATGGCGGTCACGAGGAGGCCTTACAGACTGCCAGGGAGAGCAAAGCCAACGAGGCAGGCGCCCGGCCTCGGCAGCCGCTCCTGTCCTCACAGGCGGTCTCCTCTGCCTGGGGTGGACTCACTCCACTCGGTCACTGGCTCTAAGTGGCACCCGCCCATCACTGAAGGGTCCCGTGCAGCTTCCAGGCACCCATCCGCCACACTGTTTTGTCACTCCCCACCGTGATTCCGGGTGGCAGCTCCCCGCTGATGCTTAATAAATGCTAGCGGGTAAAAATATCACAGCTGGAAAAGGCATGCACTTGGGGGAGGGCACGAAGGCGCTTCAGTCCCGCTGGCCCTCCGCCAAGTGTAAGGTAAACATGGCCACAACTGGCCAGGAGGGCCACCAGCTACTCACCAACCGATTCTCTTTGCCTCTGGCCTCCCGGCAGAACTTTATAAGTTCTTTTTCAATAGTGGCTGGTGAGAATGTGACATCTCTGTCTTTGAGATCCTGGTAAAATCTTCCCAGGTAAGAAATACAAACTGGAAAAGAGAGGGAAGGTGCTCAGCAATCGCCAATGAGGACGGAGCTCTGCCAGCAATGTTAGCAGACGCGGAGCAGCATCGGAGCTCTATCCGGCACTGGCTTTTCCGGCGCCCACAGGTGGACGGAGCCGCCTCCAGGCTGCGGGGAGGATCATCACCCCAGCGACCCGCGAGGGCTCGTCCCTGCGCCTCTCAAGTTTAAGCCGAAAGTGAACACGTGTCCTCGAGGCGGCCTGTGACCTCGCATGCGGGCTGCAGGCTGAAGAGAAGCGACCAACACGCTGCTCACTTCCACACCACCACCGACCCGAGGCCGGCTCCGCGCCCGGCACGCCGCGCGGCCCGGGGGGCGCCTCCGGGCAGAAGCTCCGACGCGACGGCTTTTCAGGCCAAGTTTTCAGAACGACCCGGTCTCCGCTTCTCCTCGCCCGGCCCGGGCGCGGCTCCCAGGCCCGCGCTCGGTGGCCCCGCGGGGACCGCCGCCGCCCCCGCCCGCTCCAGCTCTCTGGGGCTCGCAGACCCCGGCCCGCACCTTCGCAGTCGCCCGGCCGCAGCGCCCGGCCGCCGGGCAGCACGCTCAGGGCCAGCGCCACCGCCAGCCCGTGCGCGACCCACATCCTCCTCCGCCGCCGCCGCCGCCGGACTGAGCCGCGCCCGCCGCGCCCCGCCACCCCGGCCCGGCCGCACGCGGAGCTTCGCATTGGCCGGCGGCCCCCGCGCCCGCCCACTCCCCGCGTCCTCATTGGCCCACGCGCCTCGCGGCCACGGCCGGCGGCTCCACGCTGCCCTTCCTCATTGGCTGGCGGCGCCCCGCCCCAGACAGTTGTCGGCCGCTGATTGAGCCCGAGCGGCCCGCCGGAAGTGGCCTGGCCGCGGCGGAAGCTGCGGGGCCGCCATGTTGGGTAGGGGCGAGCGCCCGGGCGCGCGGGCGGAGCTGTCCCCCCGGCGTGCCCTGGTCAGGCCTCCGCCCTCCGGCGCCCCGCGCGCCCCTCGCCCTGGGTGCCGCCCGGGGCGCGGGCCCGGGGCTCCTCCGAGAGCCAGCCTGGCAGACGGGGTGGGGAGGGCGAGTGGCCGCCCGAGACGAGGCCTTTTTTCTTTTGGCGCTGGGGATGGAGCCAGGGGCGGTCTACCTCCGAGCGACACCCCAGCCCTATTTAATTTCTTGTTTTGAAATGGGGGCTCGCTAGGTCCGGCAGGGCCTGGGTTGCCGAGGCTGGCTCCCCGCGCCCACCTGCCGGGCTGGGCGCGGGAGGGTGGGCGCCGAGCTGCCGCCGGCCGCGGGGACTGCTGGGCCCGGCTCGTCAGTGAATCAGTGGCTCCGTGTCAGTTATTCATCTTTAATTCATATCACAGCAGTCAGGGGAGTGGGGAAAAGGCAAAAAGTCAAAGTGGCAGATATTTACATTAAAATTCACATTACTTACTTGTTGGATTTAGAACATGCTAGCACAATATATACAGTAAAATACCTCTTGGGACACTGGTACAAATTTTTTTCTTTTAACTTTGCTTTTCTGGTACAGGTAAGATCAGTTTTAAATCATTTTTTTCTGTAGACATGAATACACAAAAGAATGGTTAGTAGTTTTCTTGTTTTAAATAAGCACGAGATGCCAGAGGTTAAAAACATTTATAGGGCTGATTACCAGCTGGACATCACACTCTATACATTTTTTGCTCAAATTCCTGTACAAATACACAGCATTCAAATAGATATTTACAAATAAGCTTGAAAGAATGAAAATCAGTATTTCACAATCTTTTCAAAGGATCCTCATCTCTGGCCGCCTGTTTCCCCTCAGACTGGCTGATTCTCCAACAAAAAGGATTCGGAATGTGTCCATCTCATCCAGTTAGGGAAAATGGAGAGGGAAAAAGTTTGTTTCACCTTCCATAACGCAAGGCCAAAGAACCTACACTCCCCTCCCTAGATCCTGTACCACCAAGCGGGGAAGGTAGATGTTTTTATGTGTTGGCTGGCTGCCTTCTCCAGAGCCGGAGGTTCAGAATGTCTGAGATCTCAAGATGCCTTCCTACCAAAGAATCAAATGCAGAGCTTGCCCCTTGCCCTCTACACCTGTGACCCCAAATGGCCCAGAGACTGAAGCCTGCAAGTGGATCTAGGCTCAGGAGCAGGCCAGCCTTTTTGAGCTGGGGCTGCCTTGACTGACACTTAGCTCTCAGCAGCCTTGCCCCCCCCCCCTTTTTTTTGTGATACTGGGGATTTAACCCAGGGGCATTCTAACTCTGAGCTGCATCCCCAGCCCTACTTTTATTTTTTATTTTGAAGCAGGGTCTTATTAAGTTGTGGAGGGCCTCGCTAAGTTTCTGAGGCTGGTGGTGAACCTGTGATCCTCCTATCTCAGTCTCCCAAGGGCTGGGGTTATAGGCATGCACTACCATGCCTGACTTCCGGGAGTGATCCCAATGGTATCAGAAGAGCCCCACACCGGTGATAATGCCCAGACACTCTGAAAGGGATTGGCTCTCCTTTCTTTTCCAATAGTTACTTGCTGGCATTTCTATTACACAAGTTGGCACTTGTTTCTAGGATAAAAACACCCTGACCATGGCCTTTTCTGTTTGGAAAGGGGGCTGTGGAGAAGGGGGGAGAGGAGAGGACCCAGGGCCATGTAGGCCAGACAGACCAGCCGAGAGGAAGTGGGGCAACAAGCCGGCTCAACAAGGAGAAGGCAGTCTTGTGACCATCAGAGTTTGTGACCATCATTAACGTGAACTCAAGCAAATGAGAGAAAAGAAATTTGTCTCAAGACATTTTAAGTAACTTAGAAGCACCCTGGTAAAATACTGCTATACCCACCCCACCCTATCCCCGCAAATAATACACCAAGAGGAAAATCAGTGCCCTGACCTGAAAGAGTTTCCTATAAAGACACCACTGTGGCCTCCCCCGCAGACTGGGGAAGCCGGAGAAACTGCCCTCCTGCCCGCCCCGAACCCTGAGTGGTGGTCCCCATGGGCCTGGAGCGGGTTGCCATCCTTGGCCACTTGGGAGATGCCGATTCTACCTGTGTAGCTCTGCTTCCAAAGGAAAAGTTCCCTTCCACCCTTTTACCCAGGATCTTGCTGAAACTGACCACATGTCCTCAGGGCCTGGAAGTCTGGCTGGGCAGCCAGCCCCACGGCTCAGAGGTAGTGCTGAAAATCCCTGATTCAGGAGCTGGTGGCAGGCATTCGGGCCACTTTTGAAAGCTTGGAGGGTTTCTGGCCCCTGCCACACCCCAGCCTCACTCTTACACCAGCTCTACCACGCAGTGGGGGCGGGGCCGGCTCCTCTGAGGAGGAAGCTGGTTAGGAGCGCCCCTCCGCTCCCTCCTCCACTCCAACCCTGGAGGGTGGGTGGTGCGCCAGGCAGGCCTCGCAGGTCGTGAGGTGTGTCAAGTGGAAGAGAGCCAATGGCCAGAAAGAAAAGGATGGAGAGAAGAGTCCAAGGCAGGGACAGGAGGCAAGCTGCTGGGAGCTGGCAGTGCGCCCTGGGCATGCAGGTGGGCCAGTCACGTGCCTGAGTTGGCAGCTTGGCCTGGCCAGACCCTCGGCTGCACACTCCTGGGTGGAAGAGCAGGCCCGTGGGCAAGCATTTGTGCAAAATGGCGTGTGGCCCCTCTGTCCACCTGTGACATGTCGTCCACGTGGTCCTTGCGATCCCTGAATGCAATCATGAACTTTCCTGTCCACACAGCGAGGGAAGAGGTTCCTAGTGCAATTTCCATTCTGTGCATCGGGGCCCTGGAGGGAGGGCCGGGCTCCTGCGCCTGGGCCCGCAAGGCTGCAAAGCAATTCTGTCTGTGCAATATCTCCCTGCAGCCCCACGTGGCGGGAACTGCAGGAGGAAGGGAGCATCTACTGCATCGAGGGGAAGGAGAACCCAGAGAAATGAAACGGAAAAATGAAATAAGAAGAGAAGCCACAACCCTTCATGCTGCTGCGGCCTCCGGACATGGCAACACGAGTTCACGGCAGTAGAACGGAGACGCAGTGGTGCTCCCCTGAGGACGAGCCTCCAGCTCCGGACTTGCTCTTCAGGGAGTGCCTGGCCAGCGCACGAAGGTCATCCAGCTGCCGCCCTCACTGCTCCCCGCGGCCGTGCTCCCAGGCCAGGCGGGCCTGCTCCTCCTTGGCGCTCCCCGGAGGCAGGGAGGCCTTGCGGTGCAGGCCCCTGGGCCTCTCGGCCTCTTCGCGCAGCAGCAGGCCCTCCTCGTGCTCCAGGGCCGGCAGCCGCGGGTGGTAGGGCTTGGGCGGCAGCGCAGGTGGGTCCATGGGGTCCTGGGGGATGACGCACCCTGGGGCGGAGTGGCTTCGGCATGGCTGGGATTTGATGGAGTCCAGGACAGCGGACTCGGAGAGGCTGTAGTGGACGGGGAGGTAGGGCGGCTCGAGGTCTTCGTCACCATTCCAGGCCTGGCTGGGCATGGAGTCCATGGTGTCGGCCCGCGGCGGGGCCTCCGAGGAGTGCCCAAAGTTACTCTCACTCAAGGAGGACACGCCGCTGCTGGCGCTGCCGGACAGCGTAGAGTTGCTGCCGTCCAGGCCCGACTGGGGGCTGGTGGGGGAGGCTGGGATGGGGTGGAGCGGAGACTGCGGAGGGAAGTGTGGGCAGGTCAGAAGCCCGCCCCTCGCAGCCGTGCTGGCCCCTCAGGGAGGCCGGTCTGCTTAGCCGGAGCTTCAGCCCGCCACCTGCCTGCGGCTCTCCCTGCAGCAGCACCCCACGCCTTCCCCACCCTCAAGCAAGCCATCTGTTGGCGCCCCCACCCAGGCTGGGTCCCAGGCTGCTCATGTGTCCACTGGGGGTGGGGTGCAGCAGGAGGAGCCCCGGTGGGCCATGGATCCAGTGAGTACGTCGTGCTGCTCAAGTCTGTGATGGACTCGGTCTTTACCACTGGCAAACAAATTAAACTAGCGGCAGGATTGGGGCTTACTTGAATTTTCCACAAAGCTGATGCTTCTTGCCCCCACTGGACCCTAGCTAAGCTCTCAGGAGGACAGCGAGCGAGCTATTGGGCTAGGTGCACTGGTCCCTCAACGCCCACCGCCCACACATCCTGGCCATGTGCTGTCTCCACGGCCCCCTGCCTGCCCTGTCCTCACCGCATTTCGACCAGTGTGGCACAGGCAGCCCGGCTCTGCCAGCCTCCGCAGGTGAGACCTACGGCTGGTGAGATGGTGGGGCCACCACTTCAGTACATTACCTTGCGTAGGGTCCGGGCAGGGAGGGCTGGGGGGGTGTCACCCAGGGGGTGGTGGAAGGCGTCAAAGTGTAGGGCGTAATGACCTGCAAAGGGAACAGAACCAGCGCCTCAGCTGGGCCGTGCTCCTGCTGAGCGTCAGCGCCATCTTGCCGGGCCAGCTGCGCAGGCGTGGGGCGAGCGTCCCGGGGACCCTCAGTATGGAGGGCGACAGAAGAGCCTTTACATGGACATTCTCCAAAACACAGGCTGCTGGGGGAAAGAAACCTACTCCACAGGCGGCCAGGCAAGTCAAGTGCTTCAGAGCCCAAGGAGCATGATGCGGCAGGCCTGAGCAGCTCTAGCCCAGTGCTGGCGGTGAGAGGCGGGAGCGAGCACCTGGCATGGCCGGGTCCGTTGTCTTCAGCCGCCCTGTTGGGACGGCCTCACTGAGCAACCTGCTGAGCTCAGAAACCTCACTGACCCCAACGCCCAGCGGGAGCCTTTCTGAGCGTACACGGTTATTCCTTGGCTGAGCCAGCCCGGAGAACGGCCTGTCTTCCCAGCCTGGACGGCTGTTCACTGGCCCTTAAGCAGAGTCTGAGACCAGGGCTATTGGGACACCCGCTGGAGGTCTTCTTACCATGCAGCAGGCTTCGGGGAGGCACTGGCGGGGCCAGGATGCGCCCCATGTGGGTGGACAGGAAGGGCTGGGCCTCTCGGGCTCCACTATCCAGACTCCAGCTGCTGGGGGCTGCTGGCACCGCTGGAGGGTGGAAAGAGATGGTGTGAACGGGGCTCCTACTGGGCCGCCTGTGCAGATGCCCGTCCTGCAGCCTGGCTCCTCCAGTGTGTCCTGTGTCTCCAGCACGCACAGTAAAGCATGCCAGCCCCCAGAACCAAGCACACGGGCCGAGCGAGGCCCGTGGCCACGGAACCTAGCGGCCAGGGCCGGGAGCGGAGACAGCGCGACGGGGCGAGCTCAGGTGTGCAGAGCGCCCCGATGAGGGAAGCAGAGAGAGCACACCAAGGAGTGGGCTCCGGGTCCCTGGGATCTGCCAAAGAGTCAGCTGAAGAGAGCAGAGGAGGAGCGACCCGGCTGAAGAGTCAAGAGGACACAGGGAGCGGCAGGAGCGCAGTGGTGGGCAGGGCTCTCCCCACCAGAGCGGAGGGAGGGCAGGCGGGAGGCAGAGGAGCCGAGGTGTTCAGGGTACCCTCGGAGGAAAGTATGAAGGCCACAAGCTGCGGCTGGGGCCCTGCTGGGCCCGCCACTTCCTGCGGAGGGGGCTGCGGAGCCCACGGATGCTCTGGGCCATTTACAGAGGCACCTGCGAGCCTCGGCTGCAAGGCAGAGGGGCCCAGGCTCAGGAAGAAATGCACAGGCCAGCTAGCCCCTCAGCCATAGGCGGAGGCGGGAGGCCGGGGGACAGGATGGTGCCAGAAGTCTGCACCCTCGTTCTTCCTAGAGAAAATGCCAGGAAGAAGAAAGACGGCCTTCCTCAGATGGACCCTATGGGCAGGCGAGGACTGCTCGCTGGCCAGGGGCCTGGCCACTGGCCTGTGCGAAGGTTGTGCCCCAGCTACCTGGGGTTTGGGTTCTTCCCGCCTCGGGAGCTATGTGGGGAGTCTGCGGCTTGATGTGACTTGGGGATCCTGGGAAGGGGAGGAGCTCAGGATTGGCCAAGAGGGGCTGGGCTCACAGTAATCCAGGGGTAAGGAAGTGATGTCTATCTTCTTTCTCCTTGCTTATGGACTGCCATGGACTTCCAAAAGAACACACTATGTCAACAGCCTCAGTTTAAGGCGGCTGCGGGGTCTCATGGTTGATGGCTGGTGGCAGGAAGGAGGGGCATGGCAGCCAGCGGGCAGGGCAGGCACCAGCTAGCACCTGCGAGAAGGGAAGAGTTCTAGACCTGGGGAGCATCAGGTGGACTCCATTAGCTGGCCTCTGCAGAAAGCCAGGCCACCCAAAGGGCAGGCCCACCCTCATCCACGCTCCCTCCAGACCACAGCAGGAACTTCTTGTTCCCCAGGCCCGAGGCCCTCCCTTCCCCACAGAAACGCACTGTCGGTCAAAAGCCACAGATCCCAGGAGAGAAGCCTGGAGGTGGGTCTGAGCAGCTTCCCCCCAGGGGTTCCGAAAGCCCAGAGATCTCAGATGCACACTCGTCCCCGGAACCATGGTGGGGCTGCAGAAGTTTACTCTCAAGGGCCAAAGGGAATTCGAGGGCAGGAAAGCTATGGGGCAGAAAGCGCACATGGTCTACAAAAGCATGTCTGCCTGGCACTCTAAGTGGACCAGGGCCGTCAACCTGGGCCCTCGGCCTGACACCTGCGAGCAGTGAGCAAGCCGGTCTTTGCCGCACGGCACAAGCCCGCCGGGGCGTGGGGTGACTTGGGGGATGGTTGAGCTGCCCCAGCGCCGCCACCTCCCTCTCTCTCACTGACGCTTGTCCTGCACTGGCCCGAGGACAGGCTTGTCTGGGCTAGGAGCCATTGTCCGGCAAAGAAAGGTCCCTGCAAATGAGAGATGGTGTCCGCAGGGGGCCTCGAGAGCCTGGGTGACACAAGAAGGCGGCCGGGGCCCCAGGTCCGGCCCTGGGGCATCCATGGAGCTGGGCTGTCGCTCTAGGTCATGTGCTGCGTGGGGCAGATGTCCAGCGTGCTGCCCGCCACGTGCTGACCTCGTGGTGTGGGCCTGCTCGTCCTGCTGCGGCTCAGCCTTGTTCTGACGCAGCCCCCTGCTCCTTGCCGCCAGCCTACGCCCAAGCACTTCCGTGCAGCTGGTGCAGCCTCCTGGTCTGGCCCCAGCACTCGGCTGAGCTCTGTCCGTGCTCTTGACTAGCTCTGAGATGGCATCTCTGGTAGCAAAAAGCCAATGTGGATTCTGGGCCTCAAGGCCACTGGGTCAGGACTCCAAGAAGTCATGCCTCCCGGGGCTTGCGGCCTTAGCGGGCACTCTGCTGCCTGATCAGTGCTCCGGCACTGGGGCTGGGCCCAGAGCTTGGCCTTCTTAGAGGACACAGAGGTCCTTGTGCTCCATGACAAGCAAGGAAGGGACAATGACCTGGGGCCAGTGGACGGCACTTGGTGACATGCAACAGCAGCACAAGGGCAGCGCTGGAGGGACACGTCCACTGGGGGGCGAGCAGCCCTGAACCCCAACAGAGAGGGGAGAGGGGCAGCGCCAAGGACTGGGACGGGCCAGGTCTGGGTGACAGGAGGTCTAAACACTACCCCCACTAGGATTGTTCTGTGTTAAAATCAACCCAGGTTTCTGTGACGAGGCTGAGGTCACAGGGCTGAGGCTGGTCACTCCGTCAGTCTGTAAAGCACAGGCAAAAGCCACCATCTGAGCAGCCGTGGCTGCGGAGGATTGCTCAGTGCCACCGCATGGCTGAATCCTCGTGGTTTAAGGACTTGCAGCAGCTGCCGGCCAGGGTGGCTGCGGATGCTGGGCTCCTCTGGTGCAGCCAGGACCCCCCCGGAAGTGTGCCTTTTAGGAACACACTCTGCCACGGCCTGCCCTCGCCACTTCTCCTGGAGTGCATTTAGGCTCCAAGCCTGTTCTGAGCTCCAGGGAGAGGCTCCTGAAGGCCCCAGCTGAGGGAGAAAGGGCCCCAAGGGCTAGCTGCATTCCACAGCTAGTTAGGAAGGGCCTCGGGGAGTGCGGGCCAACAGCAGCCCAAGTTTTCACACACGGGGCAGCTGGGGCCTCTCTGTAGATGGGCCCTGGAGAGAGGGAGAGGTACAGACCGAGAGGCTCCAAACCCAACATGGCTGGGCAGCAGGCACAGGAACTGGGTGGCGCTGTGGGCAGGTGGGCAGACCTAGGTGTTGCGATGGCTCACCCCAGCCAGCTGGTGCTCAGGGGGAGGAGTCCCTCGCGCAAGATGGGGACAAATATGGGGGCCTCTGCAGGGGGAGCAATACCTTTTTCAGCCACAGACAGATTGGGATCACTGCAGGGCTTGCAGGCTCCGACCACTTGCTGGAACAGGGCCCGCTGGAAGTTCGGTGGCTAAGGAAGGGAAGGAGAAAAACACGAGAGTGTGAAAACAGCCATGGTGTCGGGGAGACGGTGCACGGACCGCAGGAACCAGGAGCTCCGGGAGCAAGTGGGGAAAGCAAAGCTCGCGTCGGAGGTGCGCTGACGACTCCGCGCCACCTCTGGGAGGCGGTTCAGGGTGCTGGGTTCAGGCATTTCCCGGACATCTGAGGTGTCACCAGGTTGTCTTGTGCAGGGGCCAAGAAAAAGGACGGAGGTAACTCAGTACCTATCTGTCCTTCTCTGACCAGGGACACCGGCTGGCAGAAAGAATTTATTTATGGACCCTGCTCCCCATGAGCACAGGCAGATCTCTCCTGGAGAGCCCTGCCCAGCTCCAGGTTAGCACTGAGGGTGGACAAGGGCAGCACCCGAGCCTGGAGCAGCCCTGCTGTTTTGATGGGCAGCTGCCAATCATATCTGCTTCCCCTGCCTGGCAGGGCTGGTCAGACGCAGGGAAGTACCCCGAGAAAACCCTAGCACTCGGGCTGGGCGTTCACCTGGAGGTGAGTTTTATGGCTAGATAGAGGGGCAGGGGCAGACTGCACCGGGGACAGTTAGGTGCTGCAGCTACCTGGTGTCCGGGGAGCTGTGCAGATGGTGTGGACAGGAGCCCGGCAGTAGCAAGGCCGGGGAGTGAGAGACAGGCCCTGCTCACACACAGGAAGGCCCACGCCCACCAAAGCCCCCTTGGCGTGGGCTGCACATGACCATGGGACACGAGGAGCCAGGAAGCTGAGCTCCTTGTCCAGGAGCCTGGCGGATCTCTTCGAGCAGGATGAGGGAGGCGTGCAGGATGACGCAGAAGGCCCTGCAAATGCAAAGGGGGCCCGGCCCAGGCACTTGGGCGGAGGGCTGTCCGTGGCCGGGTCTGCTACCTGTCCGTTCTCCAGGATGGCTGCTGGGCACATGGCACTGCTCGGGCGGTCCCGGTGTGTGGGCAGCAGCAGCATCGTCTCCCGGGCATGGCGGTACTTATCTGGCAGAGAGGGAGAGCCTGTAACCAAGTGACAGCAATCACGCACAGGTGACAGGCCACAGGGGGAGGGCCACGCAGGGCCTCGGACAGGGACCAGGGCAGCGTCCCCACAGCCGGGGCTCAGCAAGCACAAGAGGAAGGGAGGAGTCTCCAGGTGAGATGGAGGAGGGCGGCACCTGGGCTTCCGGCCCAGACGGCCCGCAGAGCGCCCCAGCATCCGCAGAGGCCGAGCAGAGCCGAGGACTGGCGTGGGCGGCCAGGGGCCCCGCACACCGCGCTCCCGGGGCACAGTGTCGCCTGGATGCTGGGGCCTCTCAGGAGCCCAGGCCAGCTTGAAACGGAGCCATCACACAGACGGAGACAGAGAACAGCCACATAGTTCTGATATGACATACTGGGTCTCCATGTACTTGCCTTCTCCTGAAACCAGGGCTCTTAGGCTCAGCCGGCCCCCTGCCACTGTTGTCTAGCAGATTCTCAGACTCTAGACCCCTGTACCTGGCCTCTGCCGTCCTGCTAGGCCTACTGGGCCCGGCCTGGGGCCCAGGGGCCTGCATAAGTGGCTCAGACTCGCTCGTCAGGGAGTGCAGCTGACCAGAAGCCGTGGGCCTCTAGCCCAGGCTCCTGAGCCGACTGGTCTGCTCTTTCCGGCCTCTGCGGTGGCCGTCCCCAGCCCAAGGGGATGCTGAGGGGGTGCGTGTGGTGTGACCCAGTCCCATGAATCCAGGCCAAAGCTGTAGGTTGAGGAGCTTATCAACCTGTGGTCCTCAAGCACTTCCACTGACGCAGCGGGAGTGACTCGCTGGCTTCCCTGGGGACGTCATCATCACTGTGCCAGAAAACAGCATATCTAACGAGACACTGAGGGCACCAGGCCCCCCGTGTGAGGCTCACCTGGACCCCAATCCCTCTTGCTGGCCCAACGTTTGAAGCCCCTTTCTGTGGTGTGCCCCGAGGAGCTGGAAGGCTGAGACCAGGCCGTGCGCGCCAGCTGAGGCGCAGCTGCTGCTCCTCCACTCTGGGGGAGTCCTTGAAAAATTACTTTTGTATTTACTGTAGTCAAAGATGAGGCCTAAATACTTCCAAGAAGTTAGCATAGTAAATACCAGCAATGTGGCATTTCTTAGTTATGACTTATGGAACTTCTTCCAGTTGGTCTGAGCCATCCTCTGTAGAAACTTGGCTGGCTTTAGGGCCTAGTCTTTAAAAGTGTCCCTCCCTTGGTAAGGGAATGAGTAAAATACAGTACTTTGAGAAGATGGGCCTGGACTTGCTGCTCCGTTGTGACTTAGCTGATTTCTGTGTTCGCTTTTAGACCTTGTGTTCATTGCAACCTCGAGAAGACAGCTATGTGGAGAGAAGAGAAAACCGCTCCAAATCCCACCCATCTGTACAAATGCCTTCCCGGGAGCTCAGAGTGCTCCCGGAGCCCGGCGGCCACCGCTCCAGACGGGGCTCCCTCATGCAGCACACCGAAAGAAACAGCACCGTTACACCAACTCAGTTTCGTGTGGTCGACTGCCCCTCAGGCTGTCCATGGACCTCGCCGGGCTCACAGCCGGGCTCACCTCTGCCTCTCTGGGCCTTAGCACCAGTACCTGATCCTTGCTGGGGCTAGGATGGAGGGCGGCAGGGCAGGCCCAGGGCTCTGCTGTGCATTCGGATTCGTGTGACGGCGGCTCCTCTGGTGCAGTGGCAGAGAGCGCTGTGCTGGCACCAGGCTTCCTCCTACAGCCTTACTTCCCTCCCACCGCCCTGGGCAGCCACTCCCTGGTAGGAGAGGGTGATGGCTGTTTAAATACCACAAGGCCTTTGTGTCCACAGAACATGTGAACTACTTCGGCTGTACTCTGCTGACCCCCAGGGAGGCTAATTCGACCTGGTTCAAGTGGGGCTGCTCAAGGAGGATCACTCAAAATCCTGTTTTTAAGCCCAAATCAGCCTTTGACCACCAGGGGGAGCTGCCGACTTATAAACGTGTAGACGGTGCCTTGTAGGCCGGGCAGAGGTTTCCAACCAGCTGGAGGCACAGCGGCAGGAGGTGTATGGCAAGGAAAGCCAGGGTCCCACGGCTGGTGGGAGAGGGGGAATCGGCTCCAGACCACTCCATGGCCGCTCCCCTCACTGCTAACAAGGGGCAGAAGCCCCCAACGGAAGTGATGGCTCCCTGCAGCTACCACGTTTAGTCAAAACATGTGCCTGCCTCTGTGATGCTGCACAGCCTCCTCTCATTGGGCCAGGACCACGCCTCACCAACATCTGACATTGGCTGTACAAGGACTGCATGGACGTTGTGGCCACAAGTGCCTTCCTCTTTCTTGTTGCCTCTGCCTTCGGCACCATTCTCTGCTTTGGGGCCAGTTCCATTCAACCATTTTGCCTTCTTTTATGCTTCGTGTCTACCCAGGAAGGGAAGGGGCCTTTCTCAGCCGTCCTCGGTGTGATATTCTGGAGTCTGGCCCTGGTAATAGTTTGTGTACAAAATTGGTGACGATCAGTGCCTTTCCTCCCCAAACCTCCCTCATAACTGAAAGTGGGATCTTGTCCATCTTCCTTGCACCCAAGTTGGCCTAGTGACTTGAGTAGCCGATAGAAATGTGAACTTTCTGGGAGATCTAAGCTAGATAACAAAGAGCCTTGGATCTTCTGCCTGGCTCTCTTGGAATTCTGGCTCTAGGGAAAATCAGATCGCCACGCTGGGAGAAGCCTACGCTGCTCAGAAAGCTCACCTGCAGGGCTCAGGCTGGGAGCTCCAGGCAGGCTCTCTGCTGATAGCCATCAGCATGGCAGCCGTCTGAGGGAGCCGTCCTGGACGTCCAGCGCAGATAGACCCTTAAGCGGTTACAGCCCCACCCAGGTGACATCTGGTGAGCGCTGTTGACTCCTAGCCCAGAGGAGCATCTGAGCAGTGTCAGAGAGGAACCGAGTTACATCTCTCAGATTCTTTATGAATGATCATGGCCCAGAGATCTGTCTTCAGACAGGATGGCCAGATAGTCTTCAATATGGCCGAGCACACGTTAGAGGTACGGTCAGGGAAAACAACATCAAAACCCAGGTGGGAGGACAAAGTGTTTCTGCACCTCTAATCGGGAGCGTTCACCTTGAGATGCCGTAGAGGAACTGTGCACAGCGTTCACGGATACTTCTTAGGTTTCCTTCCTTTTATTCCCCACGCCATCTTTCAGCTCGTTTTCTTTATAACACAAATCACTTTCCCTTCTGTCTGCAGCCTTCACATACTAACATATTTCTAGCATATACCACTTTGTTGGCTCATTTATATTATTTGAGACTAGAGGTCAGTTTCCAAATGCTGGCCCCCTGTTTGGATCCCACAGTCCATGTTAGAAAGGCAACTGAGAGCTGGTGAGCGTGAGACCTCTACTCCAAACTCAGCTTCTGCCCCTCATGGGACCTGCCCCCTGGGGTGCTGTAGGTAAAGTCTGTGATCACCCCGCTGTAACCTTGCCTCTCATCCTTCGCTTCCCCAGTTGGCTCCTGTGCCTTTCTTCTTTGCCACTCTTCCTTGGGTCTCTCCATCACTCTCTACTGTGGGCCTCCTAGCTTTGTGCTTTGAAGAGATTCTTTCCTTAATGACCTTTGTGTCAACATTGTGCTAACACTCATAACAGTGAGAAGAACCAAAGCCCTCTTCCCTCCGAAGCCTGGACGCCATGGCTGGTGATGTGGTGGGTGTGGCCATTGTTACCATCCTGCGTGGCGGCTCTGGGAAGCACTCTAGCTGTTATATATATAACAGCCGATCTCCATTAACTGCAAATGTTTCTATCTAGAAGGCCAGAATCAACTCTCACTGCAGGAAGCAGGATCAGCATGTGAAGTCATGCTGGCTCTCAGAGAACAATATTTATTCAATTGAAGAAGAAATCAAGTGATAATTGGCAAAGTAAATAGCTTTTTATAGGACCATCTCTCCTGATTAAACCTTTCCAAACTGAAGAGAGTGTCTTGGTGGTTGTTACTGTTTTAGAATAGCATTCTACAAGGGGAATTTTAGCCTTCAAATTTCCCTTTCATACTTTGTCACCATGGTATTGTGTGTGTATGGTACTGGGGACTGAGCCCAGGAACATTGCTCCTCTTTTTGGTTTTGAAACAGGGTCTTGCTAGGTTGCAGAGAGTCTCACTATGTTGCTTAGGCTGGCCTTGAGCCTGTGATCCTCCTGTCTCAGCCTCCCAAGTATTGAGATTTCAGGTGTGCACAACCTTGCGTGGCCATCATCATGCTTGAGTCCCTAAGACAGAGGACTCACTTTTATCTTGACTTAATTTCTTAAATTTTTAAAAAAAATTTTTGGTGGTACTGGGGTTCCTGGAAGCCCTTCCACCTCCGGGCTACACTCCCAGATCTATTATATATATATATATATATATATATATATATATATATATATATATTTAAATTTGTAAACAGGGTCTCTTAAACTAGCTGAGGCTGGCTCCGAACCAGCGCGATCCTCCTGTCTCTACCTCCCAAGCGCGGGGATTACAAGCGGGCTATCTTGACTTTGATCTTTTGTATGTGTGTGTGTGTGTGGGGGGGGTTTACTGGGAACTGAACCCAGGGGTGTTCTACCTTTGAGTCACACCCAGCCCTTTTTATTTGTTTTTAAAATTTTGAGACAGGGTTTTGTTAAGTTGCTGAGGCTCCCAAGTACTGGGATTACAGGTGCATGCCACCACCAGTGGCTTGACTTTAATCTTTATTCTTGTAGACATTTCAATGGGAAGGAACTGAGCTCTCTGCGAGGCCGAGTCCTCCTACTGAGGTAGAGGTGCCGGGCCGGCCACCCAGGGGCAGCACAGCAGGACCTGGTGCCCCTCAGGTCCTTGGTGCTGCAAGCACAAGGGGCACCCTCTATGTCACAGGTCCACTCTCAATGACAGGCAGGGATGGAAGGAGGCCGAGTGGGCCCAGGAAGCCCTCTCTCCTCCCTCCGCGAGTGAGCAGCACCCTTCATTCTTACCTCGGGTGCTGGAAGGGGCAGAGGTGATCATCTGGGATGGTGCTGAGTGGGTGGAGCTCAGGCTGGAGGAAGAAGGGCTTGCTTGGGACGAGGACAGAACGGAGACGTTGGTGACTGAGCCCTGGTACCTGGGGTTGGGATACATGAGCTGCAAAGGGAGAAAAACCAGCATGACAGAGTTCTGAGAGTCCAGGACTGCACGACTGGCCCAGAGCTGGCTCACTCATGCCCTGAGGCTCCAGACCCGGTGCCGACTGCCGTACCCTCGCCCTGGTGGCGGCCAGGCTGACGGCCAGCATCAGGGACCGCCCATACCACCCGTGTGGCACGGCCGTGGGCTGGCCCTACTGTGGTGCCCATGGAGGAGCAGGACTTGGCCACAGGAAGGGTGGGCAGGAGAGCAGGTGGTGAGGACTCTTCGTGGGATCTGTGGGACAGCCAGGAAGGAAGCTGGAGTCCTTCTTTGGAAACAAGGCCTGGGACAGGCTCAGTGCCGTGTGGAGAGGATGCTGCTTTGCGAGCTCTGGGGAAGGGTGCTCTGGACTCAGGGGCTAGGGAACTGGGTTGTTCCAGAGAAAGGCGAGCCCTTCGGGAGGGGCCCGGTACCTGCATGTGGTGGTACAGGTCCTCGGGGGCTTCACCCAGGGCGACGTCGCCCGCCATCACCATATTTCCCGCCTCGCTAGATGCGTGTGAGGAGAGGGAAGACGAAGAGCGGCGGCCTGAGCCCATCAGGCTCATGGGGCTGCGGGCGAGAGCGGGAGGCGGGAGGGTCAGGCCGTGGCTGAGCGCACACGCGGCTGGCGGGCAGAGGGGCGTGGGGCTGTCACCTGGCCTTGGTCCCCTGGTCTGGAAGGCTCCCTCGCTAAGGTTCACACCCTCCAAGGCCTGGACGACCCTGAGCCCACCTGTCTTGCTGCTCGGGGCCCCAGGCCTGGGGGGTCTGCGGCGGGCTGGCCAAGCCTCTACAGTTAAATGGCTTGTGGTCACTCAGTCTGGGGACACTGGCAGTTTTTCAAGAGGACGATGTTGGTTCAGATGGAGGGTCCCACGACCCCCTTGCTGTGGGGTGTTTGTCTGAGCCAGTGCTGGCCACTCCTAGGTCAGAGGTGTCTTCCTAGTATGGGGCAGCTGTTGAGACAACTGGCGGGAGCTGTCCGCGGCTTCCTTCCAAGCGGCGGCCTCAGTCCTGCCAGTGTCTCTTCTCTGGCAGCAGAGTGAAGCCTGGCACCATTGCTTCCTCTCACCCACTACATGTCGGCCCCCTTGCTGCTCACTCTGGAAATGACTAAGCCGGAGCCTCCTCCCGGGCCTGGCCTGGCCTCCCCAGGAAGCCTCCGTTGCCTCAGCTGAGCTCATCCAGGCTGCGACTTCTGTGTGTGAAGAGACATGCCTTTCCTGTCCCTGGCACCATGGGTATTTTCTTCCTTAAAACCCGCTGGTGACCCTGATTTCCCTGTGATAAGGCCACCGGCATGTGAACAAGGCCCTTCCACAGCTGGTCCTGCCCCTCCAGGTCTCCACGTCCTGCACTCCACCGCCTGGCTCTGCGGTGGTGCCGAGCAGGCAAGCGCGCCGGCCGCGGGCCTCTCAGGCGTCGTCAGGTTGCCTTTCTTCCCAGCAGACTTTAACTGCCCCTCAAGCCTCCCTGTTCCCTTCTTTGTGTTCCCACAATTCTGGGACAGTGACTGCTGGTGCAGTGTGGCAGCCGGGAGGCCTGGGTGTGGCCAGCAGGACGTGAGCCACAGGCACGCTGCGGAGCCCCTCCTTGCTGCCGCTTACACTTCAGGCTGCCGCTCTGGGGCCCTCGGCAGCTCAAAGGCTGTACCTGTGCCGGTGCGTCATCTTGATGTTCTCAGGGCTCATGGGGCTGTGGGATGCCAGGACGTTTCCCCGAGGGGTGCTGCTGCCTGAACATGCAGGGCTTAGCTTATCCAAGCCTGGAAATTCCTGTCAAGAAATGAATTCATAGAAAGTAAAGAATAAATAAGGGGTAGGAGAGAAGAACTGGCTGGTGGTAAAAAAAAATGTAAAAGAAATAAAAAGAATCTTGCTGTGCACTGCTGGCTCCCTCTGGGCAGTGGCTCCGTCACAATGGAGTGCCCCTACTGCTCAGGAGCCGAGGCCAAACCGTGGGCCTGGCCAGCCTCACCAAAGAAGCATGTCTGGAATGGGCCGAGGCCGGCTGAGCTCACAGGACCGTGTTAACGGGGGGGGGGGGGGGGGGGGGGAGCGGATGAGCAGGACCAGGACGGCTCACTGTCAGTTGTCAGTCAGTGGGAATGCTTGCATGAGGATTGAACCTGGGCTTTTTATTTTCATTTTTCCAGTCCTGGGGATTGTGCCTGGGGTTTACTGGATTGCTAAATGGCCCGGCTCTTAGTGACCTGAGTTAAGTTGCCTGTGGCACGGTCTGTAGTGGAACAGGAAAGCGGGTCCTGATGGGGTTGAAGACGGCACAGTTCTACGTTAGCGTCATTAGATTCTGACAGTGTGTAGACCTCTTGGCAGCTTCTAATCTTGAGCCCTCCTGGGCACAGCATTTGGGTCTGTGTCCCTGTCTGGCACCCCGAGGAAACACAGCACAGCTCTCTGGACGTCCTCCCCAAGCCCTTCCTGACCTTGAAGGGCAGGGCCCCAAATCCCCCGGAGGCAGGCGCTGCGCTTAGCCTGAGGGAGAAGCAGGTTCCCGCCCACCCTCCTCTTTCAGCTGCGCTTCCGCAGCCCGAGAGGAAGCGGGCGCACCGGGCACCTCGCCGCGTGAGTAGTGCTTTGCGCTCTCCAGCGGAGGCCTGCCCGCGTGCGTGGCACAGAACCTACTCGGCTGCCTGGGCCGCCTGCTGGGCAGGGAGTGTGCACACAGCGGGGGCCAGCCACGCGGGCAGGGGCTGGAACGGCCGTCAGAGTCAGCAGCACCGCTCAAGTTCTTGAAGTAGATGCTCCACTTTTAAGGGGAAAACGCTTACTCTCTTCATATTTAACCTGGAAACGTCATGGAGACAGCCAACAGGAAGGAAGACGGAGGGCTCCTTGGGCTTTCCTCCGGAAAGCATGCCACGATGAGCTTCTTTGCTTTTTCTTGCTATGCTGCCCATACTTAGGTAGGGACGGGTGGGTCCTACACTGGGGCCCTGGAGGGACCGAAGTGGCCACAGCTGGCAGGGTCCGAGGACTGTCCCCAGCTGGCAGGCTCACTGAGTCTCAGTGCTGGCCCCGGCCTCTGCGGCCTGGCCCGGCCCCTAAGGGGCTTCTTGTCCGTGGCTGCCAGACCCTGCAGCTGCAGCTCTTCCTCCCTGGCAGGGGTCCTGGCAGTGAGAAGACAGCTTTGCTTGGGAGTGGGCAGCAGGAGGTCACTGGGCCCGCACCCTTGAGATGTGGGAGCCAGCCTGTCTAGCAAGAGGCCTCTCCAGAAACACCTGGAGCCAGTCCCAGTTTGAAAATGGGGCGAGGCAAAGTGAAAAGGGGGCTATGGTGCCTGGATCCTACCTGGAGTCAGCTAGCTTCCCTCAAGGACTGCCAAGGAAAACCAGTCCTGGGACCTTGGTCCTCCCTACGTGCTCCAGGCCCTGGGCCAAAATGTGCTGTGAAGGCTGAAGACCCGGCCAGAGCCAGGGGAGGGGAGAGGGCTTCTTGGGTCTGGCTGAGCCCCAGAACCTGCCTGACCCCTCAAATAAGCCAGTATGGAAGCGTACGGGACCACGGTCCTGGGGTACTAGACGTCACGAAAGATGTTGGGATGGGAGAGAGAGGAAAGGCATGAAGGGTGTTAGGAAGGAAGGAAAGGAGACGAGGGGGGGAGAGGGAGGGAGGGAGGGAGAGAGAGGGAGGAAGACAGGAGGGAGAGAGAGGAAGGGGACAGGGAGGGAGGGCTGGCTCGGCCACGCCTCGACTCCTCAGGCGATCGGAATTTAGACATCTTCAAAGAGCTCACTACATGCGGGCCATAGGATACAGCTCTTTTCCTCTGTATCTGAAAACATATCTGCCAGCATACTGCCCTGGAAAACGGCCTTTACCTTTGACGTGGAATTCTCCTTTGAGAATAAGCATGTGGGAGGATCCTGCGCACCCCTGCCCTGGCCATAGCACGCACCCCGCTCCCTGCCCGCGGTGGAGGAGCCCTTTCTTTGGCTGGGGCGCAGGTGTGGAGGAAGCGGGACCTGGCTCTGCCGCGGCGAGGGCGGGTCAGGGAAGGCTTACGTGGTAGAGACTGGCCCTCATCATCTGGAACTGATCGATCAGCTTCTTGTGTAGGGGCCGCATTTCCGGGTGCACGAACTTCTCATGAACTGCGAGCCCGACGCCAAGGATGTGGACCTATGAGGGTGCCGAACAAGCCTCTGTTACTCGGGGGCAGCCTCTGCGCAGCACCTCGCCCCGGGGCCTTTCCTGCAGTCACCCCCCAACCTACCTGTTCCTGCATGAGCTCTTTGAGCTGGCCGATCTTCTCAGCATCTCCTGGGTGCTTGGTGATATAGTCCTTATCAAAGAAAGCCTGTGGAGTGAGAGTCCAGGTTGGAGACCCTTCCCAGGACAGTGCAGAGGAGCCCCCGGTGCCTGAGGCCCACGCTTCCTCACGCATGTGTACAGCACCTCTGCTCTGAACCTCGGCAGGCTGAACTGGAGATGACCTGAGCCTGCATGCTGGTCCAGCCTCTCACAAGCCTACGGGGCTCAGGCCAGGCAGGAAGGGCTGGTGGCCCCGAGTGGAGGATGGCCTCCAGCCAGCCTGAAGTTCACTCTTCACGAAGGCCTCGCCTGGGGGAGGTCCCCTTGGGGGCCACCTGACATCCTTCCGTAATCAGAGAGATTGCCTATCAGAGTTTATGGAATAAAAGTGAAAAAAAAGCCAGGCGTGGTGGTGCACGCTTGTAATCCCAGTACTTGGGAGGCTGAGACAGGAGGATCGCAGGTTCACAGCCAGCCTCAGCTACTTGGTGAGGCTCTCTGCAACTTAACAGGACCCTGCTTCAAAATAAAGACTCAAAAATAGGGCTGGGGGTGTAGCTCATAGGTAAAATGCCCCTGGGTTCTATCCCCAGTACTGCAAAAAAAAAAAAAAAAAAAAAAAAGCAGCAGCAGCGGGGAGCCAGCAGAGCCTGGCATGCGAGGCCCGTCCCAGAGCCATGTGGGCAGCTGAGCCAGGAGGGGCTGGCTGTCTGGGAAGCTTCCCGAGGACGCTGCCGCCTGGACAGGGGGAGCCTTTGGTCCGCCTCCACGGCTGGTCTGGCGGGGCCCTGCTCACCTCCTGGTAGCGTGCGACGCCGCCGTTGACCGCAGCGTCGATGACGCCGTTGAGGCACATGCTGAGCAGGTTGATGTTGGCGTGCACCTGCTTGTGCTGGTACTGGCTGATGAGGGCACGCAGCTCTTGGTTCTTGTTCTCCACCACCTGGATGGCGTTTTCCAGCGGGCTGACCTCCACCTGGGGACACGGCGTGCAGTGTCCCCCACAAGCCAAGATGGCTCTCATTGCGCCCCTCGCGGAAGCGCGATGCCAACTCCCATCCTCCGCTCTTGGGGACGAGGGGCGACATGGCCTTTCTATTTGGCACAGCAAGGAGTGAGGGCACTGTTCTGAGCCCAAGAGAGTGGTGTTCTCATCGGGAGCCCGGGAGCCGGGTGCTGCGTGGTCTAGGAGAGGGGGGTAGACGGCTCTCCCAGCACAGGCATGCCTAGGGGTGCAGGGGCCAGGCAGAGGGCCAGAGTTCCTTCTTCAATCCTTAAGGAAAGCCCGGAGCCAGGGCGGAGGCGGTGGGGCAAGCCCCAGCGCGTGGGAGGCACATCTTACCAGTTCCCTCCTCTCCACCTCAAACCAGCGAGAGATGCCGGGCAGGCTGTGGGTCAGGGTCAGCGTGGTGCGCTCGATCCACAGGCTCTGCGGGAGGCACAGCGGCCGGGGGTCAGCAGGCCGGCCACGAAGGCGGCTGGCTCCGGAGGGACCAGCCCTGCCCTGCTCCTAGATCCGCTCACCTTGAACTCGTTGTCCTTGTCCTTGGGGCCTTTGTGGAAAGGCCTGTCGTACCGGAACCGCCGCACATTGTTGACTCGGTAGAAGCTCTTGACGCGATCCGGCACCCTGTCCATCTGCAGGACGTCCACGTAATCTGGGATGGGCGTCACCGCGTAGATCTGCAAATCTGGGCGTGAAGTGAAGGAGAACCTGACTTACCAGAGAGAGGACCTGAGTGGCTGACCCTTGTCATCTCCTCAAGGAGAGAAGACACCATGGCCCGCTTCTGCGGGCGGCCGCACCTCTGGGCAGAGTAGACCCAAGCAGCTGGACGGTCTCTATCTACCCCGCCCCGCCCTGTGCCAGCAGCGACTCTCATGGGCACTCAGCCAAGGCCAGACGGCAAGTGTTCTCTGCTGCCCCTTTAAGGAAAAGGAGGCCAGGCGTGTGGGACACACCTGTAATCCCAGCAACTCGGGAGGCTGAGGCAGGAGGATTGCAAGTTTCACCTGAGACACTGTCTCCAAAAAAAAAAAAAAAAAAGAAAGAAAAAAAAAAGCCGGGCGTGGTGGCGCGCAAGTGGGAGGCGGAGGGCGGAGACAGGAGTATCGCGCAGGTTCGTAGCCAATCGTGCTGGCTTAGGAGACCCTGTTTCCAAATAAAAATATAAAAAATGGGTCTGGAAGTGTAGCCTGGAGGTAGAAGAATTTCCAGGAAACCCAAGAACCAAAAAAAAAAAAAAAAAAGAAAGAAAAAAAGAAAAGAAAGAAGGAAGAAAGGAAGGGTAAGCGGTGAGGAGAGCGCAGCGCCCACCCCACGGGAGCGAGAGAAGGTTTTGCGGGCCTGGGCCTGCCTCTGGAGGCAACTGCCCTTATTATAAAGGAACCTTTCCACACAAAACTGTCTGGAGCGCTTGCAGAGGGGAACCAGGTGGGAGTGGCCTGCCCTCCCACTCTGAAGGAGCCTGTCAGTCTGTGGCGGGCATTGCGGCCATCTGGGGCGGTAGGGGCAGGCCAGCGCTTGCACCGAGATCTCTGAGTTACCAGAACCACGCACTGGTGCCTCCTCCTCTCCCCATGGCCCTGTGCTGTCCCGGCCCACCCAACAGACCAGGAACAGCGCCGCGCCCGGCCAAGGGGGCAGGCACAGCGGCTGGCACCCGGCTGGCACCCGCGCCGAAAGCCTGGAGGGGCCCCGCCACCCTGCCCCGGGCACTGCTGGGGGCCTGGGCGGCCCGCACGGCTGGGGCCCGACACCTGCTCGTGGCCGCCCTAAGTGCGCTGAGTGACAGGACACTCAGGTGACAGGTGACCCGGGCAGGCGCTGGCGGTGGGGGGCCAGGGGACGGCGGCCTCCCCAGAGCCCAGCCCTCCTCCCCCGCCAAGTGTGGAAAGATACACTGGGCGTCGCACTGCAGGATGGTGTCGTCGGGGTGGTTGGGGTGCTGCATGGCGACGGCCTGCGGGAACTCGCTGAGCATCCTCTGCTGGAAGGCCTCCAGCCTCTCGTAGTCGTGGCCCCGGCACACATATTCTTTGTTCTGCCCAAGACACGAGAGCACACTTGGTGTGGTCTCCACTCAGGAGTCAGTAGTTACTGCCCCAGAAGCACGTCCGGGGAGCCCCCTCGGCGAGGCCCCGGGCAGCCGCACCCACAGCTCGCCGTCTCCATCCTAAGGCGGTGGCAACCGAGGACGGAGGCTGCACTGTGGCGGCCCTGGGGAGGGCGGAGGGACCCCTGGCCCAAGAGGGGGAGCAAGGAAGGGGGTGAGATTCTGGAAAAAGCCAACTTTAAAATAGTCCTGAGCCGGGCGTGGTGGAGCACGCTTATAATCCCAGCGTTTGGGAGGCTGAGACAGGAAGATTGCAGGATCACCAGCCTCAGCTACTGAGTGACTCTGTGGTCTCACTAAGACTCAGGGTACGGCTCAGAGTCAGAATGCCCCTGGGCCAGTCCCCAGTATGAAAAAAAAAAAGAGAAGCGTGGGAAGAGCAGTGTACTGGGAACAGTGAGTGCCAGGGCCACAGAGGCCTAGAGGAAGGGTAGGAGCTGGGGGGGTGGGCACGCTTGTAATCCTAGTACTTGGGAGGCTGAGACAGGAGGATGGCCGGTTTGTGGCCAGCCTCAGCTACTTAGTGAGGCCCTTGCAACTTAGTGAGACCATATTTCAAAATAAAAAATAAAATAGGGGTGGGGGCGTAGCTCAGAGGTGCAAGGCCCTGGGTCAAATCCCAGGAACTGTGCACATAGAGCAGGCGGGTATCAAGGAATGCCTGCTGCGGGGGCCACCAAACGATTTAGATAGGAGGCTGAGGAGGTGCTTCTTTTCTTTTTCCCCTTTGTCTTTTGTGGTGCTGGGGCTTGAATCCAAGGTCATTCTACCTCTGAGCTATACCTCAAACTCTATTATTTATTTATGTATTTATGTATTTATGTATTTATTTTTGTAGTACTGGGGATAGAACCCAGCAGCATTCTACCTCTGAGCTCACTCCCAGCCCTATTTTTTTTTTTTTTTTGGTGGTACTGGGGTTCCTGGAAGCCCTTCTACCTCCGGGCTATACTCCCAGACCTATTCTATATTTTTATTTGGAAACAGGGTGTCTTAAACCAGCGCGGCTGGCTTCGAACCTGTGTGATCCTCCTGTCTCTGCCTCCCAAGCGCAGGGATTACAAGTGTGCGCCACCACACCCAGCCTGCAGCCGTATTTTTGATTCTTTATTTTGAAACAAGGTCTCACTAAGTTGCAGAGGGCCTCACTAAGTAGATGAGGCTGTTTGTGAACTGTGATCCTCCTGTCTCAGCCGCCCAAGTACTGGGATCACAAGTGTGTACCACCAAGCCCGGCTTATTTATTTATTTATATATTAAAAAAATTTTTATTGGTACATTATATTCATACATCATATTGGGGTAAAAACTTGTGTGTACAGACATGTACACATCACTGATTTAACCCCTACCCAATTCCCACCCCACTCCCTCCCCGTCCCTCCTTCCCTTGCTTGGCTTAGTGGTTGACTTCGATACGTTTAAGCACATTGTGTGTTTTAGAGATTTTCCTCCCCCCCCCCCTCCTTTCTCCTCCTTTAGGTTGTCTTGTTTGCTCCTCCATAGGATTTCCTTTTTCATCTAGAGTTCCTCCTAAGGCCCATTTCTCCCTAACTCTCACATATTAGGGAAAGCATCTGATTTCTTATGTTTTGTGACTATTTATTTATTTTTGAAACAGGGCCTCACTAAGCTGCTGACAGCCTCACTAAGCTGCCGAGCCTCGCTATGAACCTCCTGTCTCAGCCCCCCAAGTACTGAGATTATAAGCGTGCACAGGCACACTGGCTAGGTGTGTGCTTTAGAAGGTCACACTTGTCAGCTGGGAGAAACACTGCCCAGTGCCCAGCAGGTATTCAGCTACCGTTTGCTGCACTGATAGACCCCTCTGGTAACAAAGTCCCTGCAGATGTGTCAGCAGAACAAACGAGTATCTGTCTACCTTTCCATTTTTATAGGCTTATGTTCCAGAGCTGTTGGCAGAGTCCTTTCTCAGTGCGGCTCGTGGCACGCTCCTTGTAGACAAGGGCCCAAGCCTGCTGCTCTGCCTGCTCACCGGTGGTCGTGAGTGGGCGGCTGGAGGAAGCCCCTCTGAAACCGCCGGGCTGCCTCACAAGCCCCATTGCCCCAAGTGGCGCTGGGCACTGGCCGCTCTTCTCAGCGTGCCTTCGGAGGAGCAGGGAGAGTGAGAAGCTCCCGAGGCCAGCCATATGCTCCCTGAGACGGCTGCCACAGGCCAGTCCACGGCTCTCAGACCAGACCCTCTCAGAAAAGGATGTTCTGCCCTCTCTCTCCTTCCCCTCATTTCAGGAAAACTCAGTTAAGGCTGGGCCTTGGGACCCGGAGAATCGAAACGGAAGGGTGCCATCTGCAGGGAGGTCAGGAGTGGGAAGAGCAGACCAGACAAATAGTCAAAGGACAGAGACATTCTGAAGTCCCTGTTGGGGAGGAAGCTCAGGGCCGAGCACTTGCTGAGCATGCGCAGGGTCCTGGGTTCCAGCCCCAGTGTGAAACACTGCCTATTTCCCAAGGTTCTTTTGCTTGACATAGAACTTGCAAAGAAAGTACAGTTATCGCTCGTATCCATGGGGACCAGTCGCAGGACACCCTACATATACCACAATCTACAGATGCTCAAGTTCCCTATGTAGGATGGTCCGGTCTATCCACGTAACTTACACACATCCTCATGCATGCGTTAAGCACCTCTGGGTTACTTAGAGCACCTAAACAATGGAAATGCTACGTAAATAGCCGTTACACCATATTGTTTTAGGAATAACGACAATGGGTATGGATTCAGTGCAAACCCATTTCCCCGAATGCTCCCCATCCAGTCAGCTGGATTCCAGATGCAGACCCGTGGACAGGAAGGGCTACCTGCACTTAAGAAGAACTGGCTTCTTCGTGCCCATTCACATGCGCACAGGATACAGCCCTCAGCAGTGTCTGTTCATGGGTTCATCAAGGGAACTAGGAATTTCCCCTGGAAGGGACGGCTGGGTGTTTTCCTGTCTCCTTGAACATTACTGACCATCACACTGGTGAGCAGGGAGGCAGATGGTCCAGGAGAGCAAGCTGAGAGTGCTGGAGTAACTGCTGGCCCGTGGTCAGCCTCGAGCTGGCTGCTGGCCTCATGCGTGCTAGGGAGCACCCCAGCGCCCCACAAAGGATGGCTCTTGCCACCACCACGTTGCACTCCAGATGCACATGATGAAATGGCTACAGACACAGGACTCACACCTGCGGAACGCTTCCAGCACCTACTGATCTGCCAGTCATGACTCCTGTGCCAAGAGCCATGGGGATACTTCCGCTGGGACAGACGGACAGATGTGCTTTGTGAGGGGGCAGGAACACTAACCATCTTTCCCAGCCTGCTCACCCCAAACTAATAACACTCAGAACGAAGCTACGTGGACGATGTCCGGCATCACAGCCGTCAGGGGCAGACACAGGGGGCTGTGATTCATGGATTCATTTCATTCCTTATCGGCATTCTTAGGCAGATTTTGAGACCCAAAAGGGGCCAGGCATGGTAGTGGATATCTGTAACCCCAGTCCTTGGGAAGCCGAGACAGGAGGATTGCAGGTTTGAGGCCAGCTTCAGCAATTTAGCAAGACCCCAGCAACCTAGCAAGACTCAGTTTCAAAATAAAAAAATTTAAAAAGGGCTGGGGGTGTGTCCCGGAGGCAGAACACCCTAGGTTCTGTGGCCAGCCGTACAAGCAGTGGGATGGTTGAACGGATTATGCCCTTCCTTCACGGACGCACCTCTTAATTGTGAAAGATACCCAAATTCTCCTGGTTCTCCTGGATGCAATTCCAACTATCTTTTAAGCTGCTGAGAAACTTGGTAAAACTGAGAAACTTAGTATGATTGGAGAATGTGGAGGCGTCGGCAAAATCGGAGCCCTATAAAGCCAGGAAAATGAGCTGTGTACAGCTGAGAAGCTTTTCTCAGGATAGGATGAAATTCAAAATTTGCTCCAGAAATCACCCGTGAAGGTTTTGCCTTCCAAGTTCAGGCTGGCTCCAGCACCGTCGGCTTTCGGAGGGTGCTGAGGTGTAGCGTTGGCTGTGTTACGAGCCACGTCTGGAAGAGCCTGTCTTATCGTTCCCCTACATGAGAACTGTGTGTTACTGTAGCACTTTTACAACAGAACCACACGGCTGTACGCTGTGTGTACCGTATGAAGCATGTCCCTTGAGTGGGTGTCTTATTCCTATGCGGAATTATATATTTTGCAGTGTCCTGTAAATAAAGATTAAATTCCACATTTTTTTGGTGTGGTACTGGAGATGGACGCCCCGAGGCATTCTATTTCCGGGTTACATTCCAGCCCTGTTTTATCTTTTGCTTGGAAATGGTGTCTTACTAGGTTGATGGGAGTCTCACTACTGGCTGAGGCTGTCCTTGAACCAGCGACCCTCCTGTCTCAGCCTGCCAAGTACTGGGATTACAGGTGTGCGCCACCACACCCAGCTCATCTTTTTTTTTTTTTTTTTAAACTTGACAGAAAGAAAACTATCAGAGCTGCTCCAGAGCTGTCTGTGCTCAGTCACTCCCGCCATCCCTTCCCCATTTACGTTCCAGCCAGCCTTTGGGGCTGGTGTGAGAAACGGCGCCTGTCATCCTAGGTCAGCAAAACGGCCGCCTAGAAGAGGCTTTTTGTGGCTACACTTAACCTTGGCAGCTCCTGCAGGGCCCCGGGAGCCAGTGGATTTCCTCTAGGTGCCTTCAAACCCCAAGTTCTCCCTCCTGGCTGTAGGAGCCAAGCGTAGCCAGGAGGGACGCCGCCATCTAGACAACAAACTCCTAAGGCAGGCTGCTGCTGCGGCCAGGGCTGAGCAGGGCCATAATGGAGATTTCCAGACACTGGAAGCAGGAGTTAGAAGGCGCCCACCGGCCATTCTAGGCCCTGGGCACTTCCTGAAGGAACACGGCTGATATGGTGAGAAGACCACTCATGAACTGTTGGTAGCTACAGAATAATGAGAGAGGTTAAAACAGAGTTGAGGGCGGCGGGCAGCCCCGTGCAGGCAGCCGCGGGCCTTCTGTCGACGGGCTGGCCTTTGGAAAGAAGCTTTTGGGGGAGCAGGTAAAAAGGGGAGGGGGAGTAAGGTTTCAAGAGAGTTATGTGGCTATAATACATAAAGCTTGGGACTACCTGAGTGGACTCACCCGAAGGAAGAAAGGAAACTTCCTGCCGTAGAAGCCGACCCGGAAGAACTCCGGCTCCAGGCGCTGCTGCTCCATGATGTTGTCATAGTAACCGGCCTCCATTTTCTACAACAAAAGAGCTGGCTGTCTACAGGTTGGCGTGATCGCTGCCGGTGGACAGAGCAAGGCCGACCAGGCCCAGCTGGGCACTCGGAGGAAAGGGACTGTTGCCCGTCTAGGTAGGAGGCCGGTGAGCCCCAGCCCGACTGGTTTCTCTCCAGGGCACTGCAGCGGGGAGGGCAGGCCTCCTTGCCCTGGCCTCTGAGGGCCTGCCCACTGCAGCCTGGGGCCTCTCTGAATGTCTTCCCGGGGCCTGGACCCAGCCCTGTGGAGACCTGGGCTTCCTGTACTTGAAGGGCATACTTCTTCTTTTTTCTTTTTTGGCAATATTTAGAATTAAACCCAGGGCACTGCATGTGCTAGGTAAGAGCTCTACCACTAAGTACATCCCCAGACCTTAATTTTTTTTTTTTTTTTTTTTTTTTTTTTTTTTTTTTTTGCGGGTCTGGGGAAGGAACGCAGAGGCATTTGACCTCTGAGCTACACCCCCTGCCCAATTTTTTATTCTTTATTTTGAAACTGGGTCTCACTGAGTTGTAGAGGGCCTCACTAAGTAGCTGAGGCTGTCCACAAACCATAATCCTCCGGTCTCAGCCTCCTGAATGCTGGGATTATAAGCGTGCGCTACCGCGCCCGGCTTTTTTTCTTTTAAATTTTGAGACTTAAGCCGGGTGTGGTGGTACACGCTTGTAATCCCCATGTTTGGGAGGCTGAGACAGGAGAATTGCACAGGTTCGAAGCCAGCCTCAGCTACTTAGTGAGGCCCTCAGCAACTTAGTGAGACCCTGTTTCCAAATAAAGTATACAATAGGTCTGGGAGTATAGACCAGAGGTAGAAGGCCCCTGGGTTCCACCCCCAGGACCACCAAAAATAAATAAATAAATAAATGAATAAATAAAAATAAATTTGAGACTTAGGGTCTCCCTATTGCCCAGGCTGGCCTTGAACTTGTACTTCTCTGGCCTCCCCCTTCCTCAGTATCCGGGTTTATAAGCAGGTGTCATCACACCCAGCCAAGGGGCAAACATTTAACATGGACTTTTTCTGCCCAGGGATTTCTGTGTGTGTGTGTGTGTGTGTGTGTGTGTGTGTGTGTGTGTTGCTAGAGATTGAACCCAGGAGCATTCTACCTCTGAGCTACACCCCCAGCCCCATTTTATTTCTTATTTGGAAATAGGATCTTGCTAGGTGGGTGAGGGTCTCATTCCTCGCGGAGGCTGTTGTTGAATCTCCTGTCTCAGCCTCCCAAGTACAAGGATTACCGGCACGCGTCACCAACCTGGCGGACTCCTGGTTCTAACTCATACTTGCCGTAATCCGTTGACGTGGCTGAGGTTGCTCCTGCTGCTGTCTACCAGGAGTCTCAGTGCCAATTCCACATTCGTCCAAATGCATCTATCTACTCTTGTTAAAATACCATCTGACTAAAGATGCTGACGGTAGTGAGGAAGGCCTAATTGCCAGCATCACCGGTACTCTTCCAATTTAGGAGGTTTTAAACTTGAAATGTTAATATCCTTAATCCAGCATCACCATGATTGTAAATTTTTTAGTCTCCGTTTATCTGGATAGCTTCACATTCGGAAAAAACTCACTGAAACACTGGAAGATGACACTACTGAATTCCAGCCAGCCAGTAGGAGGCGGCGCCTTCCAAACATTAGCCAAGGCCACCCGGCCTGGTGTGTGCCTAAATCCCAGCACTTGGGAGGCTGAGACAGGAGGACCACAGGTTAAAGAAGAGCCTCGGCAGCCATCAAGGTTGCCACAGAGACTCAGCAACCTAGTAAGGCCCTGTTTCAGAAACAAACAAACAAAAAATAGTAATAAAAAAAAGGCTGGCGATGTTGCTCGGAGGTGGAAAGCCCCTGGGTTCAATCCCCAGTAAGTGCACATGGGCGTGCGCATGCACGTGCGCGTGCACGCACACACACACGCACACACTCAGCCAAGCCTGGGTGTGGTGATGCACACTTGAAATTCCAGCACTTGGGAGGCTGTGACGGGAGGACCACAAGTTGAGACCAGCCTGGAAACCTTAGCAAGACCTTGTCTCACAATAAAAAACAAAAACGGGCTGGGGTGTCGTAGGTCGGTGGTGGAGCACTCCTGGGTTCAATACAGAAAAGTCAGTTAAGAAGCTACTCCCAGAGAACCATGCCCAAATCCAGTCTGGACCAGGACCAGCGCCAGGGAGCCGGGATGAGGGCGCAGGGGAAGGAGGGCCGAGACTGCCGGCCTCTTTTTGCTGATGGAATCAGTGGCTCTTATGATTCAGAATCCAGCACCAGCGACCAGGAAAAATTTGGTTCAGGGCTTCAAAATCCACAGGGCATTTGACTTAATTTTTAAATATTCTGCTTTAAAGAAGGGAGCAAGGACAAAGTGTGTAAATGTGAGATGTCCCAAGTGGGGAAAGCTCCTGGAATAAAGTTTTTAGATGAGGCATCTTTGAACAAAATGACTGTAAGAGGAGCGTCTTCATGAGGTGGCCCTGAGCATTCAAATAAGGAAGCCACCTGTCAGGCGTGTTGGGCCAGGAAGACTGCAAGCATCCCGAGGGCAGGAATCCCGCTCTCCACCTCCCTCGTCCTGCTCTTAGCACTAAACCCCGGGCCTCAAGCTGCACTCAGAAGGCCCCCTCAGAAACTCATGCTAGTGAAGTCCTGGCACCTCTGGTTGGGGCTGGGGTTGGGGAAGGAACAAAGCTCACCCGAATCCAGCTGAGGCTCTGATAATCGTAGAGGCTCTCATACTGACATGCCAGCTCCCTGCACAGTGGGATCCCAAACTCCCAGCTCTGCATCAGAAACAGGAACCGGGCTTTAGCACCTCGGCACTCTCGGAATGGCCCACATCCCATGAACACATCAGAGAGTACCACGAAGGCCTCCCGCTGGCCACAACTCCTGTGCTTCAGAACCAATCCCGCGGCGTCCCTGCGGGGCGTCCCCGCCCCGGCCTTCACTCTCCTGTCTACCTCAGGCCGTTGCTTTGAACTCACCGTATTTTTACCATCTTAAACTTTTTTGTTGCATTAGTCTTGCCTGGATGATAAACAGCATGAGGACAGAATCCTATTTACGTTATCCTCAGATCCCAGAAGGACGCCAGGCATGTGTCAGATCCCCAATGAGGATCCAGTGACTTAGTGATGGGGGCACTGACTTTTAAGATCCATCAGGCTTAGAAACAAGTGTGGAAACCGAGGAGGAGTGTCTGCCCGGGGACCTGGCAGTCGGCCCCGCGGCCTCCTTTATGGAAAGACTGGACCTTTAGAGTGGGCTCTGATGGCCCCTCCCTCATCAGAGCCCAGCCTGTTCTTGTGATGTGGCTCGGGCTGTGGGGCGACAAGACCATCCGATGCCTGCCCGCGGAAGGCTTTGGTGGAATCTTTAAAACAAACACTGCAAATTTCCTCTTTAAGAAAATTTTTTTTTTCTCTCTCTTGGTCAGACTGGGAATCATCACTTTTGTTGATATCTTTACCCAACACCTTCTCTCCAACTTATGAGCTGTAAGTGTATTTGATCATAGGAAATTTCACATATATGGACTAGTAGAGAGCAGAGAGGAGCGAAGCCGCAGGTCCTCATCCAGCCTCAGTACTGAGCACGTCAAGGCCGATCACCCACAGTACTGAGCACGTCAAGGCCGATCACCCACAGACTCTTACCCCCCCTTCACTCCCTCCCATGGTCTCTGAAGCAAGCCTCAGACATCACAGTGCCAATCTTTAAACAATAAGAACTATATTTTGTTTATAAATGCTGTTGATGCATTATCATTATATATCATAACGAGGCCGAGTGACAGAAACCTGCACGCACACGGCATTGGCGTGTCCCCTCTGGATCGTGTGTTTTTAAAAATATTATTTGAATAGCATCAGGGAGAAGAAACAGTTTCATCTGAGATTTCATTTTTCTAAAAGAGCATATTATTTCTATCCTTTGAGGAAATTAATGCCATATGGATTGAAACTACAGGGCCAGTTTCAAAATCCTGAAACAAACCAAACAATGTGAAGGAGACCCTGGCCTGCTGCCCCCGCGCAACGCCTCTGCCTCTGAGCCACGGGCTCCAGGGCCCCACGTCACAGCCTTGAAGGGGGCGCACAGCAGGCCTCCCTCAGCTCCAAGCAACGTAACGGGGTGTGCCCGGCAGGCAGCTGGGCTGCGCAGGCTTCTGGCCAGCCTGGCAGGACTGCCCGGCGAGGCACTGCTCTCTTGGGTGGCGAGGGCGTCCTGGGGCTAAGGGGCTCTGCTGCTGGTGGGGGTTCCCATGGAAAGGTCTCCCCTCCCCGGAATCAGTGCTCACTGCCTGGCCAGTGTCTCTGCCCTAATTTATAACCGTGGTGCTCCCAGGCACCCCCTCCCCACTGTCTTTGGAGAGGCAAGACCACGAGTCTTAGGGATCTGCCAACTTGAGGGTGTGTCGGAACACGGGCGTGCCTGCACGTGTGCGGAGCTGCCTCTGCATGAGGTGGGCAAAGCTCACCCTACAGCTCCTCACCAGTGCCGCAAACCTGGGGACTTCTACAGGCTCCGGTGCCCCACAGGGCGGCACAAACGGTGCCTGACCTGGACGCCCCAGAAGGGAAGGGAGGGAAGGCCCGGGCCTCAGCCCCTTGGTCCTCGTGCCTCTGTCCACACATTAGGAGGAGCAGTAATTCCTTCCGAGAAGTGTGGGGCACAGTGAACAGTGGGCAGGAGAGCTGGCCCTCGCCCCCAAGATGGCTGGCTGAGTCCTGACTGTGTCCCAGACTAGCAGGGGCCAGAGGCTCGGCAGCTGCCGGGCCTGCCCCCAGCTGGGGACAGAGCACTGGCTCCCGCGGTCACACCACCCCTCTTCCTCTCAACTCAGGCCACCACATCCCGACTCCCTGGACTTTCCTCTTCCTCCTCTGGCCAGGGAGAGTTGGCCCTCTGCACACTGAAACCCAGTCCACTTCCGAGCAGGCTCCTCGGTCAGCTGCCTCACTCCTGGAGAGAACGGCCATGCTAGGCCATGGCGTGAGCCTCCTGGGTGCTGCTGCGACTTGGATCTAGACTGTACTCTGGCAGAGCTCGTGTACTGGCAATGTCAAAGTGCTCCGAGGTGAAATGAACGAATCGCGAGGGTTCTAGACTCAGCGGTGTGGAAATCCACCGAATGGATCTCTTGGCAGCAGTGGGCAGTGAGGCACAGCTCGGGGAGGCCGGCCCCTGGGCTTGCGGGCATGTGGGACGGGAGGAGGCGCTGGCCGGCATGGTGGGCCAGTCTAGTTGGCTGGCTGAGAGCGCAGCAGGGCCTCCCTTCTGGGTCAGGTGACCCGAGGGCGTCTGCAGTTTTGGAAGTGATCCTGCTTTATTGGTGCACGCTCTGCGTGGGTATTTTCTGAGGGAATATTTTGACAAACACAGAAGCCGTCTATGTTCTGTACATGTGAAAAATGTATTCTGATTTATGGACAAAAGCTGTCAATGTTTAACTATTTCTTTTTGATGATAAAAAGGTTATTTTAATACACACTAGTATTTATTCATTTTAGTCAGAAGCTTAACTGCTGTTCCCTGAATAATCCTATTTCCGTTTTAAAATGCACTCAAAGCTGAGGAATGAGGGAGCAGCCTGGACACGGCCAGCCGGCCTCGGCCTTGCCAGAGCAGGCGTGCAGGGCCGTGAGCAGCTCTCCCAGGACGGGGAAGGCCGGCCAGGGACCGCAGAAGCCTTAAGCAGCACCGGCCATGCCCTGGAAGGGAGTGCGGCCTAGAGCAGGGTGAACTGAGGATGAGGACGTGCGCCCGTAAGGGGCGGTGCGGCCTCTTCTGCCTTTGGTTGCGCGCCACTCATTTTGACTGCTTACGTTTTCTATGGGAGTGAATGAGAAACCCGTGTTAATTTTTCAAGCAAGTCTAATAAGAGGGGGGTCCAGAAGCCCCTGCCGTAGGAGCGTTCAGATGTGCAAAGCTGGTGTGTTGGGTTGCCTCTTTTACCTTCAATCTGGCATTGGCTTTCAAGCCACAGAATTCAACTGCTGGTTGTTCCTCCTGAAGAAAACAATCTCCTGCTTCCAGTCCGAGGCGCACGCGGGGGCACCCGCCCACCCCGCACTGCGCCACGAAGCCTACCTTGCCTTTGTTGAAGTAGTGGATGATCTTCCGGCACAGCCCCTCCTTCCGCTGCCACTCGGTCTGCGAAGGGTAGTGCAGGAACTCCCGCAGAGGCCGCTCCTCCCACTGCAGCAGCTCGCAGTACAGGAGGAGGGTGAACGCAGCTTCTGTGGGGCGGGCAGAACGGGGTCTGTGCTACACCGTCCTGGTCAGGGACGCTGAATAGCAAGGAGAGAGTCTGGGCTGCCCAGACGGGCAGCCTCCCTGTGCACAGTACGGCCGACCCGTCATCCTCCCAGGCCGGGGGCATCTGTCCTGGGCTCCATATAAAAAGTAAAGAACAGCTTCGCTACCTGGGATCTGGGCACACACTGCAGCCTCCTTTCCAGTCTCCCAAGAATTGGTTCTAGTGGGTGAACATCGATTAAAGCTTGCTGCAGCCCCCACAGCCACCCTCAAAGCCCCTCGCCCCATCTTCTGCCCCAGCACAGCGGGGAGGACTCTTTTCCCTCCTCACTAAGGTTTGTAAAGGGGCCAAAGAGAAGGCGTGCGAAGGATAGTAACTGTGCGGTGGGCCTGGGCCAGAGGCTCCATTCCTGGAGAGCCTAGGTTGATAAGGGGCCGGGAGGAGGCGTGGCCACACTTCATCAGTGAGAGTGATACCAAGACTCTGCAGCTAGAGCCTGGCCGCCTAAACCCCAAGAGCCGAGTCACGCTGAGTTACAGCCGCTGACCAGGCCCTGTGATGGCCTTTCCTCTCCTATTTGTTCATTCTGTTTTTTTTTTTTTTTTTTTTCATTACTGGGGATGGAAGCCAGGGGCATTCTACCTCTGAGCTACACCCCCAAGCTCTATTTTTAGTCTTTATTTTGAAAAAGGATGTCACTGAGTTGCAAAGGGCCTAAGTAGCTGCGGCTGTCCGTGAACCGCGATCCTCCCGTCTCAGCCTCCCGGGTGCTGGGATTCAAGTGTGCGGCACCACGCCCGGCTCTGTCTCTTCATTCTTAGTGGGCACTTCAGTTGGTAAGTTAATTAGTTCTAGCCTCTGCCTAGCTTTCAAGGCCCTACTAAACCTGCTCCCCATGACCATGAAGAATCTCGTTTCTAATAATCTAGCAACCCACTCCCAGTCTTAGCCAGGGCCATCTCGAGGTGCCTCTTCCCCTGGCTTCTCTGGCCGTGCCCCTGCCACTGAAAGCACATGCCCCCTGCTGGGTCGTGACACCTTCTCTCTCTGTGGCACTTGGGGCCTACTTCTGGAGCTCAGGAAACAGTGTGAAATCTTTTTCCTGTCCATATTCTTTCCGTATGTAGTTCCTGGAACCACTAGACACACGGCTCAGCGCTTCTCTGTCCAGATCCCTGGCCTGGCCTCTCAGGCCCAGCCCAGTCCGTTAGGAGTTGAGCGAATGCCTCTTCCCACTCGAGAGGGCTGTCAAAATCTCTCTCCTCACTGCCCTCGCGGGCAGATTCTGGGATCACGGGTGGGAGTGGGGGTGAAGAATGGCAGATTTAGCCCATTTGATCTAATTTCAGACAGGGTCTTAGTGTGTCGCCCAGGATGAGCTGGAACTCCTGCTCCTCGGCCTCAGCCTCCCACGCACAGCCCAGTCAGCTCAGATGCAATTTTTGCAGCTATGCGAGCAGGAAAGGGGGCGTCGATGCCAAACACTAACGTCTAGGGGTAAGGAAGACCCCTGTGTATACACATCCATCTAATCCTAGCACTGTCTGTGCTAAGAATAGCTCCGACGCCCTCATCCATCACGCAAACCCAAGCCCTGTGCCTGAGGGCTGCGATGCAGTGGCTGGTCATCAGTGGAGGCGGCGGCTGTTTTGGAGGGACCACGGTGGGCACCCAGCGAGAACACCGCGTGCGCACGCGCCATCCCGACTCGCGTCTCTGGGCAGAGTGAAGGATGGAACCGTAGACATAACTGAAGGGCCCATCTGGCCTGTGAAGAGGCAGAGACGCACACTCCACGCGCCCCTGCCCACTCGGAGCTCAAGGTTGGCTGAGTGGCGGCCGCCAGGGAGAGTGGCCCGTGGCGGTTTCTTTGTGAAGAAAGGCCCCGTTCAGTGAGAGCGAGCTATCCCAGGACCCTCTGAGCCCGGTCTACCCACTCTGCAGGTCAGCCCAGAGGTCTCAGAGGCGCACGTGGGAGGGTAGAGGAGCCGCAGGCCCTGGCGGACACGGCACAGCGCACGAGCGGACGCTCCACCTGGTTTCTCTACACCGTGCTCCGTGGAGGAGCTGAGGGAAAGGAAGGAGGCGCGGCGTCTGCCAGAGAGCCGCGAGCCCTTCTCTGTTGGCCCCAGCCGGGCCTCAACAACGAGGCCTGGTCCCCTCTTTCCCCACTCACCTGTGTAGTTTTCGGCCTGTAAGTGCATGTCACAAAGCTTGTGGATGTAGCGGATATACATTTCCTCTTTGTTGATCTCAGACTTGTAAAAGTTCTATAAGAAAAAAAAAGGAAACAGATATCAAGTGAGAATTTGCTGCTGCCGGCAGAAGCCCATGGAGCGGAGCCCCAGAGAGCCAGCCACAGCTGGAGTACGCTGGGCAGGAGCGGAAGGGGAGTCCTGAAGAACGGTGACAGCAACGGGGAGGACCGGCCAGAAGGAACTCTGCGGGGTTACAGGAGTCCCCGGGGGTGTGGGAGAGGAGGGGCCAGAGCTGATGGGGAGCAGTCTGCGGGGCTGGTGGGACTTTGTCAAGAGCCAAGCTAGAGCTCCGCCAGAGCAAAGCGGTTCCATTCCCTCCCCAGTGGCTGGTGAGGCTCAGGCCTCAGCCGTGTGGTGTAGGAAGGACAAGCTAGCCCCGGTGCAGGACAGAAGCCCCGCCGGGCAGGGGCTCCAGGCCTCTCACCATCAGGGTCACGGTGCAGCCGATCTTCTTATTCTCGGTTTCCTCTCCTTTCATGCAGTCCCTGCAAGGGAGAAGACGTGGGCGGGTGCTGGAAGCGCAGTGGCGCCCAGGACCGTGCCAAGAGGTGACCCCTGCGGCCTTTGCGGGGCCTCCCGCAGCTGGCGCTGCCATGGGCAGACCCGCCCGTGGACACCCGGTCCGGGCTCAGGACCTGATTCTGCTGAGCCTTTTCTTCCAGTGCAGAGGGCACATCCAGACCGAGGCACGGAGGGCACCCACCCAGCCCTCAAGCTCCCGGTGCGGCCACCGTGCCTTCTTAAAAGGTACGTTTCATCTTGGGGAAGTCCTGGCTAGAAGCCAAGAGCCGACTCAGGCCCCGGCCTCGGAGCCCCGTGGCTCACCACGTAACTGACACTTCCCCCGTGGCCTCCTTCCTGGCTCAGTCTACAGAACCCTCTCTCCTCAGAAGCAGCAACATGGATGCTTCTTTCTGATTCAGAGGCAGCTTCATCAGAGCCGAAATGCGTCCGTACCCAGTAGGGCCTGGGGGAGACGGGAGCCTTCAAGGGAGAGGGGCTGGTCACCAAGCCCCCTGGACAGAGGCCTGCGCAAGGAGGAGAGCGAGCAGCCGTGGTGGACCAGAGGGCAGCCTCCGGTGCACAGGGCTGGCCGGTGCCACGGGGCTGCCAGGTGGTTAACGAGCCTCGTCCCTTCACCTTCCAAGAACACGAGGGAGCGCTAGGACGTGACGCCTTGGAAAGAAAGAAATGCCGACAATCCACAGCATCCTCATGGTGCTTTCAAGCCAGTGCCCTTCCTATGGGTCTACTGCCAGAGTGGGCTCTGTGTGGCCTGCACTAGCCAGTGCCCTTCCTATGGGGTCTACTGCCAGAGTGGGCTCTGTGTGGCCTGCACTAAGTAGTGCCCTTCCTATGGGGTCTACTGCCAGAGTGGGCACTGTGTGGCCTGCACTAAGCCCCCCATTCTGGGGTTTGCCCACCAGCACATTCACCCACGAGGCCTTTGGTTCCTATGGAGCCAGACCCAAAGGTCCTCGATATCCCAGTAGCGCCCTGAGAAGTTGTCCTTCAGTGCTGGCGGGCCAGGAAACTGCCGTGACTTTGTGTGTGTGTGTGTGTGTGTGTGTGTGTGTGTGTGTGTGTGTTTTGGGGGGGTACTGGGGCTTGAAACCAGGGGATCCACCTCTGAGGTACACCCCTAGCCCTTTTTACTTTTTATTTTAAAACGGGCCTCAGTTGCTGAGGCTCTCACTACATTTCTGAGGCTAGTTTCAAACCTGAAATCCTTTCTCAGTCTCCTAAATACTGGGCTTACAGCTGTGCGCCACCATGCCCAGCCTGCTGTGACTTTTCAAGAGGAGTGAGCCCACGGGCCGGATGGCCAACTTGAACCACGTAGCCCTCCAAGTGCAAGCCTCTGTCCCCCCCAGGAAGCTGGCCCCTTGGAAGGCAGGGAGCGCTGATCTAGCCCCGTTGGCACTTAGTGGTTTGTATTTTCTACAAAGTATCTGAGACATTTACCAGGCCAGAACTCCTCAGCCAAGTCAATTAAGGAGAGAACTGTGCTCAGCACTGCAGGGGCATCCCTATGTGTCTCTGCTCCACAGGGGCCTCTCATGAGCTGCCCAGCGCAGACCCTTGTCTCCTGGGTGGCAAAGCTTCGCTTCTGTGTGGCTACTCGACACAGACAAGGCCTTTTGAGGTCTCGAGCTGGGAAGATCTCCCGAGGCCCCTGGGTGTCGGGCCCATGTTGCAGTGGGCCGGCGGGGTGGAGACCAGTAGTCGGGCAGTGCTCCTCAAGCTGCAGGTGTGCAAGAGGAAGGCTCCGCACACTCCGGCCGCCAGTTCCAGGTAGAAGTCTTATTTGGCCTAAGGGGAACTAGCCTAGCTTTGTCTCCGTCTACTCCTAAGAAAATCCTTCTAAGTAAGGCTCTGCTTCCTAACCTGAGAAATATGGGAGTCCCAAGTATGTCTCTTTCTATCTCATAGAGTGTCTAGGATTCACCTAAGTGGTAAAGACAGCCATGTAAAAGTTGAAGAGGTATTCCTCTGAAAACCTAAAGTTCTGCCAGTCTAAAACTGTCTCACACTGAAAGTTCAGGTCATGCTGGGATACAACCTATGGCTAGTTCTATAGTCAATATACAAATATAGTTTAAACTTACAGTGAATGTTTTCTTAGTAAATCCTTTTTATTTTTGTGGTACTGGGGATAGAATCCAGGGGCTTTCTACCTCCAGGCTACACTCCCAGACCTCTTTTATACTTTATTTGGAAACAGGGTCTCACTAAGTTGCTGAGAGCCTCACTAAGTACCTGAGGCTGGCTTCGAACCTGTGCGATCCTCCCGTCCCAGCCTCCCAAGAGTGGGGATTACAAGCGTGCGCCACCACGCCCAGCCTAAGCAAACTCTTGTTGAACTAAACTGCACTGGGATAGAGGAAGAGCCTTCCTTGGTTTCTACATGGTCTTCCGGGTCAAGTTCATCCAGTCGACCGACTGTTATTTACTGCGCACCTGCCAGAGGGAGCTGCCGAGCAGGGGACCAGGGAGAAAAGTGGGGCAAGGTTCTGTCCTCAAGGAGCGGGCCCTCTCCTGTGAGGTGAGGGAGGCAAGGGAGCCCCGGGCTTGGGCCCTTCCTAGGAGGACACCGCGTGCGTGTGGGGAGCCTTAGGTGACCACGCGGAGGGGAGGCGGGGAGGGGACAGCACTGCGTGGGGCCAGCCAGGTGAGAGCTCGGCACCTGCAGCAGGGCTCCTGCTGCCTTTCTTCCACGGGGAAAACAAGCCTGACCCTTCAGGCTGCTCGTGGGATAGAGGCAACGCATGTCAGAGAGGGAGCCGCAAAGACGCCACGGCGTCTCCTTCCGTGGACGGGAAGCAGTGTGGGGAGGCCGGAGGGGCAGAGGCCAGTCCCTGAAGGGCACTGCACGCCACATGAGGACGGCGGGCTTGCTCTGCAGCACCACCGCTGAGATAGAAGGGAAACGAAGCAGGTTTGGACATGAGTTTTAGTTGCTTGTGGAAAGTAGTTAAGGAAGTCCAACACCACCTAGCACTGGGCCTGTAAGCCCAGGTTCTAGGACCAGTCTTCCTGCAGGCCCGTCAGTAACGTGCCCTACAGGAAACACTACATCTCTTCCCTGTCTCATAGCAGGTGTGGGAGAGGACGGGGACCTGGCATGACAAAAAGCCCCTCCTCCAAGCAGCCCAGGAAAGACAGCCGTGCTCCCCAAGATGGCTGTGCTGCAGAAAGAAGGGGTGCTGAGGATGGGAACACAGTTCCCAGGGATTCCGTTTCCACAGCCAGGCCAGTGCGTCGGGCCCCCGTCTTCCGCAGAGCAGTGCCCTCGACTTCAGCAGCAATGGCGCTGGTCCGATTCCCTCCTCCCCATCATGGTGGCAAATGCGCCCTTTGGTGTTTGCACACCTCGCAGCACTACTGCGGGGGGGCTGGGCTTTATCTCCTCTCTTCCTGCCCAGTCCCCAGCTCCCTCTTCTGGGCCCCTAAGGCATCCCTGGCTACCACCCAAGCCCTGCTGGTGGGCACCCACGGGACCCACAGCCCGAGTCCCAGCCTCCCGGCCTCGCTTCCTGCTCACGCAGAAGGAAGCAGCAGATATCACAACTCCCAGGGCTGCAGTGTCACTTTTGGTTGAATTCCAAAGCTGTCATATGACGGGGAGGGCACGTGGCCATGGACAGACTAACTCCACGTGAACGTAATCTAAAGAGCGCAGCGCTCACGGGCGGTCTCCTTCCAGGGCTAGGATCAGGGGACAGAAACAGACGGAGCAAAGAATGTAGGCAGGAAAAGGGAGGCCCCGTGCCTAGAAAAGCAGCAGCAGCGAGCCCTCCTGGGTCATGGCGTGGTGCAGGGGACACCTCTCTGCTTATCTGCATCTGGCTCTGAGGAAAGTCTGCACTTTGGGCTGCAGATGACCCTGCCTTGCTCTGGAGACAGTTCTCTCTCCTCTGCTGTCCCCAGTCTTCCAAGACCTGGCCTTTCTGGATGGAAGGACAGGTGGCTGCAGGTCCCTGGGATGCCTTTTGGGCACATGTACCCACCTTTTAGGGGGGAATCTTGGGGAGTCCTTGCTTACTGCTGAGAAAAGATTCTGACCTTGACCATCAGCAGGTTTCTTTTTTTATTCCTTTTTTTTTTTTTTTTGGTACTGGGGATGGAACCCAGGGGCATTCTACCTCTGACCTACACCCCCAGACCTATTTTATTTTTTAATTAAAAAGCAAGGCTCACTAAGTTGCAGAGGGCCTTGCTATGTTATGGAGGCTGGCTGTGAACACGCAGTCCTCCTGCCTCAGCCTCCCAAGGACTGGGATTACAGGCACCAGTCACCAAGCCCGGCTTATCAAGAGATTTCTAATGACTGATTTCTAATGACTGATATCACCGACCCCAAAACAGTTCTCCCCGTGAAGGAAACGTGGTCTGTTCAAGGGCGAGAAAGGAGAGTCCCTTGATGGAGAAGAGGTGGGGCCGGTGCCTGAGGAAATACCTGTAGTCAAGAAGGCGTTCCATCAGGCGGGTGACCGAGGTCACGAAGGAGATGCCGGTCTCACGCCACGTCTCCTGCTCTACCTTCTCCAGTAGGCTGTTGGAGGGCAGAGGAGGCAAACACAGTGCATGAGCTTCCTCTGGGGACCAGAGTGAGGGGCAAGAGCCTGCGGGCTGCAGTGGATCCAGACATGGCAGACTTACCACACTGGCGTCTTACCTGGGGTAGGGCCCAAATAGCTGGGTTCTACTCCACGCAGCAGAAAGTAAAGACAAGGAGGTTACTGGGCTGGCAGCAAGCGATCATGCCTCCCACAGCCCTGCACGTGTGCCTAAGGACGCCGCTGGTTGGCGGAGAGGGAGGTTCCGAACCCCTCAGACACACACGTCTGCTCTCAAGGAGTGGCGCATCAGGGCCCTGGAGAGACCAGCCTGGCGCTGCCAACTGCCTGGCTGCCTCAGCTGCTGCCCAGAGCATCGCCAGCGAAGGTTGGCATCTCTGGCACAGGGAGCGCAACCCAGCCCGCCCCCTCAGGGATGTGCCTGGGAAAAACGCAGCAGAGCCAGGAGGTCAGCGCCCAGGCCCTTTCCTATACGAAGCCCCAGGCTCTGTCACCTCAGGGCGGCCGCTGGCTTCTAGAGGACAGCAAGCTCAGCTCTCCCGGCTTGCTCCAGTGACGGGCCCTGGCTTGGCTGTATGAACTCACATCGTACGGCTCTATTCCGGACTCCCTTCCACCTGTGCCTGCCCCTAATGTTCTGAGAGTCACCAGGAGTGGCCGGCCCATAGGGGGTCATCAGCGGGGACTCACACCCACAGCTCAGCTACTGCCGCTGCTTCTGCTATGATGAGGCTGTCCTCTGCAGTGCCAGCTGGGCCAGGGCTGCAGGGAGAGCGAGGAGTCTTTGTGTGATCTGTGTTGCCAGAGAGAGAGACCTGCTGACTTTGGCTTGGGAGAGGTGCTCTGTGGACGCACAGCAGAGCTGTGCTGCTCACCACACCCTCCTCTTGGGTTTTCTAACCTTTTTACACATTAAAGGTCTTGAGAAGTCCTTCACTCCAGAGGCTAGTTCAGCTCTGTTTAAACTGAATCTTTTCTAAGCTAATGATCCATGGATCAAAAAACATTTTTTTCCCGTGTAACTACAAACATCTTCCCCAAATGCAAACTGAGATGCGCTGTCACTCTTTACCAGCGGCTACCAGTTCTCAGGCTGACTGAACAGGGTTTACAGACACCACGTGGCCAGGAAGTTAGCGGTTGTGGGTTATTCTTGTACTTTCTCTTATGTAGTAAAGTCATTTGTTAATGGCCAAGGAAGAAATTTCTTTGCTTTGTTTCCACAATTGGAAACGCAGCTTTAACTAAAAGAGAAAGACTAGCAGATGGATTTATTTTCATAAATCATAATTATTAAAATGCCAAGTAAATTCCCATTTCATCCTATGACTCATCAAGGAACCAAGCAGGCACAGCACGGCAGAAAGAGCCCCTGCCCTGAGACGGGAAGACCGGCCACGTCCGGCTCGGCACCGCCGGAGTGAGGACGCGCTGCCTGGTCCCCTCGGCAGGTGTGCTGCGAAAGCCAGTGAGATGAGAAGTGTCAGCACACTTTGTCCACCACAGAGTTCTAAGCAAGTGTTCAGTATCATTGCCGGACACATAAGAGGGTCATCTTCAGAATGATACTAAAACACAAACACGAAGTCTCAGGGCTGAACTGTTAAGTGGGCGGGAGGCACTCTAGAGCTGAACATTTCCGTTTTTAAGAAGATACACGAGCCACGTCACTCTTCACGGGAGGGCCACAGTGGGTCTGAGTCTCCCCTTTGGTCTCAGCCCTGTGGCAAGCCCAGCAAGGTGTCTTGGCCTCCTTAGCTCAAGACAGAAGCCATGGGATGGCGGGCTTGGAGGAATCTTGATGTCATGCAGTACAATCACTTCATTTCATGGAGCCTGAGACTCGCCTGGCTCGAGCCCACTGCAGACGGAAGGGCTGGGGATGACGGAAGCACGCACGGGGCCCGGGGCTGATCCCCAGCACCACAAAGAAACAGCAGCAACAGGAAAAAACTCCAGGGGGCCAGAGGAGGGCCTGCTTGTTCTCTCTGTGGCACTGGGGACGGAACCCAGGGCCTGTGCATGCAGAAAACCGCTCTGCCACTCAGTTGCCAGCCCAGCTCTTTTTTAACTTTTATATGGAGACAGGTCTCACTAAGCTATCCAGGCTAACCTCAAACCTGCGGTCCTCCTGCTCTAGCCTCCGAGGAGCTGGCATCAGGCATGTGCCATGAAATCTCTCTTTCAGAAGAGAGCACATCTCCCAGCAGTGTCAACACGGGGTCCTCACTATCGGGTTCCCATGAGCCACCTGCCCCATGGGCGCTGCAGCGCATGTTAGGAAGATACACAATGCTCTTTTCCTGTCAGTGGACCTGGGAGCTCAGTTATCACTTCTCTGTAGAGTAGAGCTCTTCAGTACCCTGGTGATCACTGAGAGGACTTTTTTTTTTTTTTTTTTTTTTTTTTTTGGTGATACTGGGGATTGAATCCAGAGATCTTCTAACTCCGGGCTACACCCCAGACCTAATTTTTAATGTGGAAACAGGATCTCACTAAGTTGCTGAGGCTGGCTTCGAACCTGCCATCCTCCTGTCTCAGCCTCTGAGTACTGGGATTACAAACGCAGGACTTGTTTCTTGTTGACGGGAGGTGAGCCCTGCTGCCCCAGGAGCAGCAGCCTCTCCTGACACCCGACACCAGCCCCGGCAGCCTGGGCCCTGCAGGTGTCTGTACCCTCCTTGGCTCCTTCACCCTCTGCAAGGGGCTCCCGGGCCTGCAAGGTTTAGAGGCTTACAGCAGGCTGAAGAGCTCCCTGTAGCTCTCGTCGCCTTTGCCCTCTGACACCATGCTGTCCAGCTTGTCGATCAGCTCCGCCTCCACCTAGAAGGAAGCAGGGACTTTGTGAATGTGGACTGCACATAGAGGAAGAATGGGAAATCTCCTGTCCCCTTGTTGGGTGAGGATGGTGGAAAACTGCTTCCTAATTCTGTTCTCGATCCAAATAAACTCCGGGGAACACCGGATCTCATCTATAGCACCAAGAAACCACCATGACCCCCCAAGGCTGGTCTTCCCCCAACACATCTTAAGGTCTTAGGCACCCTTTTCTAAGCTAAAAGCCAAAAGGTAGGGATTCCCTGGCGAGAAAAGTATCTTGGATAAAAAAAAAAAATTAAAAAGCCTTTTTCAACTGTTTCTTTTCTTAAAAATATTCAGTCAGATAATTTGTATGTACACGGAGCTCTGGTTGGAACCTGGCCCTCTAGTCAGCGGTCAGCAGGAAGCTCCTGGGGGCTGGTCCTCACCAAGGAGGCTGGCGGGTCTGCAGGGACAGCTCTCATCGCAGTGGACTGCAGGGGAGAAGTGGGTTGGAAGTGACCGAGATATAGTCCTTTTACCCTTCATTAGCCTTGGAAATGTGATACGGTGGTTTTTTATATAAACATTTCATATAAACAGACATCATAACAGGGCCCCAACATGGCTGCATTAGGTAATGTGCTACCATGGAAGCATTTTCTCATTCCACACAAAGCCAAAGACTCCTAAAGAAAAGAAATAATAAAAGTAATAACTGGCAGAGTAAATTCACCGAAGGCAATTAGGGCCTGCGAGTCCCATTAGCAGCAAAATAGCGGCCAGGGCAGGAATGTCCTACACTTAGTGTCTGGCTTGACGAGTCAGCCGCTTGAGCTCACATTGCACAGGGACAGGACGTCCGAGCCCTGGGCTTTTAGGGATGGATATTCACATTCTCATTTCCTCTCTCTCTGACAAGAGCCTCCGTGGGGAAGTCTTGTAAAGTCAGGGGCCATGTAAAGTCAGACGAATCTGGGCCTGGAAGCTACGGTGTCTCACTCCCAGGTCGGAATACGTCTCGTCTCACAAGGTCAGCCTACGAGCCTCCCAAGAGAAGGGCTTGGTTATAACAAGGCCGCACACATCAGGGCACGTGGAGATTGTACTTTCCAGAAAAGGGCAAAGGCTAGAGAGAGGACCTGGAGTAGCAGAGAATACAAATAGTGAAAATGGGTACAGCAGTCCCCTGGCGTCTAAAGGGTTCTCAAAACCCATGCCTGGCCCAGTACTTGGGAGGCTGAGATAGGAGGATTGCAGGTTTGCGGCCAGCCTCAGCAACTGAGTCATGCCCTCCCCAACTTAGTGAGGCCCTGTTTCAAATAAAAAAATAAAATAGGGCCAGGGGTCTATCTCAGAGGTAGAATGGCCCCGTGTTCAATCCCCAGTACAACAAAACAAGCCTATGTGTCATGGCACTGAAAAATTGCTCTGGTATTAACTTCCAATAAGAATGTAAAAGGTAGTCAGCGTCTGGGCGCTGCGCGGCACTCAGCGAAGAGAGAAGCAGGTCTGCCTGCTTACTTCAGGGCTCCCTCCCCTCTGCCCTTTGTCCTCATGACCAACCCACGGCAAGAATGTAGAGCCAAAGACTTTAGCCTTAAAAGCCCACTAAGACAATTAAAGCCTTTGGCCTTAGACATACGTAAAGGCAACTCAAGCCTGTAGCACAACAAATATATAAAAACAATGAAAACCCCTAAGATCACAGTGACTGCCGGGCGCATTTCAGAGCTGTAAAGATGCCAAGAGCCTTGTGTTCTGCTCTTAGAGAACACGGGCTGTGATTCGTGCCTGCTCCCCCATTCTTTGGGACCCGGCCTCGGTATGGGAGATGTAAATTCCACATGTCATTTCAAAGCACCCATAGCTGACGGGCAACCAATACAGCCCAATACGACAGAGGTAAAAACAAGGTAGATTATTAACGTCTGCACTTAGTAACTGCACTGCCCGGAGACGACAAGGTACTACCGGCCTAAGAAATAACTACTAGCCTGTTGTCTTGGTAATGCCGATAAGAACATACCAATAAGAAAAATGTATGTAAGGGCTGAGGTCAGAGAGAGTCAGTTCCATTTTCGGGCTCTCGAGTGTGTCTTTAAAGTAGCGGCTCTTCTTCTCTTCCCTTTCTATTTCCTACTGATTTTGCAATAAATATCTGTTGTGGAGAGCATTACAGTATTAGTCATTTGCTTTGAGGTCACCTCGGCCCTGCTTGGGGGGGGGCACAGACGGCCCACCCGAGTGGGAATTGTTTGCAGGCAGACGAGTTTCCAAGCACCAAATGGGACTGATAACCAGGGACCCCGATGGAGTCGCAAAGACCCCGACGCTTTCCTTGTCTGCCCTTTCCTTCCCTGATTCCTCTGTGACGACCTGGGTGTTACTCCCTGACTTAATCCATGATGGCTTTGCTATTTCCTGTGATTACTCATTTCTTATGATGATTTGGTTATAACCCTCAATAAAAGCAAGATGCCAGTGGAAGGACGGCAGGAGTGGAGACTTCTCTCTCCTCCCCGGCACCCCAGCGGCCATGTGGACTCCCGTGTCATCCCTGCGAGAGACGGCGTCTCCTCAATCGATCAGCCTCAATGCCGTCCGCTACAATTTGTTGAAGCTGCAACCGAGCTATTAGTTTTAATTTCTTGATTCAATTTATTTATTTGAATTGAGGAAAACAGACCACAGTGCTATTACAACTGTAACACACACTATGCCTGGGTCAGCAGCCTCACTCTCACCACAGATGTGTGTGTGTGTGTGTGTGTGTGTGTGTGTGTGTGTGTGTGTTACTGGGGATTGAACCGAGAGGCATTTTGCCTCTGAGCTACACCCCAGCCCTATTTTATTTCTTATTCAGAATCAGGGTCTCACTAGGTTGCTGAGAGGCTCGCTAAGTTGCTGAGGCTGCCTTAAAACCTGCGGTCCTCTTGTCTTAGCTCCCAAGTACTGAGATTATAGCATGCAGCACTGTGCCTGGCCTCTTAAATACTCTTTACCCGTGGTAAACAGCATCTGTAAAAAGTCTAGAGCTGGCGTTGTATTTAGTGAAACACTGAATTCTTTCCCCAAGAACAAGGCGAGTTTGTTTTTATATTTCTTATTTAATATCATCCTGGAGATTTTGGCTTTCCTAATAAGAATATATAAATAAATACATAAATACATAAATGAGACATACAGATTTAAAAAATAAAATCAGACTGTGTATATTCATAAGCAAAATATCTGTCTAATAGAAAATCGCAAAGCATATATAAAAATCCTTCTAGAATTAATAAGTGAGTGTCACAGGGGTACAAAATGCAAGGTTAATACACAAAAGGGAACAGCATTTCTATATACTATCAACAAACAACTGGAAAACAAAGTTTAAAAATTGGAAGAAATTATATAATAGCACCAAATCCCAGAAAATACTTAACTTGTAGATTTAATGGTAATAATGGCATATATTTATGAAGTATGACATGATTGTGATTGTGATTGTGTGTGTGTGTGTGTGTGTGTGTGTGGTACTTGGGATTGAACAGGGGTGGGGGCGTTCTACCTCTGAGCTACATCCCCAGACCTACTTTTTTTTTGGTGTTTGTGTCGTACTGGGGATGGAACCCAGGGGCTTTCTACCTCCAGGTTACATTCCCAGACCTATTTTAGATTTTGTTTGGAAACTGGGTCTTACTAAGTTGCTGAGAGCCTAAGTAGCTGAGGCTGGCTGTGAACCTGCGATCCTCCTGTCTCAGCCTCCCAAGTGCTGGGAATACAAGCGTGCGCCACCACGCCCGACTTACTTTTTTTCTTTATTCTGCAACAGGGTCATAGTTGCTGAGGGCCTTCATAAGTTGCTGAGGCTGGTGGTGAACCTGAGATCATCTTGTCTCTACCTCCCAAGTACTGGAATTACGAGTGTGTGCCACCATGCTCAACTTGATTTTTTTTTATAGGCTTAGCTTTGATTTCTGACAATCATAGGTATCCACAATCACAGGTATTAGATGCCAATGTAAATTAGCCTTTCAAAGATCCAGGTTAGTGCTTTAATGTATGTATGTATTGTAGGATACTTAATCAAATTAACATGTTATCACCTTACCTATTTGTTATTTTTGTGAGAACATTTATTTTATTTTGTATATTTTTTATGGTACTAGGATGGAACCCAGGGGCTTTTTACCTCTGGGCTACATTCCCAGACCTATTTAATATTTTATTTTGAACCAAGGTCTCACTAAGCTGTTGAGATCCTCACTAAGTAGCTGAGGCTGGCTGTGAACCTGCACGATCCTCCTGTCTCAGCCTCCCAAGTACTGGGATTACAAGTGTGCGCCACTACACCCGGCATTGTGAGAACATTTAAAATCTATTTTTTAAGCAATTCTGAAATATATAACACATTATCATTAACTATTGTCACAGTGCTATGCACTGGATTACTAAGTCTTATTTTTTCCTAATTGAAACTTTTTATACTTTGATAGTCAACTGATTTCTGAGAAAGGTACAAGGATAATTCAAGAAGAGAGTAGAGTATTTTCAATCAAAGGTGCTGGAATAATTGGACATCCATATTTTACCCCTTAAAAAAAAAAAGCTTTGACCTGTTTGCCACACCTTATAGAAATTAACTCAAAATAAATCTCCTATTTTTCTTATGTTGAAGATTAAAACTAGGGTGTTCTACCTCCGAGCTACATCTAGCTCTATTTAAAAAAAATTTTTTTTTATTTGAAGGCCCTATTTTTTTTTAATTTTGAAGCAGGATCTCACTAAGCTGTATTGAAGGGGCGCGCTCCATAGCACTGCCAGCGGTCACCTCACCTGTTTAAAGTTGCCATTCTTCCTCTGTTCCCAGTCCATCATGTCGTGAAAAATGGGAATCATGATATTCCGCACTTCAGGCTGTGGGACCAGTGTCACACCCAGGAAAGGACCGATCATCCCCGGAATAAAGTGGATCTTATGTTCACCTGAACAATGAAAACAACAGACATCAGTTCCCGCCTGCCTCGCCTCTTCCTCGGGAGATCTCAGGGAGACCACGGCACGTGCGATCACTCATACTGGAAGCTTCCGGAAGTAACTTCTCTCCTGGGGTTTTCTGAGATACTCCCCCTCAGCTTTTTAGAGTTCGTGGATAAAACTGGCCCAGCCCAGTTAAAGCAAGTGTTCAACATAACAAAAATGCTTTCGCAAACACTTTCCTGGGAAGTTCCACAAACCACCAGGAAATAACTGAGGTCCAGGAACAGAGCTTGCTACTCTGGACAAAATGAGCAATCAGAAATAGCTTCCGATGGTATATTCATAGCATTTCTTTTAGCAAGGCAAAATCCAGGGATTTTTGTTTAAACTCAGTGCTCTCTGTAGCCCAAAGGCAATGAAAGGATCTCCGGTTCCTGGTCCAGCGAGCCGAGGCGTGAAGTCCACAGGCTTCTCCAACGCCCCTTCTGAGCAGGAGGGGGTTCGTACCCTGGCAGGCTGGCTTGGAGACTCTCTGCGCCCACCCTCAATCCCTCTGTCCTCCCTCCTTCCCTCTCTCTCTCTCTCTCTCTCCTTTCCTTTCTTCCTTCCTTCCAAATTGAACTCAAGTGTATTCTACCTCAGAGTTACACCCCCAGCCCTTTATTATTATTGTTGTTGTTGTTTGGTACTAGAGATTAAACCCAGGGCATTCTACCTCCAAGATATACCCCCTGTCCTATTTTATTTTTAGTTTGAAATAGGGACTCACTAAGTTGCTGAGGGCCTTGCCAAGCTTCTGAGTCTGTCTGTGAATCTGCAGCCATCCTGTCTCAGCCTCCCAAATGCTGGGATTACAAGTGTGAGCCACCGTGCCCGGCTGGCTTTTTTTTGAAACAGGTCTCACTAGGTTGCTGAAAGTCTCCCCAAGTTGCTGAGGCTGGTTTTGAACATGGGATCCTCCTGTCTTGGCCTCCCAAGTGCTGGGTTGCAGGCGTGGCCACCACACCACTATTTCACACTGTCTTTGTACACACTCAGATCAGGCTTTCCCATGGGAAGTGAGCGGCGGCTTTCCTCTGACTGGCCTGCCATCTGAGGAGTGTTTCCAGGAGTCAGGGAGAGCCCTGAGGACCATGGCAAAGGAACTTCTGTCCCTTGACAGTGAAGCAGAGGACCACCTTCAGATTTGTGCTTTCAGCCCTTCAGAGACGAAGGAGACAAACTGAGCTAATTTCTAAAGCTAAGTAAAACCAGTTCCGAGGGAGCAGAGTATCACTCTCAAACAAAGCAAGGAGGTATGGCTTCATTGGGAAAATCTAGCAGCTTTTAAAATGCCTTCCATCGGCCGGGCATGGTGGGCACGCTTGTAATCCCCGCGCTTGGGAGGCGGAGACAGGAGGATCGTGCAGGTTCGAAGCTAGCCCCGTGCGCTGGCTTAGGAGACCCTGTTTCCAAATAAAAATGCAAAAATAGGTCTGGGAGTGTAGCCGGGAGGTAGAAGGGCTTCCAGGAACCCCAGTACCACCAAAAAATAAAAATAAAAATAAAAAAAATAAATAAAAAATAAAAAAATAATAAAATGCCTTCCATCTAGCCGGGCATGGTGGCGCACGCTTGTAATCCCCGCGCTTGGGAGGCGGAGACAGGAGGATCATGCAGGTTCGAAACCAGCCGAGCTGGCTTAAGAGACCCTGTTTCCAAATTAAAATATAAAAACTAGGTGTCTGGGAGTGTAGCCTGGAGGTAGAAGGGTTTCCAGGAACCCTAGTACCACCAAAAATCCACAAAACAATGCCTTCCACTTTTTGGGGGGTAATACTGAAGGTGGAACTCAGAGGCTTTCTACCTCCGGGCTGTACTCCCAGACTTATTTTATATTTTATTTGGAAACGGTCTCACTAAGTTGCTGAGAGCCTCACTAAGTAGCTGAGGCTGGCTTCAAACCTGCGTGATCCTCCCGTCTCAGCCTCCCAAGCGCGGGGATTACAAGCGTGCGCCACCATGCTGGGCAATGCCTTCCATTCTGAAAGCCTATGTGAGAAGCAGATGCTAGCCCTGAGGCTGATCTGCACATTCTGTACCTGGTGCCATCGCCAGTCCCCTGTGTTCCTGGGAAATTTCCACCCTCAAGTTGTTGAGGGTGGAAACCCATCCTGCATCAGGGGTCCAGGCAGTAAGAGTCCTAGAGCTGGGACGTCTGCGTGAGGAATGCGCCCTACGCCCCGCAGCAGCGCCTCGCTCCCTGCTCGCTGCCTCTCGGTTAGGGTGGGATGGGCTAGGGGTGGGATGATTGACAGGTGACTGGACAATCATGATGGCCATCCCTACAGCTTCAGAGACGCGTGCTTAGCTGAAACGTCTTCAGTTGGATTAGTATCAGTGGCTTCTCTAGGAGTCTCCCAGGCCACTCAGACCCTCACGGTATCACAGGGAGGCCCAGCCAGTCGCCAGGGCAGCCTCAGGATTCTACCAGAAGTGCTGGTCTGACAAGTTTCTATTCAAAACAGGGGCTCTGACAGAAGCTGAGGAAGAAAGGGATGGCAAGTCCAAGTCGTCTTGAGGCCGCACACCCTCCGCACAAGCCACTGGGGTCAGGCGGTGGCCTGGAGGCCGGAGCCATAGAGACCCAAGAAGTGTCCCGGTCTTCCTTAACATGAAGAGCCGCCCTGAGCCAGGCATGGTGGTGGTGCACACCTGTCGTCCCAGTACTCTGGAGGCTGAGGCAGCAGGATCGCAGGTTCAAGGGCAACCTGAGCAACTTAGTGAGACTTTGTTTCAAAACAGAAGAATGAAACAGGGCTGGGTGTGTAGCTCAGCAGTAGAATTGCCCTGAGGCCAATCTTTGGTACTACAAAACAACACCAAAAAGCAAACCAAACCAAAACAAAGAAGCTTCCCTTGCTCCTATGCTAGACATCTGTACGATCTATGTTTCTGAGCCTGAGACATTCAGATTGGGCGAAGCACAGAGGACATCACAGCCTGGTTCTCTAGCTGGAAAAAGCTACTGGAGATCTCCTATTCTTTAATCCCTTGACTTCAGTTCTCAAAAAAGGGGCTGTGCATATGTGGAACTGGGGTCTTATTCTCAGCCAAACTCTCCCTGCCAAGCTTGCTGAGCACGCAGGCTGCGCCATCCATCTGAAGTGTTATATAAGGATCTCTTGGGCCTGGATTAACAGTCAGAAAGCCTGAGGGAAGTTATTAGTCCTGCTACTTTTTAATTTGGCTAGAAAATATGTATCAGGGAAGAAAAAGGAGAAAAGACCTACCCAAATTCTGCCACATGCTGAATAGCTCATAAGCCATCATCACACGCATGTCCCCATACCTGGAACACAACCACGGGAGGCGGCTGTTAGAAGATTCGGGAAGGCAGGCCATACTTCAGCGCTGTCTGTTTCTATTGCCTCTCAGGATCCGAAGCCATTTGGCTTTCCACTGAACCCTCACGCTTGGCCCACTGGAAGCCACCCACATGAGAACCCCACGGGCTTCTGGAAGAGCCTGCCACAGAAAGAGTCCCATCTGGGGAAGTGGTAGGGAGGTGAACAGGAGACATCTGTCTTACTTATCTAGAATCTTCTTCCTCTTGGCTGAAGTAATGATTTCTAGCTGAAGGCTTGGCTGATTTATGAACAGAACTGCCAGGCTAAAATAAGAATTCCACACCTAGAGAGACAGAGAAAAAAGAATCATGTGACAGCGAGTCCTTACCCTTGCAGGGTGAGTAAACACATGCGTGGGGCACAGAGGCCGCTCTACGACCTTCAGATTCCCATTTACGTTCCTTTTTAAACATCTTTGCAAACAGGGCTTTGTCTCCCTGTCCCCTTTCTTTCTCGACTCCTAAAGCCAACAGTGTTAACTCTGGACTAGAAGACAGGCTCCAAGGTGTCTGGCTCAGACCATTTCTGACAGGGAAGCTCCCAGGTCACATCCCAGTCACTATCACGCTTGGAGGCTATTTGAAACTGAATTCATTGTAAAAGCAAAGCAAAGCAAAGCAAAACAAAACAACAATAAAACCCCCCAAAACTAAAAAAAAAAAAAAAAAAGCCCAGTTAGCATGGCTTCGGCTTCCTCGGGTGTTACAAAGCCAGTGCTGGCTTTCAGGAGCGCCTACCTTGAAGTCGAAGTCTGTCTCTGTGAAGTTCTTGTGCAGTGCGGAGGACAGGTACTGGACGGTGGTGACTATAATACTGCAGCAAGGAACAAGGATGGCACAATCAAAAGGTGAACAACGGCATCGTACAGCCTAGCACCGGCCGTCTATGGCCTGTGGGCCGACTTCTCAGGGACGACCTGCCTCCATGTGTATACATGGAGACCGTAAAGGAAGGAAAAGATGGAACCGATCTGGAAAGCAGACTCAGAAATGCCCCACAGTTGGTAAGACAGCATAAATCACCAGCGGGCTCTTGATATTTCTTTTCTCTGGGCCTTATGATTCTTAAAGACTTCTTAGCTCAGTGAGTAATTTCTAGGACTCTGGGGACCTCTGGGTGATCAATACACATTATAGTCACTCTGTAGTGTTTAGGGCATAATTCACGGTTTTACTTGATGACAAGGGTTTATAGTTATTAAGCACTTGCTTTTGTCACAGGCCGGTATCTTCACCCAGGTGATTTTATTTGAGCCATGGTTTAGCATCTGACTCTTACTCTAGGCTGGCCCATACACAGGACACTCTGCTGGAACCGAGAGCAGGTCCAAGTGGGAACGAGGTGAGTGGGACAGGCGGGCGAGGGTCTGACGACAGAGGCCCTGACTTCCTGGCAGAGGGATGGAGAGCCAGCAGTGGCCCCTGGGCTTTGGTGCAGAAGAGGGGCAAGGCAAAACAGCACAGGAAAGAGACTAGTCCACAGCAGAGGGGTGAGAAAGCTTATGGGCAAAAGCCACAGAAGAAGAGGCGGCTCCTGCAAGACAGGCTGGAAAAGTCACTGCTTGAGAAATCTGTACAGCGTGGCCTACAATCATCCTCTGTTCTGGACAAAGAATTTTCATTTTTTAGGGAAATAAAGAGAGCCCTATAAAAGGCACAAAGTGGTACACTCATGCAGGTACCTTGTTAATATATCTAACATAAACAATTTCACTACGCTCTGTGTAATGCAGACATAGAAGGCAGGTAAGTAGGAGGAGGCAGGGAGCTAGAGTGGAGGCCACGTAGACTTCTCTTGAGTAAGGAGTGCTCAAGGGAGCCACCCTCTTACCACATGAACCACTCCTCCGGCTTGCTCAAAGGAAGCACAGGCTAGACATCTGAATGGGGCAGACAGCTGAGGGCCAGCCTGAGAGTGAGTTCTGCGCCAGTAGTCAGAGCTTTGCAGCCTGGCTCATGTGGGTAATTAGCACTGTCTGTGGGAGGCAAGCACTTTCTGGCAGACGGCCGGACTCGAATCCAGAGGAGGGCTTGGACACTGCCTGAAGCCACAGAGGCCAACACCCTGGGCAGGCCTCCGCGAGGAGGAACCCTGCTCTCGGTATTGTACTTCGCAGCCTTAACATCCTTTTCATTCCCACTACACTACCATCAGCTGGCACGGCAGACGCCAGCGCTTGAATTATCTTTGACTCTTTCCTTTCCCTGTCCTCATGGTCAGGCCAACAGCGCTGATGACCCCTCCAGACACTCGCTCCTTCCACTCTGCCGTGGTCGCGGCCCCGCCCTCCTCCCGGCTCTCGCACTCTCCTTGGACCTGGAGGGGCTGGGGGCGTGCGTGTGCCCTTCCTCACTCACTTGCTGGGGGAGGGGCCGGGGGCGTGCGTGTGCCCTCGCACACTCACTTGCTGGGGGAGGGGCCAGGGGCGTGCGTGTGCCCTCGCACACTCACTTGCTGGGGGAGGGGCCGGGGGCGTGCGTGTGCCCTCGCACACTCACTTGCTGGGGGAGGGGCCGGGGGCGTGCGTGTGCCCTCGCACACTCACTTGCTGGGGGAGGGGCCGGGGGCGTGCGTGTGCCCTTGCACACTCACTTGCTGGGGGAGGGGCTGGGGGCGTTCGTGTGCCCTTGCACACTCACTTGCTTGTGAGCAGCCTCATCACCATCCAGTCCCGGGGGAAGACGCTCATTTTCATCAGGTTCCGGAACACACAGAAAATCTTCAGCAGGAATTCCTGACCACAGAGGAAAGCTGACGTGAGGCACTGCCCTGGCCGCCGGCACTCACACACTTCCCCACCAGGCCCTTCCTGGCCCCCCGACCGTGCGGATGTGTGGGACCAGTGGGGCAGACTCTGGCCCCTCTGAGTCACTCCTCTTAGAAGGGTACATGAGAGTGAATTATGGTTACTCTCAGGCTGGATGGGAGCCAACCCGCACTGGGCATAACTGAGGCAGCTTATACCTACTCTACACACAGACTCCAAGACCAGCTCCCGGCAGCTGGTCTTGAAAAAAAGCATATAAGAAAATGCTTTTTTTGGATATTAAGAGCATAATGTGGGAGAAGCACTTTGGGAAGGGCAGAGTTAAAACCTCTGAAAACTCTAGGGGTAGCTCAGTGGTAGAACACGTGTTTAATATGCCCAAGGCTCTGGGTTTAATTCCCAACACCAAGAAAACATAACAACAACAACAACAACAACAATAACAACAAACAAAGAAAAACCCAGAAGCTCTAAAAATCTGATCCTCCATTAGAGCAACTTAGTGGCAAAGTCTGATTAGCCAAAGGCTTGCAATAATTTGAGTTGTTACTCAAGAAAAATGGATGAACCTCGTTAAGGACAGCGAGCTCTGCTGCACTTTAACGTGTCCTACTCTCCTCTTCTCTCCTACCTCAAAGAAGCCTTGGAAAAAGGCAGCCATAGAACCACAGCAGCCATGAAAACCAGCAGTCTAGCAGCCACCGGGAGAGGCAGATCATTCTGGAGCTTCTAAGAAAGCCCTATTCCATAGAGAGGTGCTATTATTTGACCTCATTTGCATATCCCTGGAAAAGCCCTATTTATAGGGCTTGTCTTTGTTTAAACTGGCTAACCTTACTCAGTGAAGAAAGCTCTATCCCAAGGGCACTTGTTTAAAACACTCAGCTATATAATTTAACATCTAAGTTGCAACTAATATAGCTGCTTTTGTTCTTTTTTTTTTTGGTGGTACTGGGGTTCCTGGAAGCCCTTCTACCTCCGGGATACACTCCCACGGGCTACACTCCCAGACCTATTTTTCAACATTTTTATGTGGAAACAGGGTCTCTTACGCCAGCGCGGCTGGCTCCGAACCAGCGCGATCCTCCTGTCTCCGCCTCCCAAGCGCGGGGATTACAGGCGTGCGCCACCACGCCCGGCTGCTTTTGTTCTTTAGGTCTGAGGCATCTTTACTGACCTTAGGTCATCTAGTGGTGTGAGAGGAGTGTTGAAGTCTCCCAACATTACTGTATTATTGTATTAGGATCCATGTGTGACTTAATGTCACAAAAAGTTTGTGTTTGTTTTATGAAAGTGGCTGCACCTATGTTTGGGGCATAAATGTTGACTATTGTTACTTCCTCTTGCTTTTATTAGTAAAAAATAAATCACCTGCTTTGTCTCTTCTGGTAGGCTTAGGCTTGAAGTCTAATTGTCTGATATCAGAGTTGCGACTCCTGTTTTCTTCAAGTTCCATTGGAATGAATTACCTTGCTCCAGCCCTCAGCTTTAGCTTGTGAATATGTTTGTTTTGTCTTCTCATCCAATTTGAGAAGTATTCTTGATGGGTAGGAAATTTCTGGCTGCAAGTTGTTTTCTTTCAGATTTTACAATATGTTACCCCAGGCGCTTCTGGCTTTCATGACTTGGTTTGGGAAGTATGGAGTGATTCTAATTGGTTTGCCTCTGAATGTCACTTGGCCTTTTCCTTTTGTCACCTTGAAGATTCTCTCCATATCCTCTACATTAGTCAATTTGACTATTACGTGATATGGTGAACCTTTTCTCTGATCTTTTTTAAAGGGAGTTCTAGCCAGGCGTGGTGGTGCATGCTTGTAATCCCAGTGCTTGGGAGGCTGAGACAGGAAGACTGTATAAGTTCAAAGCCAGCCTCATCTACTTAGTGAGGGTCTCAGCAACTTAGTGAGACCCTGTTCCAGATAACTTATAAAATAGGGCTGGGGGTATAGTCCAGAGGTAGAATGCCTCTGGGTTCCATCCCCAGTACCACAAACCAACAAACAAAAAATGAATAAAGGGGGTTCTATAAATTTTTTGTACCCATGTATTGACCTCTTTTTACATATTTGGAAAATTTTCTGATATTTCTTTGAAAAGATTGCTGATCCCTTTGGTTTCAGCCTCTATTTCATTTTCTATGCCTATTATTCTTAGGTTAGCTCTTTTAAAGTATGCCCATAATGAGTCGGGCGTGGTAGCGCACACTTGTAATCCCTGTGCTTGGGAGGCTGAGACAGGAGGATCGCACAGGTTCGAAGCCAGCCTCAGCAGCTTAGTGAGGCTCTCAGCAACTTAGTGAGACCATGTTTCCAAATAAATATATAAAATAGGTCTAGAAGCATAGCCCGGAGGTAGAAAAGCCCCTGGTTTCCACCCCCAGTACCACCAAAAAAAAAAAAAAAAAAATAGGCCCATATCTCTTCAAAGTCCAATTCATGCTGTCAAATCATTTTTTAAAAATTATATACTGCATGCCGGGCGTGGTGGCGCACACTTGTAATCCCCGCGCTTGGGAGGCAGAGACAGGAGGATCGCGCAGGTTTGAAGCCAGCCACGTGTGCTGGCTTAGGAGACCCTGTTTCCAAATGAAAATGTAAAAATAGGTCTGGGAGTGTAGCCCGGAGGTAGAAGGGCTTCCAGGAACCCCAGTACCACAAAAAAAAAAAAATTATATACTGTATGCTTCTTTTTGGAATGGTCATCTTCTAAGAGTGAGATTCTATTTTCCATGTGGTCTAGTTATAGTTTGTATTGATGCCTTTACTTCAATGAGTATACCCTTTCACTTCCTTCAGAGCTTCTTTCTGATTCCTATCCAGGGTGTCAGATTCTTTGTTTATTTATCCCTTTATTTATTTCAGGCCTTCTCTAAATTCTTTTTGAAAATCCTGTATCATTTCTACTATTAAAGGTCTGATTTGTCCTTCTGGTGATCTGTGCAATTCTGTGTTGGTGGGTTCTGCTATTATGGGGTTGTGGGAGCTCATTGTTTCCTTGCTATTCTTCTTTCTCATGATTTCAGGTTTTGTAAGTTTGTATCTTTGTGGTTTTGATAGATTTCTCTTTATTTATCTTTAAACAATGCTCATAAAGAACATATGAACAGACTTTATATTCAGCATGCTGAACTGAACACATTCCCTCATTCTAATTCTCAAATCCTCTAACATGCCGGGCGTGGTGGCACACGCTTGTAATCCCAGCATTCGGGAGGCTGAGACAGGAGAATCGCAGGTTCACGGTCAGCCTCAGCTACTTAGGTACTCTGCAACTCAGTGAGACCCTGTTTCAAAATAAAGAATAAAATATAGGGCAGGGGGTGTAGCTTGGAGGTCGAATGCCCCTAGGTTCTATCCCCAGTCCCACAAAAAAAAAATCTTCTAACATGAAAGCCAAGATAGAAAAATTCACAGACCTACAGGCACCAACAAAACAATAAAGAAGATAAGGTCAATGAAGACTGAAAAACTTAAAAAAGCAAAAATTGTGGTAACTGGCTTATTAGACTTGAGAAGGCTAATAAGCAAGAGGGGTTGAGGTTGAGAACAACAGGAAGCAAGAATCTCAGAAAGATATACAAACGGGAGGCACCACTAGACACCTCTGTGGGATTGGAGTATGAGGGCTAAGGTGAAGGAAGGTTAGCTTCAAGTGTCACCCAGGCCCCTCCGCTACCTCTTAATCAGTTTTTCTTGCCCTGTCAGGAGGCTCAGGACTATTCTCTAGAGTTAGGTGCTCATTGAGGGTCTGTCCTCAAGATACATTAAAAGCTGAGGGCTGAGGTGTCATAACTGGCACTGCAAGAGAGTTTACTTGTTTATCTGGAAGATACACAGCCCCTTTCTGCTATATTGGTTCCTTGAAGGTGTAGAGGATTCCTCTTAAGTTTAAGAGAACAAACTTAGAGTTATAGGAATTAGGGCTGCTCTGACACAAAGGCCAGACCCTCTTTGGTCACCTCGAGGGAAGCCTGCCAGAGATCAGGCCTGTTTGTGTGTGAGGGCTTGTAGCCAGCACTAGAGAGCATCGCTTTTAGCTACAGGCCGACACCCAGGAATCGCTCTGTGTGGGGGAGAGGTATTCAGTGCAAACTCAGAGCATGAAACACATACAAGCAGGAGGGCAAGTCTCCAGGGGGAAAAATAAACGACCTTACCATAGTTCTTATCTAGCTGTAGTACAAAAAGCCGATTATAAATTTAAACAAAAATATATGAAAGCTGTGCACCAGTGGCTCATGCCTGAATCTCAGCAACTCCAGAGGCTGAGGCAGGAGGATCATGAGTTCAAGGCCAGTCTCAGGCAACTATGCAAAACCCCATCTGAAAATAATAAGGGATCAGGTGACAGCTCAGTGGCAGAGCACCCTGGGTTCAATACCCAGTACCACACACACGCCCAAGTGACAGCTCAGTGGCAGAGCACCCCTGGGTTCAATACCCAGTACCACACACACGCCCAAGTGACAGCTCAGTGGCAGAGCACCCCTGGGTTCAATACCCAGTACCACACACACGCCCAAGTGACAGCTCAGTGGCAGAGCACCCCTGGGTTCCATACCCAGTACCACACACACGCCCCAACACATGGAAACCGAACTGGGATGACGTACGTGTGAGAAAGGAAGAGTTCAGGGGAGTCACCCTTACTTCCCTTGGGCAGAAGAAAATAGATAACTAACAATACCTAAACCAGGAGTAGGAACTCCCTAAATAACAGCAGGAGGGTTCAAAGCGGCTCCCTTGGGAGCAGAGACTAGGCCTTCCCAGGCCAACCCAGAGAACCACCGTTTTAAGTTAAAATTTTGTAGCATTGTTTTGGCTTTTCAAATTATGCACAAATATTTCTGTAATGAAAGCAAGCATTTCAGTAAAAAGTAGAACAGCAGCAGCATGATCTGAGTTGGTTAATACAACCTAAGATGGGAACGCTCGACGACAGCCACATCTGGGCTCTCTGGCTCCACGCCCTGGCGCAGATCCCCAGGTCTGGACCTGGGGGTGGGCCCTGGCTGGCCCTGGGCGCACAAGGCTGTGAATGATACCGACTTGTAGAGACCCGTGTCTGTGGAAAGGGAAGAAGCCAGAAAGTGACAGCTCATACGTGTCGGTCAACGCCCTGTGGTTGGTGAAGACCACACAGGCGAATGACAGTGGGTGAATTAGGTGCAGATGGCTTGCTCCTGAACAGAGGCAGAGCAGACCTAGCGTCTGCCGTGGCCCAGTAGTAGGGAGAACATGAGCGGCGTGTCGCAGTGCGGACACAGCCCCAGGAGCCCGTCAGCAGCGACGCCTGGTGCCACTCCCCTGGTGTCTGCACCTCGGACCCATTTCTTTACACTCTGCCCCTCAATCTCTGGCAGCCCAAGGTAACAGTGCACACCTGGCTCCCTTTGGGTAACTTCCAGAAATACATTTAAATTGAGAAAAGTGGCCACCATTATTATGTATTCAGTTTGCAGAGGCAACATATGGGGGGGGGGGCTGCTGAGTTCCTAAGAAAGGGAAAAGTCCTGGTTTTCTGATCCAGGGAGGCCCCAAGTAACCTCTGTTGGAGGCGCCTGGTCGCAGGGCTGCTGTGAGTCAAAGGAGCCTTTCCAGCGTCGCTGGGTCTGGCCGTGAGCGGCCGCTCTGGCGTCAGCTTCTGGAGGACATACGCACGCTCCCTCTGCGGTAACCTGGGCTGCGAGTCAGCTCCCGTGGTGGAGAGAGCCAGCCCTTGCTGGGCAGAGCCCTGTGCTCTGCTGCCTACCTTGAGCTCATCTTTGCTCTGGAAGTTGTCCAGGAGGTGCTGGTAATGGGTGTCACACATCTGACGGAGCAGCGAAAGCAGGCAGGACACATACTCGCCCTGTGGACCAGCCGGAAACCAAACAAACAAACGGGACCCAAAGCCACTTAGGACTGCTGACCACAAGGGCTGTGCCCCATCCACAGAGGGTAAGGAGAGAGGGGAGGGTGTGAGATGGCCCCAATGACCATGGGAGGGAGGGACACGCTGGCTCGGGACATGGCTTCTTTTCTGGAGGGCTTGGGAGTTTTAGAGAGGCATGCAGCTCCTGAAAACCGTAACCTCAACAAAGAGGTGTTACAGAGCGAGGTCAATATTCTCACTGGCTTCCCATCTTTTTTGGTTAAGGCCTTTTACTGTCAGAGTACCATACTGAAGTCTATAGGGGCTTCATGAAGAGAGAGCTTGCCCTCTGAACAGAGTAAGTAAAGAATTAAGGACAATTAAGAGTCTTTAAGGGCTCCGAAGACCGTCTTTCAGCAATTTTTGGCACAGGGCAGCCAAGTGCGAAGGCCTTGCCCTCGAAAGTGGCCTCCTCAGATAGGAGGGAGAACGATATTTCTCTTGGACTTTCGAAGTTTCCAAACACATGGAAAATGGACAAGAGTTTTTAGTCTCTCAAATCCTTTCTATGTCCCTGAAATTATCACACAGTGTGTATGCAAAATACACTCACATATATAAACTTGAGTTTTAGCTAAAAAATAGGTGCAAGAAGAAGTCACAACGCATGTGGCGTGAGGATCAGAGAGTTAACGCAAATGGAGCTCTGAAGCACACGGTCCACTGTAAAGAGAGGCCCAGGGAGCTAGCCAGCACCCTTGTCACCATGCAGACCTGGCCGCTCCGTGGCAGTACGGGCCGAGTGCTTAAAGCGGGGTCTATCTATAGCAAGCATCATTTAAGTGTCGGCTAGAAGGCCGGGTTACTGGGTCATGCCAGGGTGCATTTTTTTTTTTTTTTTTTGGTCTACAATGAGCTTGTCCTCAGCAGGGACTAAGGGAACAGGCTTTCCAAGGCCCTGCTCCACACACACGCGCCCTCAGGGACACGCCCCTGCGCTGGGCACACTCCCTGCTCTCCCTAGGAAGCAGAACTTGGTCGGCTCCCATAGAGGGAGGTTTTTCTTCAGAGAGCTCTGTTATCTCCCATCTGCCAAAAGAAAGGCTCCACGCAAGCTGCTCATCACGCTCCACATCAGGGCTGAGAAAGTCCCCTGGGTACAGAAGTGGGGGTGGCCAAGGCGCCGGTGCTCTGTCCCTAAAGAGGCTTTCTCAGATTGTTCCTTTCCTAATGAGATCATACAGAGTCATGATTCGGCAATGCTCTGCAATTCCACCTCAGCACGTTTTCCCAGACACTAGAAATTTAGATACAAAGTATTTACGAAAGCAATGAATTGGGAGATAGAAGCAGTTTCTGAGAAACGCACTCTTTCCTGCACCCCACTTGGGAGGCCTGTGTGAGAGGCTTCCTAGAAGCCTCGAGCTCTTACTTCTACAACCCTGCTTCTTTCTACATGATAGAAAATGGCTTAGCTCAAAGGCCAAGGCTGCTGGAACCGTGTGCAGGATGACAGGACGAGTGGCATCCCCTGCATCTGCCTGTCGTAGACTCTTGAGGGTGTGAGCCTAGAGCTTTCTGAGTGGAGAAGGGGTCGGGCTGAAGACGGGCGAGGGCAGCATGCGACCGCCATGCAGGAGGGAGGCTGAGATGAGGGTGGTGGGTGGTGAGGTGGAAGGAGGCGTGGAGGAGCCCCGGGTTAGATAAGAAGGCAAGAAAACCTGAATGTTAGTTACTAACAGTGATCTCGGCTGTGCACTGCGGGCACCGCTGCCCTCTTACCGCCTCCTGCGCGTGCGATTTGCTCATGATGGTGAGCAGAGTCTGCAAGAGCACGTCCAGGAGGCTCTCTACCATCATCTCTACCTCCTCAATGACGTCTGCTTCCTGGAGCGGGCAGCGAGAAAGCACACCGTCAGGCCGGGCCGCGCTGGCGGAGTCTAGCAGGGTGCTTGCTGAGCCGGCGCCCCCAGGAGCTGGCTTCCGCGGGCTCTCAGCACCGCCAAGGGGCAGCGTCGAGACGCCCAGGCAGCGGCTCAGAGGGTGGGCACACCCGCAGGGCCGCCCAGGCATGGCGGCTGGCCTTGCCCTCCCCAACCCACCCACGATGGTTCATCTCAGTCGACACCTTCATTCTGATGTACAGGGGTGAAGCAAACGTCCTGAGTTAAATGTTCTCTTTGATTTCCCTACCGTAGTACCAATCCCACTACCACTCTGAAAAACGATAGTTACAAAATAGTAAAACGCTGGGTGTGGTAGCATTTGTCTGTGGTCCCTGTTCTTGGAAGGCTGAGATAGGAGAATCGCAGACTCAGAAATTTACAAAACGCCTATCTCAAAATAAAATAGGGCTGGGGATGTGGCTCAGAGGTAGAGTGCCCTGGGTTCAATCCCCAGTACAAAAAAAAAAAAAAAAAAAAAAAGAGAGAGAGAGAGAGAGAGAAGTAGAAAATAGAGACACGGTAACGTCGCAGCACCGGGTATGGTAGCGACATCGTCACGGCTAATTCACCAGCAGCACGTCTGCGCTCTGACCTGACTGCTCCCCAGTGCTGCCTGGCCCCTGCTCCCTGCTTCTCGCCGCTCTGGCTTCTGCTCACAGTCTGTGTGAGGAACGCCAGTCTCAGTCCATCTTTCTCTGGCAGCCTCACAAAAACAATAAAGCTTGTCTCCCCACTACAAGCTGCTTTCTAGTCACCAGGATTTTGGAAGAATCTGTGTTATCCTTTTATAGACTTCTCACATTCATTTCCAATTCTGTAGCTTGATTTTAATGATCTCACAAAGAGATTCCCCTCGCCTCCTCTGAGACCGTGACACCACGACTGGTCCTCACGTCCCCTCCACCTGCACACCTGCCACTCATCAAACACTTGCCGGGTGTCGGTCATCGGAACAGAGCTGAGCAGAGAGGTGGCACTTCTGCCCTGGCGGAGACTGAGTTTCATTTTCCCTCTGCCCATCCACCCAATATAATTATACTCGGCCCCATCCCACAGAGAATTTCAACAACTCTTGGGGCTAAAGTCATCGCTCCCATCTGTGGACGTGATTGTAACATTCTTTCCTGTGATATATCTTTGAGTTGTAGGCAACTAATTACACTCGACTCTTTGGCTCTAAAAATACACCGCACCACCTCTTCCGTGCTTTCACCGGGTCCCCTCCGTCCTCTTCCCGCTTTCCTTTGTGGTGGGGAGGGCTTCAGTCTCTCTCTTTCCTTTAGCAGTGAGTTGCCCACCCCTCAGGAACCATCTTCAGCTACCAGAGCAGCATTGCACTCCGGCAGGAGGACTGTGGCTTCCTGGAGGCCTGGTGGGGGACGCTGCCAAGTCTTACCTGGAGCCAGGAGCGAGCGGCTGCACCGCTGCACCGTCTCAGTCCCTCTCAGACAAGCGGGCCCCTGGCCCTCTCGGGGGCCCCTCCTGCTCACCTGACGGCCGGGCCTCTCACCTCTTATCGTCTGGCCCTCACCTTCATTTTAAGTGTACTTGAGGTTATTTTCTAGGACCCTTACTTTAATAAAAAAAAAATCATTCTTGTTCTTCACTTTTTACTTTCCTATAGTTTATAATTTTTTTCTAAAAGAAAAATGCATGTATTCTATTATCAGATGTCTATGAAATACGTTATTAAAATAAATTACTACCCTCATTCATATCTTTCCTTCATTTCCTGCTTACTCCAACCCCTTCTCCTCCCACCAAATGCCCCCTTTAAGAAGAAAAAGCTAAAATAGGCAAAAGCATTACTGGCCGAAACCTGACCTCTAGAGTACAGCGGTACCGTCCCCAGGCTCAGAGTGTTGTGAGCTACAATTAGCCTTGGGATGCCCCGGCCTGGCCTGGCGTGGGGTGGGGAGGCCCCTGGGTGGGACTAAGCTGATAGGAAAAGCGGCTCGAGAAGGCCTGGCCCGCCTCCCTGCACTCATGCGTGCCATTCTAAGAAAACGCCCGGAGTCCAGAGTAAAACCTTCTGAAAGAAACTCAAATGGCCCGGGGCGGGCTTTCAGGTGGGACAGTGTTCCTGAGGAGGAGCGTGTGGCACCGAGCCTCCTGCTGGGCACACAGGCCTCCGTCCAGGGCTCCTTCCCGGCTGGCACTGGTGAAAGCGCTCGCCTGGGGCGTGTACCCAGGATCTGCGTGTCTGCCTCTGGCTAGGGCGATCGGGACTAGGGCAGAGCTGAGCGAGGAGGGGGGCGTGTGGGGCCACTACCAGAGAGCTGGTCTTGACGATGGAGAAGATGCTCCCGAGGATTCCCGAGCAGATCAGCAGCTCTTTCTGCTGCCGCAGGTGAAGATGGATGTGATGGAGGACCACGGGCAGCAGGATGCGGCGGGATTCTGGGAGGAAAACACAAAGGTGGAGACAGCCTTAGGGAAGCACGAGCTCCTGCTGGGAGCTAGTGGAGACTAGCCGGCTTCAGGGCAGGGCGTGGGCTCTGGAGGTCACCCCTTTCTTTACGAGGTGTCAAGCATGAACCTCCCACACCCATGAAACTGAGCGTCTGCGTTCCCTTCCTCCAGCCCCAGCTCCTGTATCCATGGCATTCTCTGCAGGATGAATGTTAGGAGTCTGATTCCAAATGCTAAGTTGAAAGCTTAGACTCCAAATTGAAGGTGTGAAAACTACATAAATGTCACACTTAGAATGAACGATAAGGACCAGATCTGCAGCCCGATACGAACACTGCCCGCCTCTTCTCACGCCCTGGCCAGGTGGCCTGGCACTGGTAGATGTCACACTTAAGAATGGACAGTAAGGACTAGGTCTGCAGCCTGCCCTGATTCCTGCCCGCCCCTTCTCAGGCCCTGGCCAGGTGATCGGGCACTGGTGAGCATGCCCTTGGCCAGCCCCTGGGCCCGCCCTTCCTCAGGCTCGCTGACCATACTGCTTGCCCTGTCCCCAGCCATGACGGAACAGGTGCACGATGCTGTCCTGTCACAGCCACACTTACTGCCGATCCTACTTGATACCTTCAAATGCCTTCCCCCTTCTCCCCACGGTTGCCTGAGCAGTCTTTCACCAGGAGGTGACTATTCACTGGCTTCCCTGGATTCGGAAAGGCTGAATCCTAGTTTCAGCCCCCGAAGTCTTTCTGAGCCTTGGGCAGGTTGGCTCTCCCTCTACCCCCAGCCCAGGTGGCTTGTTTTTCTTCACTTCTAGATTAGGCTGCTAAATGGCCTCTCCTACACTTCATCACAGTGTGGTTAGAAGACCAAGGGGAAGCCGGGGTGGGGGGCACGTTTCTGGCACTCTGTGCTCCAGGATGGTGACTCCGCAGCCCATCACGCTTGGCCAGCACTATATGGTCAGATTATCAGTGACACAAACAAGCCAAGATATTCTGGATTTATTGTTCATATGTGACCACAGGTATTTCGTATGAAAATCAGAAATAAAATTGGAACATGTAAGAGATTTTGGAACTGTCTTGTCAAATACTTAAAATATGTTCAAATAAAATGTAAGGCAATCTATTCTGTGCTTAAAAGGACGCCTGGATAAAGGAGAAGTTGATACTGTATTTTTCAGACCAAAATACCAACATACAAAGATTTATAACAGCTGGTTTCAGGCAAAACAGTAGTTTGTTATTAGACTCTGCTAGGGAAGGCACCAAGCTGGTGTGCTCTGAGAAGGTGAGTGCTGGTCAAAGGACATCACTTAGTAAATAACCTCTTGCTTCAGAGAAGCTGCCGTGACTCGGACCGTCAGCCCAAGTGCAACGCGAACAAGAGCCTGCCGGTGGCCTGCGGTCTCAAAGTCCAATTACATGGTCCAATGCCACATAAACTTTTGGAAGGAAATTTCTTAAGTGATTATGTAAAGCAGTTGAGCACATGCAAAAATACTAGAAACAAAGTACATCAGCGAGGGCCACCTCTGTTTCCCTTCTCCAAGCCGTGCACACAGCTGGCGTGTGTTCGCTGGCCTCAGCTTTGGTGTGTCACCGATAAGGTTTTCAGTCCAGGAGCCCAGTCTATTTATTTACCATCAACAGTCGCTGGTAAAGAAAGGCTGACTTTCCTGGAAGCACTTTTACCATGAGCCGCGCTCTACACTCCAGGACGTAAGCCAGAGGAGTGAGCGGGGGTCCATGAGTGTTTCACGTGTGTGCAGCCCCTGAGCCGAGACGTGACTGCTCCACCCAACGTGCATCCTGAAGATAAACATACTGCCGGGCGGGCTGCTGCATGCCTGTAATCTCAAGTTTCCGGGGAGGCTAAGGCAGGAGGGTCATAAATTTGAGGCCAGCCTAAGACATGGACATGCGCTGGAGTCTGGGTCCCGAGAAATGATCTGTGTGTAAGGCAGTAGGCCCAGGTCTTGGTGGCATATTTAAACATAATTTATAAAAAATGCTACATTTTAAGAATCACTGGCTTCTTGTATGGTAGTTAATAAAACCGATCCCCTTTTTTTTGTGTGGGTCTGAGGATGGAACCCAGGGGCATTCGACCTCCAAGCTACAGCCCTTGCCCTGTTTTTTATTTTTTGTTTTGAAACCGGGTCTCACTGCATTGCAGAGGGCCTCACACTAAGTAGCTGAGGCTGTCCGGGAACTGCAGTCCTCCAGTCTCCGCCTCCCGAATGCTGGGATGACAAGCGTGCGCCACCACGCCCGGCTCAGATCCTTTGATTATCACTTGGCTATTACCCTAAGGGGAGAATGTGAGTCTGACTTCAGCCCAACTAACTTACCTGAGAAAGAAAACAGGCGGCTGTCCACCGTCCTGGCGATGGACTGCAGCTTCACCACGTCCATGGACTGCCCGATGTGCACGGTGCTGGGCATGCTGCCCAGCGTCCCCCTCACAAACTCTGCCACCTCCTGCACGGTGAACATTTGCAGCAGCTCATCAAAGATGGTTGGGAAGGAGTTGAGGAGGGCAGCCTGGGGAGACAGGTGAAGCTGTGGTCAGCTCAGAGCTGGGTCTCAGTGCCGCGCGGACAGAGGCTGAGCCGCGCTGCAGCGCCTCTGCCGAGGGTGGGTGCCTTCCTGGCCCCGCTCTGCCAGCTCCTCCCGTGCTCCTGGGCGTGGAACAACCAAGCAAGAGAGACAAACAACCTAATTACGGGGCAGGGCCACCTGGTGCCTTCATAACTCACCAAGGCCTTCGCTGGCACGAGAAGGACAGACAAAGAAAAATATGCTGAATATGGCTGTAGAGCCGTAACTATTTTTGCTTCTGAGATGGGTTTAAATTTTTGGTTTGCTCCTATGATCAAGCACTCGACTCCCCAGTTTTGATTCCAAACTCAAGCCAGGAACCCCACGAATAAAGTATGGCAGAGAAAGCTGACGCTTCCAGGCAGGGCCAGCTGAACCCCACCCGAAGCCCCGCAGCACAGTCCCGCTCTGGGGCCCCGACCACGTCCCTAGGATGGAGTGTTCACGTTAAACCGCGGGACCTGAGGCCTCGGTATTGTTTCCTGCAGGTGCGATGCCTGGTAGTCTGAAGTCTACATTCAGAAGGACGGGGAACGTGTGGCTTTAGTCAGCCATGGACTCGAGGGCTGGGGCTGCTGGTCTAGCATGTGGCGACGCGGACACCCTGGCGAGAGGAGCAGGTGCCTAGGAGCACAAATGCCTTTCGCCTGGACCGCTGGGGCCTGAGCTCTGGCCGGCCTGGGGTGGCCTTTGAGGACACTCTGATACTGTGATACTTCCAGGCCCTTTAGGAGGCAGAGCACTGCAGGAAAGAGAAAGTGGGCTTTTGCATTTTAGAAAAAAAGAATGGGTTTTTGCATTTTATAGACACAAATTAAAATTCTAGCTTTGTAAAACTGGGTGTGATGGCCTAGGCCTGTAATTCCAGCAACCAGCAACTCAGGAGGCTGAGGCGGGATGGCTGTAAATTTGAGGCCAGCCTGGGCAACACAGTGAGACCCTGTCTCAAAAAACATCTCAGCGTTTCCACTTATCTTCCATATGACTTTGTCAAGTTACTGCCTCACCCTATTTTATCATCTACAAAATGAGGATGATGCTATCACTTATCTCCTGATACTGGTCTGAAGAAAAACTCGAGGCGCATAAAGTTTCCAATAGAGGGTCGGAACACCACAGGCCTTCCACGATGCCGTTCTTACCCTCTTCTGAAGAGAAACAGCATGAAGGAAGATTCTGCCCTTTTCAGTCCTCTTCTACCTCTACTCTGAGGGATATTATAAAAAGGAAATGGAAGTGTCCCTTGGATACAGGAAGGGGCACCCGCGCTTCCCCGGCAGCGGATGGGGACGGCGGTTTCCTCGAGTCCACCACCAGGCGGTATAGTAAAATAAAACGATTGCTCTAAATAAAAAGGGAAGCAAATTTCTTCTTCCAATACTGACATTTCTAATAGAATCTTGTCCCAATCCTTGGCCAGTGCTTTCTAGCTATTCCTACTGTTTGATAATCTGCTCCACCTAAACACACGGGACGGACAAAAACTCATCAAAGATTAATACAGTGAAGAATGAGAAAACAATTCCCCCTACATCCTGAATACACTTGATGAGTAAGATGTTCATAAAAGTCCAGTATGGTAGCTCACTACATCTGGTCTGAAGAGGGTTCCCAAAAACAAATCATGTTGCTTCTTCTCCAACAGAAAGCCACGGTGCTTTCTGGCAGATGAGACTAGCCGGCTTCAAAGTAAAAGCAGCACTTTGTTCTAGCAGGTATTTCCTTGCAGACCATCCCTTTCCCAGCACGTAGGCTCCTGGCAGGGCTTCTTCAACCGGTCCTGGAAGCCGGAGGACAAAGAAAACCCCTTGCTAAGACAGACAAGGAACCCAGCAGCAAGACTCCTCCGTGGCGCACAGACCTGAGTGAAAAGGAGTGTCTCCGAGTTTCTGCTGTCCAGACTCAGCACAAAGCGGATGGACTGGAAAAGCTCTTGGATGCTGGACCGGAATTGCTCCTCTTCCATCCCACACGTGGCTCGTGAGTACAGGATCCGAGACTGCACGATGAACTTGAAAAGGTACTCCAGGGCCTAGAACGTGGGGGAAAGTGAGGGGAGGCCTTGAAGACACTCAGGGACTCACACAGCAGGACACTGAGGACAAAGTACCAGCAAACCCTATACTAAAACTCGATGGCGGACAATCCCAACTATGGAGACGCGAACTTTACTTTTTAAAACTTTTTCTCAGAACTCCAAATTGTCACTAAGTAGCAGCTGTCTTCATACTGGGAGAATAATCAAAAGATTTTTATAACTGTTTTATGAGGTTCTAGAATTAAGGAGCCCTAGGTTGTTATAGAAAGAAAGGAATTTAAGACCATTCAAGATCAAAAGAAAATTAAGCTTCTCTGTATTTTCTTTTAGAGAAGGCTCCGAAGGCAAGGATATAACTACTTTTGATTTTATTGCGAGAAGGTCCTTTAAGGAGTCTTCTGCAACCATGAGATAAAGTTAGGACCTGCCACGGTGCCTGCCTTCTGATCAGAGGTTACGGGAGTCGAGAGGAAACTTGTCCCAGGTTGCATAGCCGCTGGTAGGCCTAAAATATCCACTCTCCTTCCCTTGCTACCAGGACACATGTCTTAAACACCTCCAGAGCAGTGAAGACAAGACCATAAAGTGGTCTGAGAGCAGCAGGTGGTTCTGAGGAGTCCCTGCAGCCGGGGCCGTGCTTCTGAGCAGAGACTCTAAGAGGACAGATTCAAGACCCAAGACTTTCCTAACCCAAGAAATGTCAGATTCCCCTCCAAGAAGGGAAAGGCAGAGGCACTGGCTAAAACAAGTGCAGTCCAGTTTCTTGAAACACATAAAAAGAAGACAATTTTTTTTTTTTTTTTTTTTTTTTAGATTGGGTCCCAGTAAACTGCCCAGGCCTGGACTTGAAATAATGATCCTCTTGTTTTAGCTTCCTGAGTAGCTGGGATTATAGGCTTTCACCACCACACCAGCAAGAATATACTTATTTTTGCAGCACTGGGGGTCAAATCTAGGGTCTCATGTATTTAAGGTGTGTGTTTAACCACAGAGAAAAATTTCTAACCTGAAATATATAAAAAAAGAAACAATTCCTAAGCCACCTTTCACGATCTGTCCATCTGTCAAAAGGTTTGGCAAAGCAAAGCTTAATATTTTATGGCTCCCACAAAATTCAGCTGATCTGGGGAATGCTAGCCTAGAGAACTATGTCTTCCAGGCTTATACCAGAAGAGCCGGCAGAAGAAACCACAAATGCTAAAGTCTCCGTTCTGGTAGCCGTTTGGTCGGAGGGCCCGCAAGTCCGTTAGTTTCTAAACCCCAGTGGGCGCCGCAGGCCAGGCCATGCGCTGCTCTAGTATGTCTACCTGTGGTGACTCTTCAGGGCCGCGCAGTGGGCAGTTCATAACGCCGAGGCCTAGCTTCACTATTGTCATGCCAGTCTGAAGTCACTAAAGTAGGAGGTGTTTCCTACCAGAAGAAAATTGCATTTCCCCAAACCAGTGCTAGAGCAGGCCTGAGCTTCCCTTTTATGTGTTTTGGTTTTATATAGCTAAGTTGACTTGCTGGGCTCAGCTGAGGACAAAGGAGGACGGGGTCCATGCCCACTGATATCCTGGAATCCCTACAGGGGAAGGAAGACCCCGAGAGCAGTTGTAGCATTCGGGATGTCTTCTCTAGTTATGTTTCACAGACAAACAAAAGTATTCTCGGACCTAGAGAGAGTCAGCAAAACCGCGCCACGCTCAGGAGCGGCGTGTGAGCGTCTTCCTGTCCTATGTCCAAGCCCAGGAGAGGGCAAAGGCATCAGTAATTATGTGGAGCCCTGGGGATAGCAGGGAACGAGCTCAAGTTTCTTTTGAAATCTTAGGAGACCTGAGAGGTAGGGAAGTCTTGTAAGAAAATGATGTGCTACGTATTTCTCCAATTTTAAGAAAGAAAACGTTTTTCTTATCACACTGCCAGCCCCTCGCCCCCGGGCCAGTATGAGACATCTGCGGGAGATGGAGAATGACCTGAGATGCCCACCAGGCGGGGCAGACCCAGCCGGCAGAGCTGCTCGCACCGCACAGGCCTGGGCTGCGTTCCGCCTCTAGGTTCCAAAACGTACAGCACCTGGCAGAGGGCACGAGGCGGGGCCCAGGCGGGCTGTGTGCAAACATGGGCCAGGATTTGGAAAACAAGGCCCCCGCTGGTCACCACCACCACCCCGCTCCCCCGTGCCGCCCGAGTCTTAGGGTCAGCGCCAGTGTGGCCGGGACTGCGTGAAGGGCAGGCAGGACCTGTGGGTCTGTTGAGGTCCAGCCCTCGACTCCGTGATAACGGAGACTGAGTGGCTCAGGCAGCCATTCTGTTCTTTTCTGCTAAAGGTAACAAAGCTGAAAGGAAAAGAGAGCCTAGCCGTTAGCATAGCCGCTGTTGCCTGCAGCGGCCTCTCCTGACTCCTCATGGCTCCCTGTGAGCAAGTGACCAGCAGCGAGGGGCGCTGCCTTTGCGTGTCAAGGGCGCCCTCAACCCACGAGGACACCGCACACCACTCACATGTGCACAGACACTCAAACAAGAGCACAGAGGGCTCCATGTTCATAATCTCTATCAGGATAGTTTTAAAGTGAGAGGAAAATGTTACTCTGAGCGGCAAGATATACCAATCCAGAGTAATAAAGATGCTCTCGGAAGCCAGGCGGACGGCACACACCTGCAAGCCTGGAACTTGGAAGGCTGAGCTAGGAGGATCACAAGCTTGAGTCCAGTCTGCGGTTACCATTTATACATATAATTTTTTTTGGTAGTATTGGGGATCGAACTCGGAGGCATTCTACCTTTGAGTTACACCTTCAGCCCTTTTTTAAAAATATATTTTTAGACGAGATAGGGCGCGTTCAGGGTGGTATGGGTGAAATATATTTAGTAGCATAATTTTCTTATGTTTATATAGAATATGGTACTTATTCTTTGGAAACACACATTGAGATTTTTAGATCGAAGTATATGATGAGATGCTTCCAAGCTGAGCAAAGACTGACACAGAGCTGTGTGCTAAACAGTTTGCAGAAATCCTGTAGTTCTGAGAATTTGTCTGAGTTCCTTCTAGCCAGAATAGACATGTTTGTACTATTTGACCCATTTTAGACTTCTGGTCTTCAGAATTGCAAAATAATAAATCTATGTTGGGGCAAAAAAATATTTTTATTTTGAAACAGCGTCTCACTAAGTTGCTGAGGCTGGCCTCAAACCTATAATACTCCTACCTCAGCCTCTCAAATACTGAGATTACATGTGTGCCACTGCACGCAGCTAGCAAGACCTTGCTATTTATTTTTTATTTTGATATTTTATTTCAAAATAAAAAATAAAACAGGACTGATGGTGTAGCTCAGAGGTGGAGAGCCCCTGGGTTTATTCTCCAGTATCACACACACTCAAAAACATGTTTCCCAGTTTATGATGGCAGAGTGTAGGTGTAGGTCCGGCAGCATGCCGGTGCCGGCGTGATCTGGACCGTGGGGCCCAGGCTCTTCCCAAGGGCAAGGCTTGAAGTCTGTTTTCCTCTCCGGGTGTGTCATCCCAGTAGAAGGGAGGCTGAGACAAGAGGAGGGGAGGTTTGAGGCCAGCTGCAGGCAACTGGGCAAGACCTTGTTTCTCAAAGAAAACATGAATAAAAGGGCTATGGAGTGCAGTTCAGAGGTAGAATTCCCCGGTACATACATACATTGCACACGCACGCACACACACGCACACACACACACACACGCGCACACACATCTCTTCTCAGCATATTCACATGTAGTGCATCTACTCAGCTCTCTTATTTTATACTTAAAATAGTTCCAAAAAGTACTGGTTAGTAACCACTGAAGAAGAGAACACTTGGAAGCTTTCGTCCTAATTGATGTTGCTGCCAACACTGGCCGAGGAGGCGTGAACGGCCCCTTAGTCAGAGGGGGGGATGGTGCTGTGGGTGAGTCAAGCAGGAAGGCGGGCCGGAGTCCTGTGCCCCTCTGCCTCCGTCCTCATTTAAAACTACCAAGAGTAAAGGTCCTTGGCCCGGTGGAGGCCGGAACGGGGAACGATGTGGACTGAGACGGTGGCGCGCACACTCCGCCCGCGACGCTCGGTGGCCCGTTACCCGCATGGCTTCCTGAATGTGGTCCTGCCGCATCAGCTCCGCCGAGCAGTCCATGTACCACTTCAGACAGCGGACGAGCTCCCTGGAAGGCAAGCCACAGGAACCCATTTAATACAAAGGCAACGCAGACCAAGACGCCTAACGAGTCAAACAGAAATTTAGCACTGGTTTGTAAAACAGAAAATAATGTTCTGCTCATGAGCCAAAGTGATGTGATGGACCCATTAGAGTGAAGGGATGTTTAGATCATTTCAGATATTCCTTGTCCACAAGGAGTTATTGCTTGTTTTTTTTCTTGTGGTACTGGGGTATAAACCAAGGTTGCTTTACCACTGAGCTACATGCCCAACCTTTCTATTATTTATTTATTTATTTATTTATTCATTTATTTATTTATTTTTGGTGGTACTGGGGTTCCTGGAAACCCTTCTACCTCCGGGCTACACTCCCAGACCTATTTTATATTTTTATTTGGAAACAGGGTCTCTTAAACCAGTGCTGCTGGCTTCGAACCTGCGCGATTCTCCTGTCTCCGCCTCCCAAGCGCGGGGATTACAAGCGTGCGCCACCACGCCCGGCTGTGTGGAACATATTAAAGATGGCATACATTCAGACTGTGCCTGGTGCCCTCTCCCCTCCTCCACTTCCCCTCCCCCTCCCAACAATGAGTGTCCAGGCTGACCATGCTCTACTCACACTTCTACACATATTCGGATGTAGCTCCTCCATTAATCAACCTCAGCCTTCCTCCTCTCCTGTCCTTCCATTCTAGCTTTGCTGAGGTTTCCCCTCCATTATCTGGAGTCCCTCTGGCATTCCTAGCTGGTTTTTATCTTGAGGCAGGATCTTACTAAGTTGTGAAGGCTGACCCCAAGTTTGGGATCCTCCTGCCTGGCCTCCTAAATTGCTAGGAATACAAGCGCATGCCACCACGTCCAGCTCCCCAAGTTGCCATTTTTGTTGTTGCCTAGGGATTGAGCCAGGGGTCCTCCACTGAATAATACCTCAGTCCCTTTTACTCTTCAGTTTGATACAGGGTCTTGCTACGTTGCTTGAGACCGGCTTTGATTCTCCTGTCTCAGCCTCCCAAGTACTGGGATTCTGGCGTGCAGAATTCCTCTTCCCACGCTTCTTTCCCCAAAGACTTGGGCTGGGTGTGTACTTAATTCTGTCTCCAGACACTGCCTGGTGACCTGCAGACCCTGACTGCAAGTGCAGTGTCCTTCGAGCCGCCCCATCCCGCCCACCTCACTTCCTGAGGACAAGACACCTGGAGGAAGGGGTTAGTGGGTCAGAAGAGGTCAAGGGTACAGGCTGTGGTCACCTCTGGGCCTGTGGTTATCTGGCATCCTTGGGCGAGTTATTTAATACCTCTGTGCCTCAGTCCTTTCATTTAAAATATGAAGGAAATAGTAGCACCTCTCGAACTTCTTGTGAGTTCTAACAGCATGGCACATAAGGCACTTGGCAGAGTCTGGTACTTGACATCAAAGTAGCAGAATCCCAGTGACTTCACAGCCTTGCACAGTTGGGCTTTATTTATGTTTTACCCCAGTACCTCAAAAAATGTATGCTAATCTTCTGGGTGTGGTGCCACATGCCCATAATCCTAGTAATTTAGGAGGCTGAAATAGGAGGATTGCAGGTTCAAGGCTAGCTTTAGCATCTTAGAGAGACCCTGTTTCAAAGTAAGAAAACAAAATAGGGCTGGGTGTATAACTCAGAGGTATAATTCCCCTGTGTTCAATCCCCAGTAACACTACCACACACGTGTGCGCGCACACACACACACACACACACACACACACACACACACACTGTGCTAATTTCATGGAATAAAATGGTTATTTCTTCTTGCTTTAATAGTCTTAGAAAACTTGTGTTTCTCATATTTGTTATATTATCTCTTCTAGAAATTATCTTTTTATTTTCATTGACTTTTATTTGTGGAGACTATATATTTAGCTATTCACTTTTCTCATGGAAAAAGCAAGACTTAATTTTAACATGAAGAAAAGCTGCAATTCAAAATGTCAGATGAAATTCTACAGCTAACATCATACTTAATGGTGAAAAATGAACGTTTTCCCTCTAAGATCAAGAATAAACCAAGGATACTTGCTTTTGTTATATTTTTTTTGCTCATGTACTGAAAGTTCCACTCAGAGCAATTAGGAAAGAAAAATAAAAAATAAAAATAAATAGACGGCATCCAAACTGGAAAGCTAAACTGCTTTCAGATGACGCGGTTTTACACGTGTGACGCTAAAGACCCCACCGCGGAACTGGTGGGACCAATATGTGAACTCAGCAAACTGCAGAGCACTAACTCAACATGAAATATCAATCACACCTAAAGAGGAAATGAAGAAGCCGTCCACACGAGGACTTGGAGGGACGCTCTAGAGACCCAGAAGAGTCAAAGCAATCTCAAAGAATGCATGAAGTCGAAGGACTCACAGTTCCCGATTCCAAAATTTACTTCAGAGCTATGGCAGTTAAAACAGGGCTTCCGTGACATACAGACAGACATCCAGAACCATGGGACAGAGCAGCAGAGAAAAGACCTTCCCACGCAGGCCAACGACTCAACAAGGACGCCACGACCATGGAAAAGACAGACTTCGACAAGTCACATGCAAAAAGAATAAAGTTGGAAACTTTTCTTATAAAATAAATTAACTCCATATGGATGAAAAATCTAAAAGAAAGAGAAAACATTTTAAAACCTCTAAAAATGAGAGGAAAGGTTCATAACATTGGATTTGGCAATCATTTCTTAAATATGACACCAAAAGCATACGCAATAAAAGAAAAAACGTACTAAGTAGGACTATATAAAAATTAAACATGTATGTATCAAAGGACACAACACAGCGAAAAGGACTGCGAACTGGGAAAAATATAGGATTGATAAGGGATTAATATCTGGAATATATAAAGAACTCCTACAAGTCAATAACAACAACAACAACAAAATAAAAAAAATATCATTTTACACCCTTACGAAGATTACTATTAAAACTCCAGAAAATAAAAAGTATTGGTGAGATGTGGGAAAACTGGAACTCTGTGCACTGCTGGGAATGTAGGAAAACAGTATGACCATTCGTCATAAAATTAAAGACAGAATTGCGATATGATCTAGCATGCCACTTCTGGGCACATATCCAAAAGAAGTGAAAGTGGGGTCTTAGAGATGTATTTGTACACTTGTGTTCTTGGAAGCATTATTTATAAAATCTAAAAGGTGGAGTAAACTATCAATGGATAAAGAAAAATGTATGTGTGTGCACGGGTGAATACACACACACACACACACACACACACACACACACACACACACACTGAAACATTACGCAGCCTTAAAAGAACAAGGGAATTCTGGCATACGTTATAACACGGGTGGACCTGGAAGACTATGCTAAGTGCAACAAATTACTTGCAAAGAGACCAACTGATTCTTCTTGCATGAGGCTCCTAGAACAGTCAAACTTCCGAAGGGCATCAAATAGAACAGGGTTCCCAGTCTGGGAGAAGGAGGGACGGGGGGTGCTTGTTAACTGTTACGGAGTTCCCACTCTGTCCGAGGAAGAGCGTCTGCGAAGGGCCGCACGGTATGAATGAGTGTACTTAATGTCACTGCGCCATAAGCTCAGAGAGTGGTTAAGATGATAGATGGTAAGTTTTATGTAATGTGTATTTTACCACAATTAAAAAAAAAAACGAAGTTAAAAAGTCGGCTGACGGTATGGTGTTTGCAGCTGGATTTTGAAAAGCCCGTCTTCTTTCTGCTCACACACACAGTCCAAACACAACTTACTTGTAGGCCAGGGCCCCAGCGAAGTGCTTCTGGATGTACGTGTCCATCACGGGCCGGAAGTGGAAGTACTTGATGTCTCGAAGCAGGTTGATGATGAACACCTGGAGGAGACGGAGGACAGGCCACCAGTGTCCCCGGAGGCCGCGCACCCACCCCTCGCAGGAGACAGACTCTTGCTTCTTCAACAACCGGCAAAGCGCCAGTGTTTTCTCTAGTATTCCCCATGGATAGTGAATACAAGATTTCCACTGTGTGTCTGGATTTCTGTCTGGATTTTTTCTCTTCTTCCCTTTCCAAGACTCCCAGCCAGGCTCAGAGCTCGTCCGTTTGTGCCTGTGTTACTCTGAGCTCCCCTTTCACAAGGCTGAGCGGTCCAATGCGGATGAGAGACGGGGAAGCAGTATTTGTCTAGGTGGCATGGACATTAAGTTAACCCCTAAACCTTGCAGGAGTGAAGGAAAGATTGCTCTCTGAGCCACAGAAGGCTATGGCAAGCTGGCCCGCTCAGAAGTGGGGCTGGTGGCCAGGAAGACAGAGGAGAGGAAAAGCCAGAGGCACACACTGCAAGGGCCAGTCCAGCTCTTGCCTCGGCTGCCCACCGGGTGGCCTGGAGCATCTGGTGCTCCCAGAATATACGGCCCTCCTGCGGGAGGGAGTTGAGTACGTAAGGCCCTTAACATCCAGATCGCTGTCCATTCTTACTAAAGCAACCTGTTGGTACTCTGGCTCTGCAGACAGTAGCTACATGCAAGGAGAGAGCCTCCAGAGGCCTCTGGAACTGCACGGGCTTCTGGAAACTAGCATGGCGGAGCCTCCGCTTTTCCTGGTGGTCGTACCCTCCTTTGTCAGTGTTAGAGATGGGCCACCTGTTTTCCTCTGTTCGTCTCTGGGCCTCTTGCTGGTGGAGGTCACTATTTCAGGAGACAGGCAATCCTATGCCAGTGACAAGACTGAGGATGTAGAACTATGAACCCGGGTCTGGCCCTGACTGAGCTGAACTTCCAAACCTGACCTTGGAGGGCTCTGCACGGTGGGCCCTCCTTGGGCGACCCTCCTCAGTTCCTTTTCTATTGGAAGAATCTGCACCTTGTGCTGACTCACTCTAATAAGTTAGCTATTTTTTAGATATTTTTGAAATACGTGGCAGGAATAACTAGTAAACATAAAGTCAGGAAGCGACTTACCAGAGACTGAAAAACCAACAGGCCGTATTTCTCTGTATTGTCATCCAGAATCACAAAGAGTGTATCTAAGATGTCCTGAAGGAACTGAAACAACATGGAAAGCACAGGGCCAAGTGTGAGGACCTCACACACATGTTTATACTTCTATGTTCCAGTGCAGTTAGCTTCCATTAAACCAAGCAAAAGACCTGAAAGTCATGCGGGACCCTGCACCTACTTAGCTAGGTGGGCTTGGATATCTGCCTACAGCCCAAGGACCCTGAGAGAGACAGGAGACTCTCATGTTGGGTAAGTCTTAAAGTTTTAAGGAAAGAGCATAAAACAGTAAGATACTCAGGTAGAATAGCAGTTTTAAAATAAAAAGATTCATGGGGCCAGCGGCCGGCATTGGAGCCTTCCGTGAAGCAAGGCCGCTACTGAGGCCTCCGAGGCCTGGATCGGAGCCTGCCGAGGGGTTAGGCCGATGCCGGGGCCATCGGCTAGCATTGGAGCCTGCCGTGAGGCTAGGCCGGTGCTGGGGCCTCCGAGGCCGGGATCGGAGCCAGCTGAGGGGTTAGGACAGTGTCAGGGCCAGCGAGACCAGAATTGGGGCCTCCCATGAGGCAAGGCCGCTGCTTGAGCCAGCGAGGTCTGATCAGTCCATCGGGTAGCCAGGCCACAACTGGGGCCGTCAAGAGTGGGATCGGTATTTTCAACGCGGCATGCACAGAGAAATAGCGCAGAAAATTAAAACCAGATGCTTCCCCTAATCAGCAATAACTAGGAGGAAAGGGGCAACAGGAAGTGGTCGAGCTATAGAAAGGGCCCTATAGTGAAGCAATTAAGGTGACCAATCAGAGGGTATGGAATAGGGGAGGATGGAGCCTCTTTAAAAAGCAGGAGGTACATAAACATATGTATCAAAGTTAATCACCAAACAAGTGTGGGATCGAGGGAGGGGGAGGGGATGGGGACTGGATGAGGGCTAATTGGATGATGTGAGCTGTATATCCCCTCAAGTCTTATATTCCAATGTGATGTATGATTACAATGCACCAATAAAAATAAATTAAAAAATAAAAGATTCAGCTAGGCGTGGTGTCGCACGCTTGTAATCCCCCGCACTTGGGAGGCGGAGACAGGAGGATCGCGCAGGTTTGAAGCCAGCCGCGCACGCTGGCTTAGGAGACCCTGTTTCCAAAATGAAAATGTAAAAATAGGTCTGGGAGTGTAGCCCGGAGGTAGGAGGGCTTCCAGGAACCCCAGTACCACACACACACACACACACACAAAAAAAAAAAAAAAAAAAGAGATATTTCTCCTCATCCTTATGTGTCCTGCGGGTCTAGAGGCTTCCTGGTAGAAGTCACGGGATGGAGGCCTCTGCAGCAGCATGCCTATACCGGGTGAGGCAGGCCTACCTTAACGATCTCCTCCCCGCTCACGTGCCGCAGCCGCCCTAGGATGTCCATGATCCGGTCTGGGAAGGCCTTCCACTTCAGCAGAGCAAGGAGGTCCACTGGAAAATGAGCCCCAGAGACGTGAATCCCAGCCCCGAGGTCGAGCAAGGCCCTGACGCCCCCAGACGTGGGCGGGTAGCATCTAGGGGATCGGAATGGCCCCGGGCATGAGGAACCAACACCGCTAGGCCGAGAGTCGCCTGTGCTCTGGGCGTGCGCTCTGGGCTGCTACCACCATGCAAAGCCTCGCCGGCCGCTGTCGCCGAGTGTTCCATCAGCTTCAAGTGAAAAGAAGCCCCCCCCTGGAGCATGAAGGGGCAGTCGTTTCTGTCCCCCTTAACAGCTCTGCGACGGGGTGGGGGGGGCAGCGGAGGCAGTGGAGGGCACCACCCACAGCACCGGCACCTACCGTTCTGGGTGAGCTTGGTAGAGGAGAGCTGGGTGGAAATGAAGAAGGACTCCTTGGTGCTGCGCTGGAAGATGAGGCTGGAGGGGCTGTTGGGGCAGCCGCTGTAGTCTTCTTTGCAGCAGGGCAGGCCCAGGTACAGAGCGTGGTTGTTGAATGTGCTGTTCTCCTCGCACTAGGCAAAAGCAGAGACAGAGAACGTGACCTCCACCTGGTGTGCAGACCACCTTGGGTGGCGGCTGAGCCGTGACAGCTGACAGCACCACGATCCCATAGCAGGTCTCCGAGTGGCGCCGAGGAGTCGCCAATGGATTTCTGTTCTGTCCAATGTAGTAGGAGGGAAACAGGGCCTGCTGGCGTTGGTCGAGGGAGGAGGGCAGGGCACTAAGCCAACGAACGGCTGCCCACGGCTTCCGGGGTCACTCACCAGCACGGCCCCGATCCTCTGACCTTCCTGCCAAACCACCCAACCGACAGTGAGGCCGCAGGGGCGCGGGCGGGAGGGGCGGCCAGGCCTGTACCTTGTACACGTAGAGCTCGTGAATGTCATCGGAGAGCGTGGTGCCGTCGTCCCGCATCAGGGGCGAGAACGCAAAGCCGAAGAGCTTCTTCTCCCCTTTGTCCTTTGCTGGAACCAGAGCCAAGGCTTAGTTATGTCTGCCCCGCACCTGGCTTTTTAGCAGAAACCCCCCTGCCCGGTGTCTGCTTCTCTTACTGACGAGGCAGCAACCTGCCTGCGGGAATGATGAGAGTATGCTGGGATGCCTTTCCCCGGATCCCCAAGCGATTCAGACTACCTGGAGCCAAAAGGAAGCTAAACTGTTGATCTCGGTGAACGAGGGTCCCTTTAAGAAGCCGTTTGATAGGTGCGAAGGAGACACCCAAAGGAGAATAACACTGGGTATTTTGGGAACTGGGAAGGGCCGAGTCTGGATCCCTTGTATTAGAATCACTGCTTCTACGGTCCAAAGAACAGCCTCTGAAGACATCTAGTCTCCGAGTATCTATTTATCCTCAGCTCCTCGTTTTCTGCCGCAATGATAGGACTCCTCTTGACTCCATTTAGAGAGGAGTCGTCTTTGTACCCTCGAGGGAGCGGGGAGGGAAGTCCCACTCACTGGAGCAATGCCGGAACTCGAAGCGCAGGTGGGAGCCCCGGAATCTGTCGATGGGGATGGGCAGCTTGATGATCTCTCCCCACCGCGGGCTGTTACTGTGGTAGAGGACGAAGGAGTGATAGGAGCTCCTGTTGGGCTCCCCCGACCCCAAGCTGATGCAGTCCTGGAAGAGAAGCAAAAGGAGGCGACGCCTTCATGGGGAGCCGGGTCTCCTGCGTCCGGAGGACACTTTGCTTCCTACCGTGGAAGGTCCTGTTTAGCCCTGGGCTAAATCTTTGAGAGGAGAGAATGGCTCTAACTTGACTTGAATCTGTGTAGAAGTCACAAGCTGCTGTCTGCCCCGGGGCAGAAGTGACCACACTCACTGCCTGAGGAGTTGGAGGAGGGAAGCCAGGTGCTGCGGGGCCACAGGGTGGACTCTTCATCCTCCCTGGAAAAGGGGCAACACGCTCCAGGGGAGGCGTCCACTGAGCACAGAGCACTTCAGGGCATCAGGAAGAAGTGCTGAGTCGCCAGTGGAGAGCGCCTGCTTCCCAACCCCCTCAGCCCGACGCTGGGATGGCATTGCCACTCTGCCGACTTTCCGAGCCCAGGCAGCTTTGACCGTCACGAAGACACAGTGCGGGGACAGCCCGCGCCCGCCGCCCACGACAGGAGGCGCTGGGCAGCAGGAGCAGCCCCGTCCTGCAGGCGGGCACGCCCGGCTCACAGCCTTGGCACTTCTCCTGCAAACCTAACAGGCACGCTGCGTCCCTCAGCGGGGCTCTCACACGACACCCACCTGCGTTTCTATCACTAGCCCAACACCCTCCTCCTTTTCTGTCTGGCTTGGGAGGTACTTCAAGTACTTTAGCCTTTTCCTCTGCGGAACGGGGATGATCCCTCCTGTCTGGCGACCCTGTGAGGCTCCTGTCGACACACAGAGGTCCCGCGTCACTGCCGGGCTCCTCCTTGACCTGACCGAGGGGACAGGGCACGCCGACAGCACAGCGGCGCAGCAGGCCTCCGCTTTCAGCCAAGGGAGACTTGGTCCTTGCGCCACGCGGGCCGGAAACAGCGTTCGGGGCCGAGTCCGCTGGCTTTTTTCTTCCATAACTTGGCATCAGCTAGTGAGTGTGGAAGCCCCACCCATGGCCAAAGTGCTAATTTAATTTTCTGTGTTAGCTTAAGGGCAAAGCGGGACTGAGTAAGGTTACCAAAGCCGGCAGCTGTACGGTAGGGGCGGCAGAGAGGAGACAGGGGCAGGACTCCAGGAACCGTACCAACTGGAGCAGGAGGGACTCAGGCCAGACACGGGGAGAATTTCTGCAAAGGCTTTCTGACACCAGAGCCATTAGCAAAACACACTGTGGCGGGTCCTCGAAGAAAGGAAAAGGCGGAGAAGAGTGCATCTGGGAGTGCTCGCGCTCAGCCTGCCTGAAAGCAAGGGCCCTGGACGGAGTCCACAGGACTAGCGGGGTCTCCCAAGCCTCCCGCAGGTGACTGACTAGCCAGTCCTACCTTCAAGATCTCGCCGTCCGCGTACAGCACGTACATGGTCACCTCGATGTTCTTCTGCACGCTCTTTCCCCCACGCTCAAAATCCCCCTTCTCCAGGGTTAGGTACAGGTCGTTGCGGATGTCACCTGGGGAAAGAAATGCTGTGTTCTCATGACGACAGCAGCTACACTGCCCACTCGCACGGAGGACAGGTGAGCATTCGGGTCCCCAGGCTTGGGTGGGTGCTCAGGACATTCCAAGCTTGGTTAATAAGGGAGGACATTCTACTGGGAAGGTTAGTTGTCTGAATCCCAGTTTATCCAGGGTAGAGAAACTTCTCGTAGTTTGTGGGTACTCAGACTGCTCCGTCTCTGGCCCCTCCAGGAGACTGGCTAACATCCACGTCCCCTAAAGGGATGGGTTTGGAAGCCGCAGGAATAGCACGTATTTTAATTATGTCTCTCTTAATTACTGACCCCTTTTCTCTAAAGGAATATAAAGGTTCTCAATTTCTTCATAGGTTTTCTTTTTCTTTTTTCCCCCCCAGAAACAAAAGCAGAGATTTACTAAGGAGAAGTGAGGATACTCATTCAAGAGAGAGCACGGCCACCGGGAGAGGCCCCTAGGATCTTTGGGATTCTTCCTTTATAGGGGCCGGGGGTGGGGGACTAGGGGCGCATGGCTGGGGTGAGGTCTGGACTTTCTCCTCCCAGAATCATGGGTGGTGGCCGGGTGGTGTCTGACTTTGTCCCTCCTAATGGGTCTTTTGTTTACTAAGCATCTCAACAGTCTCAGGTGCAGAGAGGGGCCATTGTGATGAAGGGTGTGGGCTCAGGGAAACGTGGGTCTAGAACAGAATACTCCTGTGGGAGGAGTTAGAGGTTATGAACTTCCAGGTTTTAAAGCTGTATCTTTTCTTTCCTTCTGAATTTGTTCTCTTCTACCGAATCCTTCATAGGTTTCCTTTCCTTTCTTTGTTTGGAGCTGGGGATTGAACCCACAGGTGCCCTACCTCTGAGCTACACCCCTAGCTCTTTTTATCTTTTATTTTGAAACAGCGTCTCTCTGGGTCACTGAGACTGGCCTCAAACCTGCAATCCTCCTGTTTCATATATTCTAAAAAAAGTCTTTTAAATTTAATCAAGATAGTAAAGGCTGTGGAAAAGTCTTCAAAGTAAGGAAATGGCCAAGGAAAACAGGTAGGACCAAAGTTGGCAGCCCACGGAAAGCAACTGGGAGGAGGAGCACTGAACTCGCAGAGCGAACCAACCCAGACGCCAGACATCCTTTCTACTTCAGGTCGTAGAAAAACAGGTGCGCTGAAATATTTTCATCGCAGTGACAGAACCAGGGCTTGGTTCTGGTTAGCAAGTGAGCTTTTTGGTTTCGTCGGAGATACATGCAATGCCCTCTTTTGACCAACGGCCTCTGTCCTTGTGGAAGCCGAGCGTCTCTCCTGCATGAAGCAGGGTCAGGACAGGATTGGCACCTACAGGGCTCCTGGGGATGGAATCCAGGGGCATCTACCTCCGAGCTACACGCCCAGCCCTATTTTTTATTCTTTCTTTGGAACAGGGTCTCACTAAGTTGCAGAGGGCCTCACTAAGTAGCTGAGGCTGGCAGCGAACCTGCGATCCTCCTGTCTCAGCCTCCCATGTACTGGGATTACAAATATGCACCACCAGCCTGGCTTTGGAGCCGTCTTCTGACAGAAATCTTTTCGTTGGCACATTAGTTTTTCTATGAAATTTAAGTAATTATTCAATTTCTAGAATAATTTAGCATTAAATGAATAGAGAATTTTAATGTCATCTAAAGAATAGGTGCTTGGTTTTAAATATTACAAGTTATTTCCAAGACAATTCATGTGGCTTTTAAAAGCAGGTATCTTCTGCCTATGAGCAATTCTTCCAGCTTGTGCAATCACTTTTAATTTCAATGGCTCTGTACGAAGGTCAACCATGCTACAGAAACATGTCCTGGAAATGTTTTAAACCTTTCCTAGCAATACATGACGCAGAGAACTAACATAAAACTGGTCATCGCCTTGCAGACTGTTGATGACAGAATTTGATCTGGTTGGTTTTATGGAATATACTCATAGTTTTAAGCATGGCATTTTAAGACCATATGCCAACTTCAAAATGGAAGGCTTGAGCTGGGAATTACTTCAGTTTTCAATCTTTTAAAATCAGAATCTTAAGCCGGGCGTGGTGGCACACGCTTGTAATCCCCACGCTTGGGAGGTGGAGACAGGAGGATCGCGCAGGTTCAAAGCCAGCCTCTCTAGCTAGCTTAAGAGACCTTGTTTCCAAATAAAATATAAAATAGGTCTGGGAGCGTAGCCCAGAGGTAGAAGGGTTCCATCCCCAGTACCACCAACAAAACAAAAACAAAACAAAAAAAACAAAGAAACCAGAATCTTGCTGGGCGTGGTAGTGCATGCCTATAACGCCAGGACTTGGGAGGCTGGGACAGGAGGATCATAGGTTTGCCGCCAGCCTCAGCAACCTCGTGAGGTCCTCCACAATTTAGTGAGACCCTGTTTCCAAATAAAAAATAAAATAGGGCTGGGGGTATACCTCAGAGATAGAATCCCTCCTGGGTCCAATATCCAGTACAAAAACAAAACGAACAAACAAACAAATAATATCAGAATCTCAGCCCGGTGTGATGGGTCATGCTTATATTCCCAGTACTTGAGAAACTGACACAGGAGGTTCTCAGGTTCGAGGACAGCCTCAGCTACATAGTGAGGCCCTCTACAACTTAGTGAGACCCTGTTTCAAAATAAAGAATAAAAAATAGGGCTGGGGGTGTAGCTCAGAGGTAGCATGCCCCTGGGTTCAACCCTCAGTACCACAAAAAAATAAAAATAAAAATAGAATCTCTTTTGTGACTACCAGATGAAAAAATTGAATAGAAGTAACGGTACCCTGTGAGACACATACTCAGGCAGCCCAGTTCCATCAGGTCTCTGGCTGCTCTTTCGTCGAGGGACAGGCCTGCCCAGATAAGAACTATTTTCACCAGAATAGATATCAAGCTGCCTTATGGACTGCAATTTTTAAACTATGGTTTCAGTGTGAACAATGGCACTTTACTAAAGTTAATGCTGTTGGAGGAGGGCCTTCCTGTCAAATGTGTTCTCCTGAGCCCCAGACCTGCCTTATAGACAGCCTGCTAGGAGCCCTCCTCTTCAGAGGCCCACTGCCTTACACAGGCACAAAACCTATCTGTGGAATCATGCCTAGGGTGAAGGCATTGTCTTCAGGAGGCTCCTATAAACTGTTCACCAACTGCCAGGAAATGTTACTAGGAGGGGACCGAGAACCGGGCATCACAATGAAGACCGGGAGGAGGAGGCCCGAGCAGTGATTCTGGAGGCCCGTTTGTAGACCACTACTTGGCTCTGCCGTATGTGACTTGCCTGGGAAGCTTCTTAAAAATGGATGTCCACTATCTACCCTTGCCGTCAGAGTGGCGCGTGCGTGCGTGCGTGTGTGTGTGTGAGTGATCACTAGGTGATCCTCATGTTCCCTATGGTTCACACCAGGGGACCAAAACATGGCCTTCTCGGAGGATGCTGATGGGATCCAGTAGAGGAAGCCTGGGAAGCCTCTTCAGGGTGAAGGCGCGCTGAGCGGCTGAGATGGGGTGTCGCTAAGGGTGCTGCTGCCGCCGTGTGGGGGCAGGGCGGCCGGCGCCCTTGGGTGCCCTGCTTCCCGGGAGCCTCACAGCACCAGCAGTGCCTCACATCTCTGAGTGCCTCGCGCCCAGTGCCTGGGTGCCGTGTAACAGTTTCTTGAATGCAAGTGAATCATCTGAGTTTATTCTTATAAGAGGGGCTCAGAATAAATCCCCTCTGCCCTCGGCACAGCTCCCACTACAGCTCACGTCGGCTACGGGTACGGCTGCAGGCCGAGGACCTAGGTACTCAAAAGAAGGCCGAGGTAAGGAAACCTTTCCTGTACAGACCAGACAGTAGGTAGTTTAGGCCCTGTGGGCGCCATATGTCTTTTTGCATATTCTTTTCTCTCCTAACTTTCTACTATCAGTTAAAACCATTCTCAGCTGGCAAGCAGTATGCAAACAGGCCGCCGGCTGGATGTGGCCCAGGCCGTCATCTGCTGATACCTGGCTTGGAATGTTTATTACGAAGAATAGCTACATGACAACGGCAGGTATGCATCAGACATCCGGATTTCTGTGAGTCACAGAACGCTGCGGGGGAGGAGCAAAGGATGAGGCCGCGCTGCCACGGGAGGCTGGCCGGCGACACCTGGGTCTTCAAGGAGTGGAAGACCTGGGGAGAAAGCAGTGCTGCAGCCCCGGGCCTCGAGCAGGGAGCCGTGACGGGGCTGCCCCGTCTGACCTCCCACAGGCACGTATCCTAGCGCGACTCTAGAGAAACACAGCCCGCGCCTTTCGGCCGTCTTTGAGAGCAGTCTTGGTCCGAGGCGCTCCAGGGTCCACCTCAAGCGCCGCCGCGCTCTGCCCGCAGCAGGAGCGCTTGCCAGTGGCTCCAGCCTTCGTGAGGTTCGGGGCCGTGGGCTCCGCACGGTTCCAGCCTACGTGGAACTGCACTGTGGTAGGGATGTTCCAGGACGCCACGCAAGTTTTGGCGCCGTTTCGTTTGGATTCTCTCAAATACTCTGTATAAATCACACCACACATCAGGAGGCGTTGGGTTCACGTAACAGAGACTGAAGGCTGTATCATTCATGCTTTGTCTGCTTCTAGAGAGGACCAGGGCCGGTCCGTGGCTGTGCTTTCTTTCCCTTGAAGTGACTTCCCCCAGCAGACAGTGGCTTACGTGGGATGGTACCAGCTCTCTCTCTCCTCCACAGCGTTCATGGAGATATGGAGATACCGGTCATCAATCTACATGGAGTTTCTGGCATGTGAGACTGACGCTTTGTTTTGTAGTAGTTACTTTCTTGAGAAAGAGAGTCCCTGGGAGGACTTCTTTGAGTACCCAGAAAAGATGGGCTCTATCTCACTAGCCTTCCGTGTCACACTTCTGGTTTCTATCACTGCAGTCAGGGATGCCCTGTGCTCTAAGATGGCTAAGTAAGGGAACAGGGTCAAGGACATGGTGACCTTCCATCCCCTGTGGGACCAAAAATGATCATTCCTCAGCCGTCCCTTCATGATACCGCCAAAGCCCATCTGACTCAGACCCACCACGGTCCCTTGAAACAATCTGTGGCAAATTACACCGTTGCTCCCCGCGAGGGGGCTTCCTCTAAAATGTCACATCTCTGCACCCTGGCCCTTCTTATGAAAAAGACAGGTTTCCTGCCTTTCTGATTCTGTGTGGCTTGGGGTAAATACTGCTCATTTTCTCTTCAATTGGAGTAACTAATCTGTCTCACACAAAAGTCCCTTCCTGTATCTACATACCTCAGATTTGTTAAGGTTTTCTAAATATTCCAATATGTCCCCCGATCTTCCAGTACTGAGGATGAAACTCAGGGACATTCTATCTCTGAGTAATACCCCCAGGACTTTTCTTTTTGATTTTTAAAGGGGTTCTTTTTTTTTTCTTTTGGAACTGGGGATCGAACCTCAAACAGGTATTACTAAGTTGCCAAAGACCTTGCAAGGTGACTGAGGCTGGCCTTGAACCTGCAATCCTCCTGTCTCAGCCCGCCAAATACTGGGATTACAGGCGTGTGCCAACACGCCTGGCTGGTAGCTTCTCTTTCTATGTCTTTTCAGTTACCAGGGAAGGAGAGGCTGATGAGTATTAATAATGTACGTGACACCCCACCCCAGTGTCGCAACATTCCATGAAACCAAGGAAGCCGGGACAAAGCAGGCAACAGGCAGACAGCACACACGAGCGGCAACTTACACCCAGCTATCTTCGCCTCTGCATCAGAAAGAAAAGGGAATGAGGAGCAGCACAGAGAGAAACAAGAACAGTTAAGACAAACAGAAAAGGAGAAAGAAACATCCCCGCAGGCTGGTGGCGAAGCATGCGTTTTAAAATCAGAGGACAGAGGAGATGAGCGGACACGTCCTTGAGCACAAGGCGGAGTCAAGGGTCCGTTGGAGGGAGGCCGTGTCGACACAGCTGTCTTCTGATGGACCAGTGCAGGCACCCCAGGGCTAGCAGTGCTGGCCTCAGGGTCGACTCACAGAGGGGCAGCTATATCCAAAGCAGAAGACTTCCCAGGCCATGGCTCTCAAGCCAGTAGCCCGGCCACCACTTGGCGCTTGAGAGAAATGCAAATCGCCGGACCCCTCCCAACTCTACTGGACCAGAAACCCTTGGGGTGGGCCCAGCATCTGTGTTTCTCTAAGCCTTTCAGGTAGTTCTGATGCACATCAAAGTTAGAGAAGTGCTGGTTTGAAGAAAAACCTAGTCTTTTAGTTAGAACAACGTACTAAATCACAGTGGACTTCTTACGGCAAGACAGAGACCATTTCACGTGAAACCTGGCCTGCGTCACACCCACAGTCAGGGATAGCCATAGAAAATCAAGGCTTAGAAAACAAGGTAAAAGCTGCACTGCCTACAGAGCCAAGACAAAGCTCTGTATTCCCCTGACCCCACGGCACAGGCTTTCCAGGAGAAATGCAGGGATACAGAAGATGTTGGCCTATCTCTGCTGGCTTCGATGTGGTCTGGAGAATGGCACAGCCTCTCCTTGAGCAAGAGGTTTTAAATGGTCCCTTCCAGGTTTCAGTCTTTTGGCTGACTGTTCTCCAGCGCTCTACTGTGGCTGATTCACACATGTGTGCCAGGGGGCGATGTTAGTATCCACGTGTACCCCCCACATCTGTTCTGCTCCAGTCTTTCCTGCTTACCTTCTTTTAGGAATATCTAGGAAAGGGCTAAACTGTATTATAGAGTCATTAGCTTCACTGCTGAAGTAAAACAGGTCTGGGGGAAGGAGAAAATACTCAGAGAAATATTGCAATCAACCAACAAAAGGTGATATATGCTCAATCTCCAAAATGTGGCTTAAGTTCCTGATCTATTTGTTTTTTAGCATGTACGATGGCATTTTCTGGGTTGGCATGACTTTCTCTGGGGTCTCGGGGGCAACGGCTCCCAGAATGCTACACTGCATTCTCTTGCTCATGACCGTGGCCGGTGCCAGGCTGGGTGGCTGTGTCGTCAGGACCCGAGCTGTGGCACCGGGCGGCCATCTTCTGGCCCCAGCACCATGCGGTATGTAGTACGAGGGCGTCAGAAAGACCTTTTCAGAAACGGCAGGGTAGATCCTGGGGCGGCTATAGCCTGTCTGGATTCTTCTTTACGGCTCTGCCAACATATTTTGACAGGGACCTATCTGGGCCAGTGGACAAAAAAAGACCTCACTAAATGAGTGTCTGGTAGTTTCTGCCAAATCCTGGGGAGTTTGAAAATGAGGATCACAGCTTACGAGTAATTCTATTTTTTCATCTACTCTAATTTCTCAGACTTAAGTGTTGAAAGCTCACAGTTACTGACACAGTTCCTTTTCTCGTTCCTTTTCCATGTGTCCATGTGTCAAGAAGATGGAGCTGCTGCTCCTTCTAACTTGGCCGCACTGGTACTGTGAGGGCGAGGCGCCCTGCAGCGCAGGCACGCCACGCAGGATGAAGGGACTCACCCTGGAGCTTCTTCCCACTCACTGTTCCCCAAACAGACTGGCACAGCGCACAACATGCCCTCCTGTCGCCCCAGCAGGACCCGCAGGTGCGGCCTTACCACCTCGCACAGAGGGCAACGCCCTTGAAGGGCACACCAGGTGCCACTACCGAGGTTACCAGTGACCAGCCTACAGCCCTGGGGCTATCCGTGCATCAAGCACTTCTCTCAAGAGGAAAAGGGTGGGAGAGGGGACGGTATCACAAAAGATTGTCATTTCTTTTTTTTGTTTTGTTTTTTGGTGGTACTGGGGTTCCTGGAAGCCCTTATACCTCTGGGCTACACTCCCAGACCTATTTTTATATATTTTTTATTTGGAAACAGGGTCTCTTAAGCCAGCGTGGCTGGCTTCGAACCAGCGCGATCCTCCTGTCTTTGCCTCCCAAGCGCGGGGATTACAAGCGTGCGCCACCACGCCCGGCAAAGACTGTCATTTCTAATCATGGCACTCAGTACTTCAAAGACGGACAACCCAGGAAACAGCACCTCACCTCTGCCCTACCCAGACCTCCCAGGTCTCTGCTGTGTGCGGCAAACTGCACCACGATAACCTGATGGAGGGAGGGCAGACACCTGGGACCTCATTCTACTTCACCAAAGCCTGGCATCGTAGATCTCCACAGTCATGTTAAGTATAGACAGAACCCCTTTGTAAGGCTGTGTACCCAAGATACAGAGGTATAGACTACTTCAAAAAAGAACACTTTTAATGGATAGTTTGTTTTTTTTCCAGCACCAGGGATGGAGCCCAGGGGCATTCTACCTCCGAGCTACACCCTCAGCCTGATTTTTTATTCTTTATTTTGAAACAGGGTCTCACTGAGTTGCAAAGGGTGACTTCACTAAGTAGCTGAGGCTGTCCAGGAACTGCAATCCTCCTGTCTCAGCCTCCCAAATGCTGGGATTACAAGTGTGTGCCACCACGCCCAGCATATTTTTTTTTAATGTAAACATGAAATCAAATTTCACTTAAATACATGTAGGTTGAAATGTGTCCTTTTCTAGTCTCTTACTTGCCTTTAATCCCATAAGTATGTGAAGGCTATTATGAAGGTCATGTCCAAATACCAAACAACTTCTGGAAAGAAAGGAAGGGGCTGGGGGTTCAGCTCACTGCTAGAGTGCTTGCCTGGCATGCACAAGGCTCTGAGTTCAAACCCCAGCGGGAAGGGGGGGGGGATAAAAGGAGGGAACTAAAGTATACATCTTAGAATATATTACTCCATTATGTGAACCTAGATATATCTAATTTTAAAATGACCAGGAGGTCAATTTTGGTAGCCATCTATTCTTTTTTTTTTTTTTTTTTTTTTTTTTTTTTTTTTTTTTTGGTACTGGGGATTGAACTCAGGGGTGCACTACCTCTGAGCTAAACCCCTATCCCTTTTTATTGTGAAACACGGTCTTACTAAGTTGCTGGGGCTGGCCTGGAACCTGCGATCCCCCTGTCTCAGCCTTTCCCCAGTCAGTACTGGCTCAGTTATTCTTTATCAAAGCCATGCTGCCAAGAATCTAGGGACTCTGTCTAGGCTCTTCTTTCCCGATTCCAAAGTCCACAGAGCTGAGGAGTGGTATACGGCCAGCACAGAGTGCCCCTGGGGCTCGCACCTCTGCAGCCCAGGCGGCCTGTGGGCCTGTCACAAGCACAAAGCTTCCTCAGCCTCGAGAGGGGAAGGCCGTGCGTGCGGGCAGCTCGCTCTGCGTTCACAGCCTCCACGGAGGCAGGACAGGTGACGGAAGGCAATGTGGGCAGGGCTGGCCGGTGGCGGCGAGAATCCACCACGGGCTCTTCTCTACGCTCGCCAGGCCACCTTCGCCTCCGTGGAGCCAGGGTTTGCAAAACAGGAATTTAGTGAGGAGCCACGAAAAGCTCCCACAGGAGACCGAAAGAGCGTACAATCCGCTCGGGCTGGCTCTTTCAAACAGAAGCGAAGGAGTTTTCAGCAAAGCAGTGAGTGTCAAGGGAGGGGCAGGCCTGCTCCCGACAGCCCGCGGTTTGCTTGCCCCGCCCTCTCCTCGTCCCTCCCCCACCCTCAGACCACCCGTCAGCCGCCTGCCCAGAGCTCCTGCGGGTCTGTCTGTGCCCACCCAAGGAGCAAAGCCAGGCTGGTCTCCGCAACTTCTATGCAAAGGAGACTCTTGCATGCCGCAGGCACATATTTCGGTGTGTTTATCCTCTTTTTTTTGTGGTACTGGGGGTGGAACCCAGGGGCTTTTCTACCTCCAGGCTACACTCCCAGACCTAGTTTATATTTTATTTGGAAACAGGGTCTCCTAAGTTGCTGAGAGCCGCACTCAGTAGCTGAGGTTGGCTTTGAACCTGTGCGATCCTCCTGTCTCAGCCTCCCAAGTGCGGGGATTACAGGCGTGCCCACCACGCCCCTCATGCTTATCCTCTCAAGCAACACGTTCTTGTGCGGCAGCTCTCTTCTGAAGAATGTGAAGAGAAGGACAGAAAGGCCTCTCCGCGAGGGAGTCCATGTTGAGCGCTGTCACTCAGCCCGCAAGCCCACTGCTGGACGGGTGGAGGGAAACACCAAATGCCCCCCAGAGACAGAGCGGCTCACTGCAGCCTGCCTAGGGCCACGGAGGCATCTGACGGTGCAGCTGTCCCACAGCACAGCTCACGGGCTGCTCAGGAGAGGAGCACCGGCTCCCTTCCGCATCCACCTCCCTCCCGGCCGCGCGCAGTTCTGCCTACCTGGCATGATGACGTCAGGAAATCCCAATTTTCTTGTAATTGCCAACCCCCTACTAAATATCATGGGATTTTCTCTCCGAATCTGTTCCATGTCTCCACGAAGGAGCTGCAGAGAAACGATAAGACCTGTGAAAACAAAAACATTTTCTTACTCAAAACCACACTTCCACCACCTGTAGGACTAGAAAAGACACAAAACCTCTTTCCTGTTTGTCGTTTGGTTTGGTGCTGCTGCGGATGGAACCCAGGGCTGCGCCGTGCCGGCTGCTCTATCACTGACCTGTACCGGCAGCCTGGGTGTTTTAATTGAGAAATTTTTGATAAGGAAAGGATAAGTTATCATGAAGGAATATTCAAGGAGGCTAAAGGAATTTAGGTCGAGGGAAACACAACGTCCTGCTGAACTAAACGCAGACTAAGATCGGGAGACTGAGCTGCTTCCTCTCTGTTTCCTGGCGTGTAGCCACGGTCGCCTGGACCCTGGAGAATACAGAAGGAGCGGGCAGAACCACCTAAGTTGTACTCAGGAACCCAGAGGAATCTATGGGCGAGACCCAAGCATGGCCAGCGAGGAAGCTGGGCTAGGGCTTACCACGTGAGCTGGACTGTGCTGCTTCTTGTCTGGGGGCCACAGGGTGGGGAGCGGCCTGTGGCTCAGCCTCGCACTGGCCCAGCGGAGAGCAGACAACCGATGCCATAGCCCCTATCCACAGCACCATGAGGAAAAGAGCGTCTACGGGGTTAAGCCTCACCTCACACACTGTAAGAACTCCAGACCCTCCAGACAGCCTTTGTTCTGAGTGTGGGGAAATAGGCAATGTCCCATCAGATGACCTGACATCTGGCTCATTACTTTGCTTCCTTGAGTTTTGCATAAAGTTAGAATTTCCTGAAATCCTCCTCTCTCCTCTGCCCTCCCAGGGGTCTCACCTGCAGCCACTGCCTAGAAGGCTGTGAGAGAGCAGACTCATATGGAGTTAGGGAGTATCCCCTCTGAGACCCAATGGACTAGCGTTAGTAGGATGGTGAATTTAGGTGCTCATCTCTGGGCCAGCAGAAAGCACCCTCAAAGACTTAAGAGACTTGGGTGATGAGCCGAAAACAGACATTCACAGAAACAAGGGAAGACGATTATTATAGTGCAGATAGTAGCAAGCATAACTGTAGGAGAAAAATTATCTGGAAATGTAGAAATGTATAAAAAGTAGAGAAAGAGAAGAATCACTGAGAGTACTGTATCTGTAGATAAAAATACTCCAGAAACTAGAAATAGGTACTCTTGTTGCCGGGCACCCCAGGCTCGAAGGCCTGCTGTGGTTCTGACAGATTAGATTCAGTCACCTGCCTGCATAAGAAAGATGAGAAAAGGATATAAAGGGGGGAAAATGAGTTAATCCATGTGGCCAAAACTATGGCAGATATAACCAGGTTGTGCTAACCAGAGATATGTTACAATTTCCTTTTTTTTTTAAACTCTCGCTGGTACCTGCCCAGGCTTTGGGGACAGTTTCTCAGTTTCCATTCTCAGCATGAGGAAATTCAATTAATCTGGAATTTGGGGAGATTGGGGTTTTGATCTTAAAGGCAAAGAGGAAACACGTTCTGCTGCAGTTCAGACAAACAGAACCTTACAGTTATCCCCGATTCTGCCTGACTCATAATTTCCAAGAAACCCTGGAATTACATACACGGTCCCCTGGGCATCGCCAACACTGGGACCACAGTGTCCTGAAAAGCAAGGGTGGCATTGCGGCTGGCATCTGCTCTGATCACCAGGGTCTGGGATTTGGGCCACTCTAAAGTGATGGCGCACAGACTAGTCACTGGGTCAAGTAAGTGCGCTCTTGAGCGGAGCCTGGGGTGACCCGTGCTTCCTACAGCCCTCATCACGCCCTCCACGCGTCCCATGGAGCCGTCCCAGGCTCTCTGCAGGTGAACAGGAATCCACCGACCTAGGAGCTAGTCCAAGAGGAACAAACAGCTGAGGGTGGGCAGTGTCAGAATCTGAGGAGGTGTTGGTTGGAGGGCAAAGGGAAAAAAAACAAAACAAAACGCTCTTGTCATTTTTGTAGCGGCGAGAACCTAGTTAAGTGCCTAGAGACTGATTTTAGCTTCTGCCTTTTCTGAGCATCCAAAACGGCCTAGAGACGCAGAGCCAAGCTGCGAGGACATAAACTGAAGCTTCTGAGGGATACACAACTAATTCTGGAACTACCCAAAGGGACCCTGAGCAGCTGCTCTCTACCTTTAGACAAGAAGAAGGCCTCGGTCCACGCGAGAGTTCAAGGGGCGGTACACAAAGAATGAAGGGGACTACAGTGAGGCTCTAAAAGCTGCCTCCCTTCACAGGAGCCGGCATCCTGGGACGTCTCGCTCTCCCTTCTGGTTCTGAAACGCCGGGTGACCGCCCACAACTCGTCTTGATCGGGCAAGACGGTCTGGAAGAGTTCACAGAAGTGAACTTGCTTTTACTTGTTTTTCTACTGACTCATCGTCTCAGTGCGGCCTACGGTCAAAGAACTTGATATTAACCAATTTCTCTGACATTCCAATCCCTCTGATTATCTGTCATAAGGAAGCCATTTTCTTTTATTTCTTTTTCTCTCTTTTGCTTTCTTTCTTTTTTGGTGCCAGGTATTGAACCCAGGGGCAGTCTACCTCGGAGCTACACCCCCAGACCTATTTTTTTAAATTTGAAAACAGTCTTGCTAAATTGCTAAGAGCCTTACTAAGCTGCTGAGGCTGCTTTTGAGGCTGGGACCCTCCTGTCTCAGTCTTCTAAGAACTGGCAGTACAGGGCTGAGCCGCCGTAGTGTCTGGACAAATTAAAAAAGTGTATTTTTTTGCCTCTTGCTTTAGCATAGTATTAGCGCACTTCACGGAACTCCTTGGCATACAGGCACAGACACCTGGGAAAACTGTCACTTGGGAGCAGTGAGAGGCTCCCGCAGTCACACTCAACCCGGATCTTTGTGGCTCTCCTCAAAGGACCCTCTGCTTGGGAATCTGCTGACCCCGAGGAGGACAGAAAGTGCCTGTCAATAAATACGACTCCTTCGACACCTTCTAGCCTTGCAGTGGCTTTCCACTGTCATTTAAGGCAACTTCAATCTCCGACAAGGTCTAGGAAAGTGAAGAGAAAGGAAGTTATGTAAAAGAGGTTATGAGATGCTCTGGAGGTAAAGCTGTAAGACCACGCTTTATGTAATGAGTTAGCTGTCTGCACAGGCATATAGGAGCTCTCGGGCTTTTAATAGTGCTGCTGACTTAATCAAGCAATTGATGTTCAACTTAGAAAACACAATCTAATGTGTAGAATCTCACCAAAATTTAGATAGAAATTAGTTCTATAGAGCTCTAGAGGAAAAGGAGGGAGAAGAAAAGGACAGGTGGGGCGAGATGAAAGCCACTTTGAAGTAGAGGTCTCCTGTTCTAGCTCCACAGAGACTGGCTTGGCAGGCTTAATCGCTGCTTCTCATTAGCATCAGGCTTTCTTGGAGGTGCGAACAATGAACAGAAATAGAGAATTGATATCCATATCTGTCTTTTTTGGAGGGGGTGAGGAGTATAATTTTTCTTCAGCAAAACACAGACTTCACAATGTGATGAACCCTGAGACACTTGCTTGCTCTGGGTTTAAATTAAATTCAAAACGCATAAAATCCATCACAGAAAGAACAGAACATGTATTTTGGTCAGCAGATATTAAGGAAGGCCTCAAGTTATTACAAAAGAATTAGTAGAAATGCCCAGGAAGGAAGAAAAATGCGTAGATATGCAGGGACTAAGGTTTACATCCAGCGGCCAATCAACACCCACTAAACGCGGTGCCCTACAGTCAGCAAGTGCAGCCCAGCATTCGTAGTGAGAGCGGTACGTCACCGTGGCTGGCGCTGGGCGCGGAGTACTTGGCGCTGGACTTGCGGATGATGTTCTCGTGGATCTGCGCCCACTCGCCCTCGTTGTTACACCTGCAACGGGAGGACAGGCATTACGCTCCCTGTGCTTCCAACATGGGTGCTGACGTCTCAGAGTGTGGCAGCGAGCGGAGGGGAGGCTTTCCTCACCTTCCTAGGTAAATGAATACACACTCTGCTGAATTAGACCAGGTTCTTTTTCTGTTAAGGGTAGGGGATTCACACTTGGGGAAAGGGGAGACACTCTAAAATGAATTTCCGTAAACACACATGTATATATATATGCGTGCATTTGCGTGGTTATTTTTTCTTTTCTTTTTTTTTCAGTGCTAAGGATTGAATCCAAGACCTCGTGCATGCTAAGCACATGCTTTACCATTGACCTATATCCTGAGGCTACAGATATTTAAGCAGCAAAATATTTTCCTTTTAAGTGACAAGTTCTTTTTTTATCTAGCCCCCCTCAAATTCTCCACCCTCCCACCCAGAAGAAAATTAATTAATTCTCTCTCTCTCTCTCTCTCTCTCTCTCTCTTCTTTTTTTATCTTGGTAGTAGGGTTGGGGGTTCTACCATTAAGCTACATACCAGCCCTTTTACTAAGTGTTTTTTTTAGACAGGATTTTGCTAAGTTGCAAAATCCTGTCTAAAATCCTTCTGACTCAGCCTCCTGATCCATTGGAATTACAGGAGTCTGCCACAATGCCCAGCAAGAAAGTTCTTAATAGAAAAAAAAAATAGCTCCTCTTAACAAGTACCACTGTTTAGAAACTGCCACGACCTTGGCTGTATGTGTCATTCAACTGTAGTGTACTGGCCCTAGAGGAAAGGCTTGCAAAGTCCAGGATATGTGGGTACCAGTTACCTATATCTGTTTTCAACTAGACCAAGACAGTAAAAGTTGGGAGCGTCGTGGGGTTGGTTCACTGTGAAGTCCTCTATGGTCAAGGCGTAGGAGGGCTTAGCAATAAGGTTAGATATCTAGATACCTAAGAATAATACATCCATCCCTAGGGACTTCAGGGTCGGAATGGCAGAGCGACAGGAGGGGCAGAACTGCACCTCTGTCGGCTCTGGTGTTTCAGCGTCTTGCTAAGGGGCGGTTCAACGAGAGCTACGACCACGCACCCACTCGCCACAGAGCTTAGAAGCGTTCGGGCTTTTCATCCTGAGGCAGATCTCTGAAGTAACACTCGGAATGGCTTATGGTCGTCTCTGGACCTTTCCCCTTGATAGTCGGGCGGACCCACAGCCCTGCCCTGCTCCTTCCTCTGCAGGCCAGGAGCTCTGGCCCTGCTGATGACATAAACAGGGTCCACGCACAAAGAGAGACCTGCAGGGTCTTCCATGGGTTACTCGGAAGTGTCCAGTGCGGCAGGCTGCTCCCCGAGGAGAGGCCAGCAGCACAAGCACCAGGGCTCCGGATGGCTTGAACAGGCGCCGTTCACAGAAAGGGTGTCGGTGGGTGTCTATTCACTGCTACCCGGTCAGGGGCTCTTTGGACTTCTTAGCGGCATAAATAAGCCTCATGTACTCAGAGCCGTTGTAATGCACAGTTAAGGGTTAGGCTCTCACAGCAAAGAGCTCCCAGGACAAAGTACTTCCAACAGGAAGGGAGCACCCGTCTCAGCAGTCACTCCCGATCCAGCAGCTTGAGTGGAAGTGAAAACTGAGAGGCGATGGCGGCAGCACACCCAGACCTTGACATGCGCTGCCTTGGCCTGCTCAACCACCAGCGTGCTCAGGGAGTGCTGAGGAGTCAAGCCGCGCCTGGCTGCCAGCTGGTGTCACTGTCTAGGCTTATCTGATATTACTTTAATTGAAATCTGCTAGCGTTTTTCATAAAAAACTCAGTACAAAAGAAGAGCCTTGGAGATTCACCCCTCTCTGAAGTGTGAGGTGACTCCAGCACTTCTCCGGGCCAGCTCTCACCGGTCCCTTTGCAGAGCAGTGGAGCCGGTGCTCAGCCAGCCACACCAGTAGTGACCGGGTGTACTGGTCCACCTCCCCGCAGCTCTACCCAACACACGCGGCCAGCTGCTGAGTTGCCGCCTGCCCTGCCTCTCCTCCTGGTGGCCTTCGCAGCTCTGCCCTCAGCCCGCTGCTTTCTTCCTTCTGGGCCAATCTCCCTCCTTCCCATGGTTTCCACTACCACCAGAGGCTTCTGGGCTCCACGGTGGCATCTACAGCCCAGACCGATCCCCAGGCTACTGATGTGAATGCCCGTGAGAAGGCCGCCCCTCCCAGAGATGCCCTCTTGCTGAGTGGAGCTTACACTAAGCTGGAGACCTTCAGCCTTTCCCATGTTCTACAGATTTGCTTCACGGACGCCTGTGGCCTCTTGCTTTGGCCATCCTCTGGATCCGTGCAATCACCTTCTAACTGAGCGTTCAACATAGCGCTGTCAGTATGCCCATCTGGTCACGTGATAATCCTTCCGAGGTTTCCCCTCACAGAGGGCAGAGTTCTGTCTTTGTGGCAAGTCATCTAAAGCCGCCTACACCCAGGTCCTCCCTCACCTCTCCAGGCCTCTTTTTTGCCCTGAAACCCCCTGCAGCCAGCTGCAGGCTCTCACTTAGGAGCATCTGCTGCTGGCAGCTACAAAGGCTCTACGGTACCATTTTCTCTCTCTCCTTTTTCCTCTCTTTTTGTAGGATTCAGTTCCACACTGCCTCGTGAAGCCTTTTCTGGACGGCACTTTTTTTTTTTTTTTTTTTTTTTTGGTGGTACTGGGGTTCCTGGAAGCCCTTCTACCTCCGGGGCTACACTCCCAGACCTATTTTATGCTTTTATTTGGAAACAGGGTCTCCTAAGCCAGCGCGCGCGGCTGGCTTCGAACCTGCGCGATCCTCCTGTCTCCGCCTCCCAAGCGCGGGGATGACCAGCGTGCCCACCACGCCCGGCTGGACAGCACTCTTGGCCAGTCTCCATCCTCGACATCCTGATGGCAGACTTCACCACTACTCTGGGAGTCTCCAGGAAACTCGGATTTGAAGGAGAATGCCTGCTGTTTCAGGGTGTCCATTTGTCGACTCTGCTCCATTGTGAGCCTTGAGAAGGCAAGGATTGCTTCTTGCCAACGATTGCTACCATGCAGTAAAACTCATGGAAAACAGAAAGTGTTCCGTTTAATATTTGTTGACAAAAATAAATGGAGTACTTTCCAAAATCTTAACCTTGCTGGCTTCTTAAGCTTAAATCTTAATTAACAGTGTGCCCTTTTTCTGTACCAGAATGACATTAACTAAAGCGAAGGCAGATCTGGAGGACAACATTCTCTATGTGGCCACCGTACGCAACCATCAAAAGCTTTTTCTAGACCTAAGGAGAAAACAACTCAAAGGCCGTGGGGAGTCCCATTTTCTAGGATCGTATGGGAAACATGGAAGGGCTCCAACGTGTGGTCTGTCGGGGTGGAGGAAAGCCGGGTGAGTGAGAGTAGGCTTGGATAGAAGTTCGTGGTGGCCCCAGAGGAACGACTGAACCACACACATGTAGATTCATTTACAGGCTGCAAAGAGAGCTCCTGGGATTCTGCACTCTACGCATGGCTTGTGCCATAAAAAAGACTTAGCTGTACAGAATCCTCAAGTTATTGTTCCAAAGCCATCGATTTTTCTGTAATTACAATGCTTCTTAAAATCTTCTTAAATTTTTCTGTAATTAAAATGCTTCTTTAAAAAAAGCAACAATCGTTGCTTTCAGGTAGACTGTTAACAATGAATTCAAGTGTCCAGTTTAAAAGACCGCTCTCTCGAGAACTAATCCCATGAAAGAGGTGGTCATTCCATGGCTATCTTATCCCTCTACCCCTGCTCTGGGAGTGGCCTTACCTTATACCCAATATAATCACTAGTGATGTGCTTAGGCAAAAGTGCTTCCCAATCCTAACTCACCCCATACCTCAGTCTGCGGTGACAGATGGCACCTCTTATGGCCCTTCTCTTACCCACGAGCCCTTAGTTTAGACTGGTATAAAGAGCAGGAGCATTTTTAAACCCACAGAAATGAACGTGTGTTGGCTTATTGAAAGCTTTCTCTCTCTATCCTTTCCTTTTCTGTGTGTGTGTGTGTATGTGTGTGTGTGTGTGTGTGTGTGTGTGTGTGTGTGTGTGTGTGTCTACAAATTACCTCTCTGTCAGCAGCAGTAAAGAATATTACATTCAGAGGGAGGGACGGGGAGGGAATGGGGTGGGATTTGGGTAGGGATTAAATCAGCGATGAGTACATGTTTGTACACACAAGTTTTTTACCCCAATAAGTTGTATGAATATAATGCACCAATAAAAAAAATTAAAAAAAGAATATTACATTCAAAAGAAACTTCTTCTTTCACATGAATGAATGTCATGAAAAATTCTTCTGTAACATCTTCTCAGGACGAAAATAAAGCCAAAGTCATTTTCCCCTTCACAGTTAGCAACCTATGCTTTCTCCAACATACACTATTTATATAACCAATACTGTAGCCAGGCATAGTGGCACACTCCTGTAATGTCAGCAACTTGGGAGGCTGAGGCAGGAGGATCCCGTGTTCGAGGCCCGTCAGGCAAACTTACTGGCATTCTGTCTCAAAAAACTAAAAGGGCTGGGGGTGTAGTTCAGAGGTAGAATGCCCCTGGGTTCAATTCCCAGTATTCTCCCACACACATAGCAATACTGCTTTAGCTTTGAAATGTTTAGCCTAACTAATAAGCTTTAGCCCCAGAATAACATTAACCCTCTACTGTATTTGGTACTCATGTGCGGCTAAGAGACGAAGGAGGGTTTGCACTGCTCATCTCAAGTCTGGCCCTTCCTTCCCTAGGGTTTGCACTCACGGGTGCGCACACACCTCGCGTGTTCTACCCCGGCTGTGTTGCTCGCACAAAGGCACCTCTTGAGAAAACACCCCGCGGTGGTCGTCCCAAGCGCTACACAGCTACCTGACGGTGAGACGCCTCCTGTCTTAGGACAAGACCTGCAAAGCCCTTTCTTTCAGCGAAAATTTCTTTTGTTCAGTGGAAATTCTGGGAGGACATCTTGTTTGACCACGACGGAGTTCCTTTATTGGATATTTGCGGGCTACTTATTCAGTGCCTACTCTGTCAGAGTCAAGAAAGGGCACTGGTACAGGAGGACGCCGTGCAGGAGATTCTGCCCCTACTTATCTACATGCACTCTCCATTCTATAACAGTTCTAGGTTTATTTATTTATTTATTTATTTATTTATTTATTTATTTGGTGGTACTGGGGTGGAACCCAAGGGCTTTCTACCTCCGGGCTACACTCCCAGACCTAATTTTTTTATTATTTGGAAACAGGTCTCACTAAGTTGCTGAGGGCCCCACTAAGTAGCTGAGGCTGGCTTCGAACCTGCGCGATCCTCCTGTCTCAGCCTCCCAAGCGCGGGGACTACAAGCGTGCGCCACCACGCCCGGCACAGTTCTAGGTTTATAGAAAAGTTGCAAAGATATTAGGAGACTGCTTGTAAATCCCACACCCAGTTTTCCCTGTTACTAACATTCATATCACGATGGTACTTTTTCACAAGCGATCAGCCAACACATGTCCTGTTAGATTTTACTAATAGCCACGCCCACACTTCACTCATGTTCATTTAGTGTTTACTTACTGACTTCCTCTAGGCTTGGGTCCCCCCAGGACACCACACTACATGAAGTCATCATGCCCCCTCAGGTTCCTTTCCACTGTGGCAGCCTTGAGGAGTCACGATCAGGCACCCCTAGAGCTCTCAGATGACACCTGCCTCGTTTGCCTTCATGACTAGATTGATGTGATTTGTGTGGGGGAGTAAACCCAGAAGTGCAATGACATCTCATCACATCGTGACAGTACATACAGTGACATCAGCTGACATATCACATGGTGTCAACGCTCATCACCTTGCTAAAAGGAGTGTTTGTCAGATTCGTTACTATATTCCTGTATTTTCCCACCCCAATTTTCCATTTTGAACCCTTCAGAAGGAAGTTTCCACGTGAGTAAGGAATTATGCTTCACCTCTTTGGGGGTTAAGTATCTACATAGGTTATTTAGAACCCCCCCCCCTTTTTTTTTTGCAGTACTGGGGATGGAACCCAGGGGCATTCTACCTCTGAGCTAGACCCCCAGCCCTATTTTTTTATTCCTTATTTGGAAACAGGGTCTCACTGGCAAAGGGCCTCACTAAGTGGTAGCTGAGGCTGGCCGGGACCCGCGATCCTCCTGTCTCAGCCTCCCGAGTGCTGGGGATACAAGTGTGTGCCACCACGCCCCGCTGGAATCCTTCTAAACAGGAAATTTGTTTCGTCTTTCCAGTTACCTACTTATCCAATCATATATATATATATAATTCCGACTCATAGATATTTTAGACTTCAAGTTAAAATTCAATACTATTTTTTTCAAGTCATTTCAATTTTGGCTTCTGGAAGCTTGTTCAGTTGGGGTTCACCCACCATTGTGGGTCTTCTCACTGTTTTAAAACTTCTGAGCATTCTCTTACTTCTGGCCTTTTCTACCTCAGGATTGTCTCGCATACTTCCTGTCCCAGTCCCATCTCACCCACTTCTCCAAAGAGCCCCGGTTCTTTTTTATTAGAGAGCAACATTAGGAACCAGGACCTGCATTCCAGGTACGGCTGCTGCAAGGGGCGCTGTCCTTTGAGGCCCTTCCAGCTGACAGAACAAGATGTGTATGTGCGTACTAATCAGCGGATACACTATGTTTTCAGCCATTTCTCTAGGCAGCGATTCACATCAGCGTTAAGCTAGGTGTGTATACTGATGTCTCCATCTACTCCAGGACACATGGATCACTCTGACCTGTGCCCTTTGCTTATCTGTTAACCTTTCACCCCCCATACAGGGAGAGTCCGGAATGAACTGTTCTTTCCTACGCAGTCCCATAGAGCAGTAGTTTTATGTCTGTTTTATCATTTACTTATCTTGAAACATAAGAAACTTATGTCTGGTTTTCCCAGCAGGCCTACCCACTCTTTGAAGACAAGGGTGCTGCCTTTGAGTTACAGAATGAGAGATGAAAGCAGCTTTAGAAATCTCAGGGCCTAGAGGGACGCCGCCTTTCAGATCTGAGCCTCCGCCCCATGTGAGTCGAGTTCTTCCTGCAGTTTCTCTCGTTCTCACACTTGCCGGGTGAGTGAAGGGCTCCACTGACGTCTGACGGATCCTTCGTGCTTCAGTGTACCAGGAACGGGTCAGTATACGGTGCTCACTTCTGAGTGCGGGTAAATACAGTCAGCAAACTCTCGTGAGGCTGACATGAAAACCACAGCACTGCAAGGTTACGTCCCCTTTCACCTTAAAACGCTAAGAGTAAACGATGTTTAGATACAAACAAGAAAAAGGAAGACAAAAGAATATATTACTCATTTCAAGTCTCAGGGATGTAAGAGCCGATGTAAGCGTTAGGCAGGGTAAGAGGGAGGTCACTGGAGACGGGGGGGGGGGGGGGGGGCACCTCGCTGCCTCTGTTGGCCGAGGAGCTCAGAACAGACTAGAATGTTGCTGCGCAATGAGGACACTGGGCTAGGGGGTGTGAAAATAGAGATTACTGGATCCCAGAGCTCTCCTTTCGCTTGTATACATTATAGTGGTGGTTTTCAACGAGGGCCGTCTTGCCCCTGGACACATGTGACTCAGGGCAGGTGACCGCGCAGGGAAGAAGGGGTCTGGGTGCGGGCGAGCGCAAAGGAAGCTGCTCAAGGCACGGAGTTAGTGGGTGTGGTTCCAGCAGCTTATTTTACCTGATCACTAGGCTATCTTGTAGGAAAATGGTAAACATGAACATTTATTAAATAACCAAATGTGCCCCATTAAAAAGAAACATGACCATGTGACATCTGGTCAAGTTAATACTTAGAGCATGATTACTGATGCTGATGGCCTGTCATCAATCCTAAGGTGCGTGAGGATTTTCTCATCTAAAAGTGACCTGCGTGCCTCTGGGGCAGCCCTCCCCCCACAGAGGGAAGCCATGTACAGGGGGCAAGATGGCACTCCAACCACCGTGTGCCCAGGAGTTCTACTCAAGGAGTGAAAGAGAGGGCAAGAGTGCTGGTCGCCCTGCCCCTCGCGGGCTCTCCAGGCCCTGGCAGCCCAGGGCAGGTGAGCAGGCTCTGCTCGCAGAGGGCGTCGAGTCCCGCCCCTTGCCACGCACGCCCTGCCTCCCTCCTGTACCTTCTTACCTCCCTGGTACCTGCATTTCTGACAGGTGTTCACTAGACTTTCTTCTCACCTCCCCCAGAACAATTTCCAGACATTTTAAAGAGTTAAAGGTTGGGATTTCAAAAGAATGCCCACGATGGAACCAACCCAAGCACCCATCGATGGTGAATGGATGAAGAAAGTATCTGGTATCTACCAGTGGGATCCTACGCAGCCCTAAAGCAGAACCACTCTCCTTCATTTGCAGAGACTAGATGGAACTGGAGGGTATTATGCTAAGGGAGGCTGCTCAGTCCCAGAGTCAGGGTGGTAGGTTTTCTCTCATTTGTGAAGCCAAAGGGAAAATCGGAAACATAAGGGACTTTAAATAACGCAAAGACAGATCAGTCGAGTGGCTGGAGGGCTGGGGGCGAGACTGAGGCAGGAGGGAGGGCGGGGAAGGAAGCAGCTCAGATAATACCACAGTCTGACCAATTTCACTAACCGTGTGGGGAGGAGGGAAGGGGAGTGGGGCGGGACGAGCCCTGAGGATCTAACCCCGAGGGCTACGCGCCTGCACTGCCTAGGAAACGGGCTTGCCTGGAGACTGACCCATTCCTGATACCCTTACCTTGACTGCAAAGAACAGTGAACTGGGCGTGGTGGGCACTCCAGTAATCCCAGTACGGGGGAGGTTGAGGCGGGGGAGGTTGAGGCAGGAGGATCATGGGTCCGCGGCCTGCCTCAGCAACTTAGTGAAATCCTGTTTTAAAACAAAAAATAAGATATGGCTGGGGGTGTAGCTCAAGGAGAGGAGCCCTGGGTTCAATCCCGAGTACCACGGAGAAGAATTTAAAAGGATGGGTGAAGCCGGGTGTGGTGCGCACGCTTGTCATCCCTGCGATGGGAGGCGGAGACCCGAGGATCGGGCTGTTTTGGAGCCAGCCTTGCTGGCTTAAGAGACCCTGTTTCCAAATAAAAAAATAGGTCTGGGAGTGTAGCCCGGAGGGAGAAGGGCTTCCAGGAACCCCAGTACCCCCACCAAAAAAAAAAAGGATGAGTGAAAGCCCCACGCGTTTCCACAGCGGCGGCTGACTGTCCAGGGGCCTCAGACCCACAGGACGCGCCGGGCCAATGTGACTCACTCCAGACCGGCCTTCGTGAGACACAGCTGCCCACACTGCCCAGGTGGGACCTCAGGGTTTTGTTCTGGTGGTGCTAAAGATTAAACCCAGGAAAATTCCACCTCTTCCTTCCACCTCAGCCCTTTCTGTTTTGAAGGAGGTTCTTGCTAAGTTGCTGAGGCCGGCCTTGAACCCACGGACCTCCTGTGTCAGTCTCCCGAGTCCTGGGCTTACAGGGGTGTGCCTCTGTACCCAGCAATGGGAAATGTTTAAACCATAAACGGGTTTACTTATGTGTACGTATGAAAAAATATGTATTGGAAAATCTCAATAGGAGACCACAGCGCTGCCTTTTCTGAAGCTCCCTCTTCTGAAAAACCTAAACGAAATGCTATGCTTCCTGCGATGTGGGTGGTTGGAGCTGGAGGGGCTGCTGAGAGCAGGATGAGGCCAAGTCGTTCTCCTGTGTAGAGAGAGAAAAGGAGGCGGCAGAGCCGGGCGTGTTCCGCGCGGGCACTGAGCTGGGAACCTCGGAGGCCCGCCACGCAATCGTGTGTCCTCAGCGACAGAGCCTGCCCAGTGTCTGCAGCGGGGCCGGGCGCACAGAAAACGCTCAGTCACGCCGGCATGGTGGTGCGCCCGTGATCCCAGGGCTCGAGGGAGGGACAGGAGGACCATGGTGGTGCGCCCGTGGTCCCAGGGCTCGAGGGAGGGACAGGAGGACCATGGTGGTGCGCCCCTGGTCCCAGGGCTCGAGGGAGGGACAGGAGGACCACAGGGTTAAGTGCCTTAGCAACTTAGTGAGACCCTGTTTCAAAATAAAAAATAAAAAGAGCTGGGGTGTAGCTCAGAGCTAGAGAGCCCTTGAGTTCAATCCTCGGTACCAAGAAAAAATGAAGAGTTGGCAGGACACCAGTTTACACGCGGGGAACGTCACATGAACGTGTTTCCTGCAACTCATGTCCTCAGACTATGTGCCGTCTTATTACAGAGAAAGAGGCAGGGACAGAAATAAGAAGGGGAGCCTAAGAGCACCAGCGGAAAGGATGCTACACAGGCGTCAAGGGGTCAAGGCTAAGAACAGAGGAAAGGACAGACCGAGCCAGCTGGGCCACTGTGTCTCCTGCCAAGACACCCCAGCAAGGACGTGTTTTCCTCAAACAGCCACGGCCACGTGGTGACACCATCCCCTGGGCTTTTGAATCTAGGTTGGGTCGTAACAGCATGCCAACAAATTACAGAGGAAAGGGCGTGCTGCCAGTGCCCTCGCACGGCCGATGGCATCTACAGTGCCCTCGGCAAGGGGGCTGTGCGTCTTTCTCCAAAATGTACTTAAACATTCTGAAAAATACCTTTTCATTGATAACCTGTGAAAATAAGCAAATAAAAATGGGATTCCACAAAACGAGTTTGATTTCTTCAAGTATTTAATTTCCTATTAGACAGCAATACTTAACAAGATGAAAGGTAGAAGGAATTCAAACCACTGTGTTCCTCGTGTGCCAGGAGCCGTGTGGGCAGCACCTGGACAGAGGCTGGGAGCTAAGGTCCAGACCTTCCAGGAGGCAACTGGACTGCAGCCAGCCACGTGCAGGTAAGACGCCGGATGCACGTGTCTGCCAGTTTGTGAACTGGGATTAGCATGAAAACCCTGGGAGGAAGCAGCAATGAGAATCTGCCGGTCAAGTTCTCACCAAAGGTGCCCCAGAACCAACAGGCAGAAGAAGCAGGAGGCAAGCTTCACCGAGCTCGTGCAACCCCTCGGGTTCCACCCACGGACTCGCCAAACAAGCGAGCAATTGATTCCTTGAAAACTTTAGAGCCCTGTAGGGTATTCATGCCTGTAGGAGTCCGAGACAGGAGGATCTCAGGGGAGGGCAGCCTCAGCAATGGACCAAGATTCCCAGCCACCTAGTGAGACTCTGTTTCAAAACAAACAAAAAAAAAAGTGGGGGTGTACCCCAGAGGTAGGCTGCCTCTGGGTTCAAAGTGGGGGTGTAGCTCAGAGGTAGGCTGCCTTGGGTTCAAAGTGGGGGTGTAGCTCAGAGGTAGGCTGCCTTGGGTTCAAAGTGGGGGTGTACCCCAGAGGTAGGCTGCCTCTGGGTTCAAAGTGGGGGTGTACCCCAGAGGTAGGCTGCCTCTGGGTTCAAAGTGGGGGTGTAGCTCAGAGGTAGGCTGCCTTGGGTTCAAAGTGGGGGTGTAGCTCAGAGGTAGGCTGCCTCTGGGTTCAAAGTGGGGGTGTACCCCAGAGGTAGGCTGCCTTGGGTTCAAAGTGGGGGTGTACCCCAGAGGTAGGCTGCCTTGGGTTCAAAGTGGGGGTGTACCCCAGAGGTAGGCTGCCTTGGGTTCAAAGTGGGGGTGTACCCCAGAGGTAGGCTGCCTTGGGTTCAAAGTGGGGGTGTACCCCAGAGGTAGGCTGCCTTGGGTTCAAAGTGGGGGTGTACCCCAGAGGTAGGCTGCCTTGGGTTCAAAGTGGGGGTGTAGCTCAGAGGTAGGCTGCCTTGGGTTCAAAGTGGGGGTGTAGCTCAGAGGTAGGCTGCCTTGGGTTCAAAGTGGGGGTGTACCCCAGAGGTAGGCTGCCTTGGGTTCAAAGTGGGGGTGTACCCCAGAGGTAGGCTGCCTTGGGTTCAAAGTGGGGGTGTACCCCAGAGGTAGGCTGCCTTGGGTTCAAAGTGGGGGTGTACCCCAGAGGTAGGCTGCCTTGGGTTCAAAGTGGGGGTGTACCCCAGAGGTAGGCTGCCTTGGGTTCAAAGTGGGGGTGTACCCCAGAGGTAGGCTGCCTTGGGTTCAAAGTGGGGGTGTACCCCAGAGGTAGGCTGCCTTGGGTTCAAAGTGGGGGTGTACCCCAGAGGTAGGCTGCCTTGGGTTCAAAGTGGGGGTGTACCCCAGAGGTAGGCTGCCTTGGGTTCAAAGTGGGGGTGTACCCCAGAGGTAGGCTGCCTTGGGTTCAAAGTGGGGGTGTACCCCAGAGGTAGGCTGCCTTGGGTTCAAAGTGGGGGTGTAGCTCAGAGGTAGGCTGCCTTGGGTTCAAAGTGGGGGTGTACCCCAGAGGTAGGCTGCCTTGGGTTCAAAGTGGGGGTGTACCCCAGAGGTAGGCTGCCTTGGGTTCAAAGTGGGGGTGTACCCCAGAGGTAGGCTGCTTTGGGTTCAAAGTGGGGGTGTACCCCAGAGGTAGGCTGCCTTGGGTTCAAAGTGGGGGTGTACCCCAGAGGTAGGCTGCCTTGGGTTCAAAGTGGGGGTGTAGCTCAGAGGTAGGCTGCCTTGGGTTCAAAGTGGGGGTGTACCCCAGAGGTAGGCTGCCTTGGGTTCAAAGTGGGGGTGTACCCCAGAGGTAGGCTGCCTTGGGTTCAAAGTGGGGGTGTACCCCAGAGGTAGGCTGCCTTGGGTTCGCCCCAGCGCTACACACACTCACTCAAAACCCAGGCAGCCTGGCTCTGAACCCTGCTTTCACCTGTGCTAGCGCTGCTGGGAAGGCTCTGAATGGTAGCCACAAAGTAAAAGAAAACCCAGGCTTACCCCAAAACAAGGAGATAGGAGGCCAGAGTTTGCTTTGTTTACCCTTTCTACAAAATTGATTTTTTTAAAAAAGCTAAGTGGATATAAAAGATAACTTTAAAAAGTATAAGAAGCGTGGTCCTCATCAGACCAGCAGCCCCGGCTTCCACAGGAACTTTATCAGAGGTGGAAATTCTTGGCGCCACGTCAGGACGCTCTGCGGGTAGTGTCCTGCAACATGCTCTAACGGGCCCTCCAAAGGTACGGAGCATACTGGTACAGTGGACCCTGTGCACTCGCCATTTTTACAAAAAGAACCTCTGATCACCTCTGATGCACCTCCCAGCCACACCCCCAGCCCTGTTTTTAAATTTTTATAGATTCCTCAAAAGACTAGGAATGGAAGCACCATAGAACCCAGCTTTACCACTCCTTAGGGTCTTTCTATAAAGAGTGAAAACTGGAGTGGCACGCATACCCACAGCTCACACCTGGAGTGGCACGCATACCCGCGCGTGCAGCACCACAGCTCACACCTGGAGTGGCACGCATACCCGCGCGTGCAGCACCACAGCTCACACCTGGAGTGGCACGCATACCCGTGCGTGCAGCACCACAGCTCACAACTGGAGTGACACGCATACCCGTGCGTGCAGCACCACAGCTCACAACTGGAGTGGCACACATACCCGTGCGTGCAGCACCACAGCTCACAACTGGAGTGGCACACATACCCGTGCGTGCAGCACCACAGCTCACAACAGTCCAGTTGAGGAAGCGAGCTAGGTGTCCGTCAGTGGATGAACGGATGAAGAGAATGTGCCGTCTATGCACAACTGAGTTTTATTCAGCCTGAGGAACACAACTGTGTCACTGTAGGGAAGGACGGGCCCGTAGGGCAGCATGCTAAGAGAGGCCAGCCACTCAGAAAACAAGGGCCACCGTTCTCTCTGATGTGTGGAGATAGAGAGAAAAGGGAAAAGGGAATCCATGAAAACGAGGAGGGAGGCCAGTACAATAGTGAAGAAGGCCTGGGGAGAGAGGAGGGAAAGGGGAAACGAAGCTCAAGGAAGGAGGCAGGCAAGTGTGATGTCTGCACGTGAGTGTGTGGCTACCCATTACGTTAGCATGGATGGGGAGGGAGGAGGCCAGGGGGATGGCGTGGAGGGACACACCGAGACATGCTGTGCATACACACGGAGGTATCACTGTGAACCTCCCTATGATGTTAGAAGTACAACGCGCCAATAAAAACACTTTTAAAAGAGCACGGTGCAGCATCTGCTTGTGGTGAGAGCCTCTGGCCACATCAGCACAGGGCAGATGCGTCATGGTGGGAGTGTATGCAAGAAGGAGAGATCACGTGGGAAACCAGGAAGGTAGACAGATCCAGGGGACAGACTTGCTCTTTTTTGTGTGTGTGCGTGATATTGGGGATGGCTTTCTACCTCTGGGCTATACTCCCAGACCTATTTTATACTTTATTTGGAAACAGGGCCTCACTAAGTAGCTGAGGCTGGCTTTGAACCTGTGTGATCCTCCTGTCTCGGCCTCCCAAGCGCAGGGATGACAAGCGTGCCCACCGCGCCCGGCTCAGACTTGCTCTTTTTATAATGTACTTTCGTGGGAACTAAACATGAACTCTTGAGATCTATATGAGTCACTTCTGAGAATGGTGCTCCCACTGACCTAATCACTTTGCACTAGGTCACACCTCCTAATGACTACCATCTTCCAACATCGCCACCCTGAGGCTCAAGCTTCTGGAATACAGGCCTTTGAGAGACACGCTAAGCCCATATCCAAATGATAGCAACAGGAGGCCGATTCTCCCTATTTCTGTTCAACACAGCAGTAGACATCCTTGCTAGATTAAGTAGGTAAGAGAACAAGTTTAAAAGCATTGAAATCACTGGGCATGGTGGTACATGCCTGTACTTCCAGTAGTTGAGAGGCTGACACAGGAGACTGCAGATTCAAGGCCAGACTCAGCAGCTTAGTGGGGTCTCCCGCCAACTTGGCAAGACACTGTTTCAAAGTAAAAAATAAAGGGCTGGGGGTGTAGCTTGAAAGTAGAATGCCTCTGGGTTCAATCTCTAGTACTTAAAAAAGCATTGAAAACAGAAGAAAGAAAGAAAGAACAAAAGAAAGAAAGAAAAGAAATTGTCCACATTTGCAGATTATACAATCTTATAAAACTCTACAGACTCTTTAAAAATTGTTAGGATATGAGTTCCTTTTTCTCCATATCATCACCAGCATTTATTTATTATATTTATTTATTGTATTTTTTAAATTGGTGCGTTGTCGCCGGGCGTGGTGGCGCACGCTTGTAATCCCGTGCTTGGGAGGCAGAGACAGGAGGATCGCGCAGGTTCGAAACCAGCAGCTTGCTCTGGCTTAAGAGACCCTGTTTCCAAATAAAAATATAAAAATAGGTCTTGGAGTGTAGCCCGGAGGTAGAAAGGCTTCCAGGAACCCCAGTACCAACCACACACACACAAAAATTGGTGCAGTGTAATTATACACCCTAGCAAGGTTCAGAGTAACTATATATATATATATATATATATATATATATATATATATATATATATATACACATTCATTGTGTTTCCCTCTGGATCCTTCCCCATTATCCTTCCCCAAAAGTAATATTTAAATTGATACAGATAACTTCGGGTATGGACAAAGGATGATTTGAATTGTTTTCATCATCAGATATTCTTTCTTTATTGTTTGTATTTTTGATGATTACCATTCTAACTGAAGTTAGACAAAATCTCAGTGTAGTTCTGGTTTGCATTTCCCTGATTGCTAATGATGTTGAACACTTAAAAATATATTTACTGGCTATTTGTATTTCTTCTTTTGAGAAGCATCTATTCAGTTTAATTGTCCATTTTTGATTGAGTATTTGTTTATTTAGTGTTAAGTCTTTTGAGTTCTTTATATATTCTAGATAATAGTCCTTGGTATCAGAGAAGTATCTCGCAACATTTTCTCCCATTCTGTAAGCTCCCTCTTCAGAATTATATCTCTGAGATACACTCCCAGCCCTTTTATATTTTGAAACAGGATCTTTCTAAGTTGCTGAGGGACTTCACTAAATTGCTGAGATTGTCATCAAATTTGTGGTCCTCCTGTTTCATCCTCCTAAGTACTGGGATTACAGGCATGCACCACCAATCTGGCGTCATCAAATTCCCGATTGTTTAATTTGGACTTTTTGTTATAAAGTTGGACATATACAGTCACCTTGTCTTGGCTACATGCCTTACTTCTGGATACCCATCCCCTGCAGTGTTGGTTTTACCTCCCTGGACCTCCTTTCCTTGTATGTTAGGTCCCAGAGACAGCATACCCAGTACCGCTCGTGACCATTTGTATTTCTGGTCAACACGAAACATATGATATCTATATCAGACTGAAAAGCACACAGCAGTCATTTATAAATTTTCAGGCTTCTGAATCATTAGGAAATAGCCTAGTTTTCATGTCTCGGCACCTTGTCACAATTTTCTTAAAAAGATATGATGTCTTCCCCTACACACGTGATATTTAACAATACCATAAAACAGGTTTGAATCTCTCTGGCTGAGGCTGACTTTGAATAATGCAAAAACTAAATTGGTGAGAATGTCGACTAACGAGATATTTTGTCGATTCATTGATTAAAATTATACAAGAGATTTTTTTTTTTATTCTGGCAAAATCCTATCCTAGCAAAGGCTAAAGCACTATCAGTAACAATTAGCAAACCCTTTAAACTTCCAATTCAATCTAACCAGAAAATACATCCCTTGAATTTACTGGAAAATACTGCTTCTCCTGAGAGCCGGGTACACCATGCTGATGGGGATTTAAGTGACCAATCCTAGAAGCATTCCACACTGCATACAAAATCAGCTTCACAAGCATGCATTTGGGAGTCTTCTTAAAAGTCTGTTAACATTCTCAAGTGGAAAATTATTCTACATTTTAACTCTGTCCTTCAAAAGAAAAAAATTTCTAAAACTATTTTTGTTCTATACACACATCTTTCTTTGGCTTTTGAGAAGTGATGTGTTAGATTCGGTCTGTAGGAAGAAGCTAAGAAAATGCTATACATGTGTCCCACCTCTTGCAAAGTAACACATTGCTACTGAAGGCTGTTGTTTTAGAAGCAATTAGGCAAATTAAGCCTATGGGGATGGTTCCAAGAGGGAGGCTCTGCAAGCCCCAGTTGGCAATGAGAATTTTCACCGAGGAAGGGAACAGCTGATACATGCGAGAAGATACAATTCTGAGCCTGGCTTGGTGGTGCATGCCTAGCATTACAGCGGCAGGGAGGCTGAGGCAGGAAGAGCTCAAGTTCGAGGTCGGCCCGGGCAGTTCAGCGAGACCCTTTCTCATAAAAAAGGACGAGGATGAGGTGGAGCGGCGGCTGCTCAGTGGGTCAGCACTTGCCTCGATGCATCAGACCCTGGCTTTGACTCCCAAACACAATTTGGGAGTGCTATACACAAATAAATCTCTTGCCCCTGGACGGAATACAGTAAAATAAAATGATAATAATTATGTTTTTGAATTGCTGTTTCATCTTTTTCAAAGAGAGGAAGGCATATGATAAAACAGGTCTTCACCCGCTGATGAAGAAACTTAGTATACAGAGAAAAACTGCGACTGATACACGGAAGGAGAGAAAGCTAGGTAAGATTATCTTTGTAAATTGCTATTTCAAAATAATATCTTTGCTAATCCCCGCACTTGGGAGGCGGAGACAGGAGGATCGCGCAGGTCCAAAGCCAGTCTTGCTGGCTTAAGAGACCCTGTTTCCAAATAAAAATATAAAAAAGGTCTGGGAGTGTAGCCTGGAGCTAGAAGGGCTTCCAGGAACCCCAGTACCACCAAAAAATATATAATATCTTCACGTCATAAAGTATACACTTGATCTGTGAATACAACATAGCTGAAGAATAAATATGTAATGAGGATAGTTGGGCTTTTATTTTGAAATTAATCAAATGTGGTTAATTATATGAAATCATCAATGAATTTTAATCGTTCATTTCATATCTGAAGTCAGAGAGAACAGCAGATAATGCAGAAATTTCCCCCTAAAATATTGTGGTAAAGATATATTTACATAGTGTTTGACAGTATTTGACTTAATTTGGAAAATGATATTGGGTTAAAACTGAAAGGACAACTTTTAAAAAAATTATCAGAAATATACTTCCTTTAAGAACTCACAGCACTCGCCACTGTTCATTTTATTAGCACTACTGTTTGTATCTAAGTCTCTACAAGCAAAGACAGAATATATTCCGAAACGCTGCGTCTCCTTTCTTTCCTTGAAGTCATGAGGGAATGGAATGCTTCTATCAAGCAGATCCCGTGGCTGGAGAGCACTAAAGACAATGGCATGCCTGGCTCCACGTGACCTGGACACCGAGGCCCGCGGCGGCAAAGCAGAGAGTGAGACCTCGCTCGGCTCCTCTGAAAAACTGGCCTTTCCTCAGGCAGTGCTCACGGCTCAGCCGTTCTGTGACGCAATCTGCATCACTGCTAGCTCACCACAGTAACTGGTGGGCCAGCAGGAGACACAAAAGATTCTTTTATACCCAAGACACATAAGAAACTACATTGTTTGCTTTTCTGCAATATCTAGTAAGGCTGGTTCACTCAGGGGAGGAAATAAATATTCCGAAGAGAACAGAATGTGTTCTATCAGACTTTCGCTTTAGGATATAAGGTTCCAAATTCAGCTGTTTCAGAGTCACCTAAGCATATTGAAAAATAAAATGGGCCAGGAATGGTGGCGCACATCTGTAATCCCAGTACTTAAGAGGCTGAGAAAGAAGGATCACAGGTTTGAGGACAGCCTCAGCATGTAGTGAGACTCTCATCAACCTAGTGAGACCCTGTTTCAAAACAAAGAGATGGGGTATAGTTCTGAGACAGAATGCCCCTGGGTCCAATTCCCAGTAACACACATACACGCATGCGCATGCACACGTACACACACACACACACACACACACACACACACACACACACATTATTGGGCTCCATTCCAAACCTTAGATCAAAATCTCTGCATTAAAATATTAAAATAAAATAATAAAAACTCTATCCTACTGCTGAGGACCCCATCTGCCCAGGCCTGCAGGTTGCTCTTCTCAGGGCAGTGCTGGGGTGACTTAGGCTACACATCAGCGCCGTCCCTGAGCCATTACTCACGTGTAAACCTTAAGAACGAAGTCCTTCTCTTCCTTTAATTCAGTGAGCGACTGCAGGACGTCCAGTATGCTCAGGACGGCACAGCCGTACGGTCGCCGGTAGTGCAGGTGAGCAGGACCCTTCTTGGAGTCGTTCAAGAGCATCCGGCCTTTGGACACAGCAGAGAGTACCAGTCAGAGTGAGGATGCGTGCTCCCCGCACCCGCTGACTGTCACTCAGGAGGCCGAGCTACGGGTGCCTAAGAGAGCCTCTATGCAGGAGGAGCCGTCGAGGAGGTTAAGGGAGGAACCAGGGAGCAGGCCTCCTGCCCAGGCTCTTCTCCCGCACCATCCTCACCGCCGGCCAGGCGTCCTTAGCATCTGTGTCTAACGCAGCACCACCTCTCATCTTCCTTAAGCCTATGAGGAGGAGAGTGACTTCACGAAGTTCTTAACGTATCACTGTGCTAACAGATTTAAACTTGAAGGCATGTTAAGCACAGAAATTTAATATTTTTTTCTGCTGGGTATACACTATGTGTGCATAAAAAGGGAGGACGTGGTACTTCCAAGCAAAGTCTGCTGCCAAGGTGCTGGGGAAGCACTATGGGGCGAGAGCGGCCTCCGGAGGGGCGGCTCACTTTCCTGTTTGCCAAGGCTGTGCTGACAGCGGTGGCAAGGACGCCTGCGATGCTGCCGCAGAGACTTCGTTAGGTTGTCGTTATTAATGGTTGTTTAATTGGCAAGGAATTTTAAAAGGTTATTTGACACAGCGCACACAGTATGCTATAACCCAAACTCTGAGGGAAGCCCGTTCAGTCACAACTTTAAGAGTTATATCATGAACTCATGGCAAAGCTAGAGCGCCAGGGCAGAAGGGTAGGAAGAGCTAGTCCTTAGCTGGGGTGGGAGCGATGCCTCCCTTCCTCGGAGTGAGGACGATAATTCTGTGGAAAATGACAGAGACACACAATTCTGGCCAAAAACTACAACCGAGGGCATGCACCAGCTGCACCTGCTGAGGGGAGGTGGGCACAGGCAGGGCGCTGTGGCGGAGATAATGTCTCAAAGCCGAGAGTTGAGCAGGAGTGGGTTCAACAGCAAATATGGAGGAGGTTTCAAGTGAGAAAATAAAAGTGCATCCATTTCTATCAGACCCAGCCTCGGTGGCAGCTGAGCTTAAAGGACAGCTGCAGAAAGGGTTGGGTCTAATCCTGAGGACCGAAATAGGAGAAGAGAACCGGGAGGACACAAAACGCATGCACGGGTGGGGCCGACGTGGGTCAGGCGGACAGTACCTATTCGGATCACGTGGGCAACTATATACAGATCCCTCTTCATGTCTTTGCTGCTCAGATCCTAAGAAAAGAAAAACAGGGAGTCACGCAAGGAATATACAGGAAATAATTAAAATTTCATTTTGAACCTGATGTGCTTTGCTTTTGGTATATGCTACAGCGGGGGAGGAGGATTACAACGGCCACATTCTGTACGATGCCTCTGGTGTGAGTCTGGACACCTCATAGGCCTTTGGAAGTTGTTTTTATTTTGTTTGCAAGTAGTTTTCCAGAGCTTATAGACCACCCAGCAAATCAAATATCCACCCGAGTTTCCACACTGGAAAGCTTCATGTCTTAGCTCATGTTTATGCTATCATCCTGTAAAAACTTTCTGAAACAAAATAAATATGCAGTGCAAAGAACGGAATATCAAAACATAACGACTGGAAAGTTTATTCTCTAATTTTACATTTATTCCACTGTCCACAAATATTATACACTGGAAATATTCCCTTTAAAAATTAATTTGGTTGCCAGGCGTGGTGGGCACGCTTGTCATCCCCGCGCTTGGGAGGCGGAGACAGGAGGAGGGCGCAGGTTCGAAGCCAGCCGCGCTGGCTTAAGAGACCCTGTTTCCAAATAAAAAAAAAATATAAAAATAGGTCTGGGAGTGTAGCCTGGAGGTAGAAGGGCTTCCAGGAACCCCAGTACCCCAAAAAATAAAAATAAAAATGTATAAATAAATATATAAATAAATAATATATATAAATAAATAAATATATATATATATATAAAATAGGTCTGGGAGTGTAGCCCGGAGGTAGAAGGGCTTCCAGGAACCCCAGTACCCCCCCCCAAATTATTTTGGTCTTAGTAAAACTTTGATAATTTATGTTTCTAAATTTCACTTTTATCATTTGTAATAAATTACAAAGTTGAAAATAATTTTATTGGAAATATTTAAGGGCTCCTTTTATTTTTTTTTTTTTTAGTTCTAGAGATTAAAACGAGGGACACTTTATTAGTGAGCTATATCCCAGTCATTTTTATTTTTTATTTTGAGACAGTGTCTCACTAAGTTGCTGAGGCTGACCTCACACTTGCAATCCTTCTGCCTCAGCCTCTTGAGACACAGGGATTATAGTTGTGTGCCGCCACATCTGGCTTAAGAGCTTTCTTTAAATAAATAAGATCCAGACAAGAAATGTTTCAAATTAAGGAATTATAAATATCATTCTTATATAAGTATGTTTAGAACACATTTGTTTAAATGGTACTGGGCATTGAACCCAGGGACATGCTACCTCTGAGTTACACCCCCCTAGTCCTGTTTTATATTTTATTTATTTATTTATTTTGGTGGTACTGGGGATGGAACCCAGGGGCTTTCTACCTCTGGTCTATACTCCCAGACCTTTTTCTATTTTATTTGGAAACAGGGTCTCACTAAGTTGCTGAGAGCCTCACTAAGTAGCTGAGGCTGGCTTCGAACCTGAGTGACCCTCCTGTCTCAGCCTCCCAAGCGCGGGGATTACAAGCGTGAGCTACCACGCCCGGCTTCTATTTTATTTTTTATTTTAAAACAGGGTCTCACTATGTTGCTTGTGAGGGTCTTGATAAGTTGCTAAGGCTGGCCACGAAAACTGATCCTCCTATCTCAGCCTCTGAAATACTGGGATTACTAGTGTGTGCTAAGTATTGAAACCAGGTGTGTTCTAACACTAAAATCCACGCACAGTCCTCTTATTTTTTGAAAGAGGACCTCACTAATTTGCTAAGGCTGGCCTTGAATTTGTTATCCTCTTGTCTTGGCCTCCCAGGCGCCGGGATTTCAGGCATGCATCACTGCACCCAGCTAGAACAAAATGTTTTAGCGTGTTTGTTTACTTCTATTTTAGTCAATACAGTTTATCTGAAGTAATACAACTTCCTTTAATATATTCAGTTTCAGATTGAATTCTCTGCAAATTCAATTTTCAGCAGGCATGAACTTGCTGCCCATTTCCAGCCATGACTGATTTTGTGATGATTAATGTACCTTTGTCCTTAGTGGGGCAGGCCCCCATGATGTCCCTTTTGCTTCTAGGAATGAATGGGTCCCTTAATTTCCTTTCCTTTCTGTCTTTTGATTGGCCCCAGATGCTTGGCTCTTCAGTAAGAGCAGGACGAAGGGCAGTCAGGGCTTGGAGTGCCACAGAGATCCGCACTCACTGCGTTGCTTGGTTTTTATACCTTGCATGATACGATCATGCCTACATGATTAGCAGGAGGGCAGGGCTGGCAGGGCGCCCCGGCAGGGCACCAGCTCCCTCCCCAGTGCTGGGCTATGCTTGCCCTCCCCTCACCCCAGCCCTGCACGGTCACATGACCCTAAACACATGAAAGACAGAGAGACATCAAAAAATAATAGAGCTGGGTGTGGTGGCGGCCTGTGAGCCCAGGGCTTGGAGTCTGAGTCTGGAGGATCACAGGTTTGAGGACAGCCTCAGCAATTTAGTGAGACACTGTTTCAAAATAAATGAAAAATAAAGAAACGATGGGGGTATAGTCCTTAGCAGAATGCCGCTGGGTTCAATCTCCAGGACAAAAACAAAAGTGAAGTGGTTAACTAATGCTCTCTAGATGCTAGAATATTTTGTCAGGTTCTTAAAATCATAAAATATGCTTACAGGGAAATAGGTTACAAAACAGTTTAACATAATTGGTATCCCCTGGAATCACAGATATATTTTTACACGAAAACTCTCTCTTAATATTAAAAAAAAGATGTTTCAGGCTCCATTTTGCTAATTTCTCTCATTTAAAATGGTATTTATAATGATAGTCTCCAAATAGCACTGTGCTTTGATACTTATTAATATGGTTATTAAATAACAAATAGAAATAGAAAAACAGGTTACCAGTTTTTACTCTATATCACATTTATTTGTATTTTTATCATTCAGTCTCACTAGCAAAAGTACTGCTATTTCAACATAATATTTTTTTCATATTGAGTGTATGGATAATGAAAGTTTAATAAAATTTGAATTTTTCCCTCCCAAAGGGTTTTATTGATAACTTGAGGGTAGAGTTATCATTTTAAAGTAATTTTGTGATTAAAATATCTCTAATCCTGAAGGATATAAAAAGGTTTGATATGTTTCAAAATGAAATGATTTCTTTTATATAGCCTAGATTGTGTTAGTCCAAACTATCAAATGACTAGTACAATTATCAAATCAAATATATCTAGCCAATTCAAACCAGTTACCAGTGATTATCAAATATTAATCAGAAGCCAGGCGTGGTGGCACACGCTTGTAGTCCCTGCACTTGGGAGGCAGAGACAGGAGGATCTCACAGGTTCGAAACCAGCCTCAGCTGGTTTAAGAGACCCTGTTTCCAAATAAAATATAAAATAGGTCTGAGAGTATAGCCCGGAGGTAGAAGGCCCCTGGGTTCCATCCCCAGCACCACCAAAAAGTATATATATATATATATATCAGAAAGGCTGTATACAAAAACACTGGACTTCTTCTCCCTTAGCTCTGGTTGAGTAGACAAAAAGAAAAAGCCTTCTATACACACACACACACACACACACACACACACACATTTTTCCAAGTGTCAAGACTGTCTTATAATTGCTATCTGGACCTCTCAGGGGTATTTACTGGAGATCATTAAAAAGAAGACAGTAATACTTAGTATGAGGAAGTCTTTTAAGTAAAGCTATTATTGGTGAGGTCCACATAATTTCGGTGTGTGAGTTCACTTATTAAATGCATGTCTGAACACAGTTACCATAAAATTATTAGACGTATACTCCTCAAGACTAAGTACCAAGTGTGGCTATGCCTGCTAAAATATAAAGACCTATCAATCCAAGATGAGAAGAGGGTGACACGCTCGCCGATGATCTACTGAGCAGGACTCACGTTCTCACTAAGATGTGCTCACTGACCAGACCCTCCAGTCCTCCATAAGCGGGGCTGGCTGCTCGCTAGCCAGTGGGGAGAGGAGGGAGCGAGGGAGGGAGGAGTCTGTCTCAGGGCCCAGGGCCTCGGTCACTCATGCTCAGCGTGAGACGTGGAAACGTGAGGTCTTCTTTGGGCCTAGGCTACTCTCTTTCTATAGAGATACTGAGATTTATAGATAGAAAATAAAGCAAACTTACTCATATTTAAGCTGCATAAAAGGAGAAATATTATATAATGTTATTACAAGTAATAAGGCTAGAACTCTAAGAAATTGCTACTAAAATCCTGTTTTCAACGTGAAAGCATCTAAATTAATGTACAAAATATAATGTCAACGAATGCAGGGAAAACAGCGTGAGTTCATTTTGAACTGGTCACTCAGGCATAATCGCACACATTGTTATGTAACAATAGTTATGGAGACCTGAGTATCTGCCCCACACTGTGTGAGGTGCTAAATGTGGAGTAATGAGCAGTTCACACAGACGCACTCACACACACACACACACAGTGGCTATCACCAAAGCCGGCGCACTCCTCACTCATGCACTGGCTATTCATGTCAGTGGGAAACCCTTCTTGGATAAAAATCTTCCTTCACAGGAAACCCTAAAATCTAGCAAGGTCAGAAAAAAAAAGGCTTCAAAGAGAGCCAGGTTGGAGCCGGGCGTGGTGGCACACACTCGTAATCCCAGCACTTGGGAGGCTGAGACAGGAGGATCGCACAGGTTTGAAGCCAGCCTCAGCTACTTAGTGAGGCTCTCAGCAACCTAGTGAGACCCTGTTCCCAAATAAAATATAAAAAAATAGGTCTAGGAGTATAGCCTGGATGTAGAAAGCCCCTGGTTTCCACCCTCCTCCCATACCACCAAAGAGAGAGAGAGAGAGAGAGAGAGAGAGAGAGAGAGCCAGGTTGTACTCTGGTTACTGTGACGTCACGGGACTCTGAAGTCCTCTAGGAACCTGCAGAATGCTCGGTTTGCAGGGTCCCTTTCTCCTGGCCCCAGGGTGACCTAAGAAGCCACCACCAGCCACAGCATTGCATTCCCTTGCCTTTACGCTGAGACGCTGCCGCACGTATCCCAGTCTGGAAAACTCCTTTAGCTCACAGGACTAACCCAAATCTTTTTTGTTTGTTTGTTTTTTTGGTGGTACTGGGGTTCCTGGAAGCCCATCTACCTCCGGGCTACACTCCCAGACCTATTTTTTTATATTTTGAAACAGGGTCTCCTAAGCCAGCGTGGCTGGCTTTGAACCTGCGTGATCCTCCTGTCTCCACCTCCCAAGCGCGGGGATTACAAGCGTGCGCCACCACGCCCGGCTAACCCAAATCTTAAACAACGAGAAAACTATTTCTGCCAAAATTATTATTTCATAAAGCTTAAAGTAAAACATGAAAGTTCTGACCAAGCTAGTCTTGCTCAAAAATCACATGTGCTTTGTAAAAATTCCTCAAATCATGTTTGAGACCATATTTTTAAAAAAAACCAGGCGCCTTCCCCTCGTGGCAGAAGAGCAGCACATCATGAGAGTTACATGCATCTTTGATTTGTAAAGTTGGAGCTACAGCTTTGGCCTCTAGGCCCATATATATAATTAAAATGCTAAATGAAATTCCTGACTCACTGTAATTACATCCGAGTATCATCATAATTAAGTTCATTTTTCAAGAGGCACGGACTGCACTCAACATATTTAAGAATCTAAGGATAGCACATGCAAAAAACTGTTTCCACAAAGCCAAGAAAGGCGTCAACAGTTCCTCTCGCTGCCTTCCCAGATAGTAATAGAGTGAAGGCCTACGGAAGCCTCTTAGGGGGGTCGAGACGTTCTAGGCAGACATTCCAGACACAGAACTCCCAGTGTTCAGCACCCGCGCTTCAGAAACTCCTATCCAACGGTCTAAACTAAATCCCATAAACGAGAATCCGGGTTTTTCCCTTTTGTATTCTATTGGGAAGAGTCACTGGTCTCCCCAGGTTAACCGTGGCATCCCCTCGTCATCCTCAAGTCTGTCCTTCCTGCAGCATCTCCTCAGCCTGAAGGGCTGGCTCAGGGGTGCACGGAGCGCTACTCCGGCTTTGTCAGGCCTGTAACGCTGTGTGTACATCCGAGCCTTTTCAGTCAGGCCGTTCTTGTGAGAGTGGTTTCTGATTCTGTGATAACATCATCTGACATTTCAAAAGATGAAGTTGTGATAAATGAAGTCGGGTTAACAAACGTAATTTTATCTCACATCTCCTGATACTACGATTTGTATTTAAGGGGAACAGCATAAACTTCAAGATCTCTACACCTATCAATCACGCGCCACGCTACGCTCTGGCTCGGAGGCCATCGCCCTCCTAAGTGCAAGGAGGCTTGGTGTAGCTCAGCACTCCGAAACAGAACAAAGAACCCATGGCAGTCAGCACTGGGTCAGTCAACACTCGTTAATTCTCCTGTTTCAGTCTCCCACGTACTGTGATTACAGGTATGTGCCACCACGCCCGGCTGGTCTAGCGATTTTCAGTAAGCAAATTATCATACCTTCTCTGAGTTGAGGCCTCCATGACTGCAGACACCACGAACAGTCTGGTTTTTCAGGGAACAAAACCCTAATGTATAGATGCCAGCAGAAAAGATCCTCCATTTGGCATTTGAAAGAGGACTACTTCCTTTTTTTTCTCCTTATATGAACTTACTAACAGACTGCTAAGATATAGCTTTGGCGGATCCTTTTCAAAGGAATTATACTTAAACATCAAGATTAATTCCCAATGAGCTTGGATAAGAACAATAAGATGGACGTATACAATATATATCAGCAAAGCATACTCAGTTATATCTCTTTAGTAAAAATATAAACACCAGGCCGGGCGTGGTGGCACACGCTTGTAATCCCCACGCTTGGGAGGCGGAGACAGGAGGATCGCGCTGGTTCGGAGCCAGCCTCGCTGGCTTAAGAGACCCTGTTTCCAAATAAAAAAAATATAAAATAGGTCTGGGAGTGTAGCCCGGAGGGAGAAGGGCTTCCGGGAACCCCAGTACCACCAAATAAATAAATAAATAAATAAATAAAACGCCATAGGTATTTCAGTTCTCCACAAATATTTCACTAAAGTCAGATAAAAACACGAATCAAGTTCTCTTCTCCTCTGTGGGCCCAATAAAAGCAAACGCTCGTCTCCAGGGTGACGAGCCGCACAGAGGGCCCAGTTAGAGTCCAGAAGCAAAGGGCCGGGCAGCCCGCACGTACCGTGAAAAGGGCGCACATCCGCTCCGTCTTCTCCGGGTTCCTGGGCCCGCCGCTCTTGTTCAGTCTCACCAGAAACCGCTCACTGAAACGCAGGAAACAGACAGAAAAGGTAAGCAACACCCACTCCAGGACAAATTCAAGGCCCAGGGAGCAGAACCCTGAGCACTTACCGCAGCTGCCACGACAGAGGGCCGAAGCCATGCGTCTGCTGGTGGGCACCGCCTGTCGTGGCAGGCGTGCTGCCTGCCGCTCCCGGCCTGGAGGCTGTGTCCTCTCTGAGGGCAGCCACGAGGACTCTGTCTCATATTTCTCCCCAATCCCCCAAAGCTGGCATAAAGCCAAGTCAATGACCAAGCTTCTAAATTCCTTGATGTGAGCACTCAGATGACCGTAAGTAAAAATATTTATTACTCAAGAACTAAAAGAATCTACATTAGCAATTTAGGTCTTCTTCTATATAAAACTCTGAAGAATCGATGTTAGGACTAAGGGGGAAAATTGGGGAAATTTATAAATATTTATAATTTTTTTTTGCAGGTCTGGGGATGGAACCCAGGGGCATTTGACCTCCAAGCTATACTTTCTTTCTTTCTTTCTTTCTTTCTTTCTTTCTTTCTTTCTTTCTTTCTTTCTTCCTTCCTTCCTTCCTTCCTTCCTTCCCTCCTTTCTTTCTTCTTTCTTTCTTTTTTAGTGGTACTGGGGTTCCTGGAAACCCTTCTACTGCCAGGCTACACTCTAGGGTCTCTTAAGTGAGAGCAGCTGGCTTCGAACCTGCACAATCCTGTCTCCGCCTCCAAAGCGTGGGGATTACAAGGGTGTGCCACCACACCCGGTTTATTCTTTAATTTGAAACATGGTCTCCCTAAGTTGCAGAGGGCCTCACTAAGTACCTGGAGCTGTCTGTGAACCGTGATCCTGCCGGCTCAGCCTCCTGAATGTTGGGATTACAAGTGCGTGCCACCACGCCCAGCTGTGTTTTACGAAAAAGAGGCACTAAATTTTATTTTTTTTTTAGGTACTGGGGATGGAGCCCAGGGGCATCCTACCCCCAAGCTACACCCCCAGCCCTATTTTTTAGACTTTATTTTGAAACAGGGTCTCACTGATTTGCAGAGGGCCTCACTAAATAGCTGAGGCTGTCCACAAACCACGATCCTCCTGTCTCAGCCTCCCAAATGCTGGGATGACAAGCGTGAGCCACCATGCCTGGCTGGCAATAAATATTTTATTCCTCAAATAACACAGATAATTTCTGAAGGAAATAATTCGGAAGGTCTAATTATTGTATAAAATAATTTCTGAAGGTCTAGTTATTCGATGGAAATAAAAATAGCACCTGCGATATTTGGGGAAAAAATCTCTCTGTGTTCCCATTTCCTTCCGGTCCCTACCCAGAATCCCATTCGCATCTCTTCATCCTACGGCTCCCTCCCAACTGTAACAGGGAAACTGAGTCATGATAAAGACAAGCACGTGATTCTCGTGTCCCCAGCCATGCGACACAGTTTTATTAGTTTGTTCATGTATTCACTTGTTTATTTAGTGACCAAAACACCATTAAGTTCTATGTACTAACCACAGACTATGATGTGAACAGAACATAGACATTTTTCTTCCTAGAGCTTATGGTTCTGGTTGGCAGTGAGATGCTGGTGCAGTGAACAGACAGAGCTCTGAAAGAGGAGGGAGGCATCCACATTGCCAAGGCCACCGAGAGCACGTCAGGACTGCTCTGGTGAAATGGTGTAGAAAGATACCAGTGTAGCCGGGCGTGGTGGCGCATGTCTGTAATCCCAGTACTGGCGAGGCTGAGACAGGTAGATCACAGGTTCGGAGCCAGCCTCGGCTGCATACTGAGGCTCTCAGCGACTCAGTGAGACCCTGTTTCCAAGTAAAGAATAAAACATAGGGCTGGGGGCGTGGCTTGAAGGTAGAATGCCCCTGGGTTCCATCCCCAGTACTGAAAAAAAAAAAAAAACAGTATAAGGAGGAAGAAATTAAGGGCCATACTTGAAGAAATGGTAGATCAGTTAGGGATGGTGGCGCACACTTGTAATCCCCGCGCTTGGGAGGCCGAGACAGGAGGATCACACGGGTTTGAAGCCAGCCTCAGCTACTTAGTGAGACCCTGTTTCTAAATTAAAAAAAAAATAAAAAGGGCTGGAGTGGAGATAGAATTTCCCTGGTTCAATTCCTCATATCAAAATAGACAAACAAATAAATAAATGTATATCAGAGGAACCCACAATATCATAGCAACGTCCCAAGAGTGAATTAACACTCAGTTTCTGCAGCGGGAAACTTAAGTGGGAAGACCGTAGGAAACACTTGCAGGAGACAACAGAGCCAGCAAGCAGCTGAAATGAAAACTGCTGGGTTCTAGGACAGAGACAGCTGATGACAGCAGTCGGTGGCGGCAGTGCCAGGCGGGCAGCGGCTCAGGGGAGGAGAGGCTCCTCTCCGACAGGCCGGAGGAAACTCCCCAGAGTTTAAGAAAGACGGACACTACTGTCCATAGAATTTGCAGTCTGAGCAGACAGAAAGCACCGTGAGGTGCAGGCGAGAACTGTGATCCTCTCCAGTGGAGACAGTGACGTGAGGAGGCTGAGACAGCTTACGAAGGCCATCTGGACTTCCCAGTCAGGAAACAGGAATCCCTGACATTTACCTCTGTTTTCCATACTTTGTTATTTGTTGTTGTTGTTGTTGTTCTTGGTATACTTGGTTTTGAATACCCAAGGCCAAATAGCCTGTACTCTTTGACCCACTGGACTAGTGGGTGCCTGTGTTGTGAGTTGATCTGCTTGTAAGAGTGAACTGTAAGCCGGGCGCGGTGGGCACGCTTCTAATCCCCGCATTCGGGAGGCTGAGACTGGAGGATCGCGGTTCGCGGCCAGCCTCAGCTCCTTAGTGAGACCCTCTGCAACTCAATGAGACCCTGTTTCAAATAAAGAATAAAAAATAGGGCAGGGGTGTAGCTCGGAGGTAGAATGCCCCTGGGTTCCATCCAAAAAGAAAGAAAGAAAGAAAGAAAAGAAGATCATGATAAGTACTGTCAAAGAGGATAAAACTGGACTGCCACGCACTGCTGTGGGGTATCAAATGATGCAGCTACTCTGGGAAAATGCTGGCAGTTTCTCAAAAAGTTAAACATAGTTACCATATGACCCATTAATTCTACTCCTAGTTATATAACCAAGAGGAAGGAAAACATATGGTCACACAAAAACTTGCATATGAACGTTCATAGGAGGTAAAAGCCCAAAGCATCCGCCCGTCAACTGCGGAGTAAAGAATGAGGGAGGTAGAGCCATGTAATAAAGAGTAATTCCGTCATTAAAGGATGGAACACTGCCACATGCTGAAACCTGCATGGACCTCGACAGCTAAATGACGGGGCCGGTCACAGAAGACCACACCCTGTGTCAGTCTGCCTTCACGAGATGTCCAGAAGCAGCAGTCTAGACACGGGAAGCAGGCTGATGATCGGGAGGACTGGGAGTCTGGAGGCAACGGGGCGACTGTCAAAGGGCCTGGAATAGGCCGGGCGCGGTGGGCACCCTTGTGATCCCAGTACTCGGGAGGCTGAGACAGGAGGATCACAGGTTCACGACCAGCCTCAGCTCCTTAGTGAGGCCCTCTGCAACTTAGTGAGAACCTGTTTCAAAATAAAGAATAATAAAAAAAATAGGTCTGGGGGTACATAGCTTGGAGGAAGAATGCCCCTGGGTTCAACCCCTGGTACTGAAAAAAAAAAAAAAAAAAGAAAAGAAAAAGGCTGGCGATAAAAACATTCTAAATGGATTACAATGGTTATATAATTATTTAAGTCCTAAAACTGGAAATCCCTTGAATTGTACTCTTTCGATGGGTGAATTCCAGTGTATGTGATTTTATCTCCTAAAGTGGTTCCAACAAACACCACCACAAACCCTCTTCGGCTTACGCAATCTCAGGTGACAGGCAAAATGTCTCCCCGTCCTCCCAGGCATTTTGTGGAACACTTGGCCTACTTTTACTTTAGCTAGGCCTATTTTTATTTTTCTCATCTTCCACGAGCCTTTCTTGGTTACTACTTTCCACACACACACTGGTCTCCTAGATACAGATTTACAAGTTTCTTGAAGTGCCAAGTTTCCTCTTGCTTTAGGCTTTCCGAGAGCGCTGGAGCGGCCCGGCTCGCCGCCCTCTCTCTCCAGAGCGCCGGAGCGGCCCGGCTCGCCGCCCTCTCGGTCCGAGCCGCTGGCTTCCTGTCATCCTTCAGGTCCTAGAGCAAATGGCAGCTTCTCAGAGAAGCCAGCTCTGACGACCTCGGCAAGAGAACGCCCCCCATTCCTTAGTCTCATCTTGAGAGCGTCTGGCATCAACTATTTTCTTCCTGCGTCTGTTACACTTCTCTTGTACAAAGAAGCAGCTGTGTCCGGGCAAGACCACGGATTCACTGTTTTCCAAGCACTTCCAAGAGCCTGGCCTATGACAGGTGTTAGGTAAATGTTGAATGAACAAAGGTGGACACTTCCTCAAGGTCACCACAACTGGACGAATAGCGTTCTATGCAGAAACACCCGCGAGTCAGGAGGACAAAACAAGCTACGACTGCTACAAACCAACCCTGTAACTGGGTGCCCGAGGACTCAGAAGCACCACGCACACTGTTACGGACGCCACTTCCAGCTGCTCACCAACATCCGCTAAGCCGGCTTCTTCCCGGGTGCGTAGCTAGACTACACCCTTGGCTGCCCTTACAATTGGGCGAAGCTACGTGCCTGAGTTTGAGACACTGGAATGAGCCGTGCACAACCTCTAGGCCTACCCCCGACAACCTCACGTATGCGCCTCTCCTTTCTGCCTCCAGCTACCTGAGGAAGAGGTGATCTTACGGGACAGCCATGCGGCCATGTCTTGGTGACGGAAGAGAATCTTGTCTTGGTCCATGGATGACTGTACGGATGGTAGCAACCCTAACAAATCAAGACAGGCCCAACCAGTGCTGTCTCAAAAGCATGAGGTATATTTTTATTGAGTTTGAGAGATTATTCTTTTTTTCCTTTCAGATTTACTTAGGAGGGAAACTTTGCTTGTTTTTCTTTAAAGGTTTTTATTTTTTAAATTATACATACTGGGAGTGCAGTGTGATAACTGGATGCACGTATACAAGGTGTACTGATCAAACTACAGTGATGAGAATTTTCACCTTATTTCTGTACGTGTGTGTGTGTGTGTGTGTGTGTGTGTGTGTTTTACTGGAGTTTGAACCAAGGAGTTTTCTATCTCTAAGCTATGCCCCCAGCCCTATTTCATTTTTTATTTTTGAAACAGGGTCTCACTAAGTTACCATGCGCTGGCCTTGAACCTGTGGTCCTCCTGCCTCAGCCTCCCAAGCACTGAGATTACAGATGTGTTTTGTGTTTTATACATTTACCTATTTGTTATCACAGTTGATATATCTTAACTAATATGAATCCCATGCATATAACAATTACCGAGTTAGCTGTTACCTTGGTGATAATCTTCAAGGATACATGAGCATAAAAGCAATTTTAGGAAGTCTATATTTTTTCAAGAGACTAGCAATGCTTCTGTCTCCTCTCTGGAAGGAAGGCGTCCCACGGCTCTCATCGTCACGTTCCCACTCTGTGCATCTTCCAAGAGCAGACATCTGCCAAGCAGGCTGCCGTTTGGAGCGGCCCTCAGAGAGAAGTGCCGTAGGGCCGGGCCGTACGAAGCTCCGCCACGAAGGCAAAGGGGTGGCGAGGCGATCGCTGGGCGAGGCGCCTGCGGCCTCTCTGCACCCAGTGGCGCCTCTTCCCCTCGGCAGCGGGAGGGGGTCCCTGCGGTCATGTCTCAGCGAGTCCTTGAGCCTCATAGTTTCGCCTTTCATGCTTCTCTCTCTCTCTCTCTTTCTTTCTTTTTTCGGTACTGGGGATGGAACCCAGGAGCATTCGACCTCCAAGCTACACCCCAGCCCTATTTTTTATTCTGTATTTCGAAACAGGGTCTCACTGAGTTGCAGAGGGCCTAAGTAGCTGAGGCTGTCCGCGAACCGCGATCCTCCGGGTGAGTGCTGGGATGACCAGCGCGCCCACGCCCGGCCCCGTGCTTCTGGTTTTATCTGCTCCATGACTTGTGGAATTCAAAATGACTTTTCATTTCAGAGTCCTCTAGGCATACATCTAATTATTTTCTGTTTTTCTAAGTCTCCAATGTGTATGAAAAATAAATGCACTTTTCCATTAACATTCAAACCATTTGAAGACAAATATCTATCCAGTGTTCTCAAGATCTCAGCAACAGTTATTTTGTTTTGCAGAGAAGTGATCAAATATTGTTGGCAACTCCACAGTGAACACAGGCAGGGTCACCTGCAGGACTTCTGAGGCTTCACATGTTGGGTGGGGACATCGGCTCCCGCTGCTCACTCCGTGAGAGGCAGTAGTCTACAGGTACACAATCTGATAGATGCTAATTGAATCTACTCAACAACGAGCCACAGCAACTACTCGTGTTCTCCAAAGACAGAAAAAGAACTGTGGCCAAACGCGTCGCATTTCCTAAGATTTTATAAACACCCACACCTCTCCGTAAGAGCAAGAGTTCATCTTTCTCTTAAACAATGCGGACCCTCTGATTTGCTGTCCGATCTCTTCTAAAAGAAAAAGAGATGGCGCCGGGCGTGGTGGCGCACGCTTGTCATCCCCGCGCTTGGGAGGCGGAGACAGGAGGATCGCGCAGGTTTGAAGCCAGCCGTGCTGGCTTAAGAGACCCTGTTTCCAAATAAAATATAAAAATAGGTCTGGGAGTGTGGCCTGGAGGTAGAAGGGTTTCCGGGAACCCCAGTACCACAAAAAAAAAAAAAAAAAGAAAAGAAAAAGAAAAAAGAAAAAAGAAAGAAAAGGAGATGGCTAACACTCTTTATTAAGCTGTTATAAGAGGACTAGTCTGTATTTACTTGTCTTCATAAGGGTAAACTGTGGACATATATGAAATTACATTAATTTCATATTATTAAGCAAGGTGGTTTTTTTTTTTTTTTTGGTGGTACTGGGGGTGGAACCCAGGGGCTTTCTATCCGTGGGGTATACTCCCAGACGCATTTTATACTTTATTTGGAAACAGGGTCTCACTAAGTTTCTGAGAGCCTCACTCAGTAGCTGAGGCTGGCTTCGAACCCGTGCGATCCTCCTGTCTCAGCCTCCCAAGCGCGGGGATTACAAGCGTGCGCCACCACGCCCGGCACAAGTTCTTATAAGTGAGTTCCATAACTTGAATCTCTCTGAATTTTAAGAGCATTGCCTTTCTGAGTGTTATAGTTCCTGGGTGGCACCGCATTTCATACAGTTCTCCATCGACAGCAACTCACGCGTCCGCGCAGCAAAGGGCTGACGAGTGCCAGGGAGTGCCAGGCTGTGTCAGCCACGAGCAGAGGCGGAGGCGGAGTTTCTGATCCTCATGGAGAGTCTTTCCTTCACACTCTGTTTTGGAAATAAAGGCAGTTTCCTCAAATAAAATCAGAGGAATTCCCCCACCTCTTCCCATTTCATCTTTATGATTCTCGTTTGGTATCCCTGGAGGTGGATGCCAACTACTTAGCCTCTCTCTCATGACAACCTGCCAGGTGCTTGGAAACAGGCAGGTAGTCCCGAGGTTATACGATACTGCACAGCCCAGCCGATCAGGAGATCTAATATGCCCGCACAGATTCGTCTCCCAGCTTAGATCATTTGCCTTTATTTCTCAAGTTCTTCAAGTTTTCCCACTTGGTTTTAAAGCCTGGAGAGCAGAAGTGTACAACAGTTTCGTGAAGGCAGACTAGGGTCCAGGGTGATGGCCGCCACGTTTATATTCAGCACCAGCTCCCCTCTTTCAACAAAACCTCACTTTGTTCCCCAACGTGAGAGAACTTAGAAAGATGGAGTGCCTTGACCGAGTCAGCGCGGCAGGAATCCTCCCCGCGCAGGCCCCCATCGAGCCACCACTCGCCCCCGACACCGCGCGGGCGGGCGCCCAGGACCACGTCCGCACCGCCGACACAACTGAGGGCTCTCCTGGCCTCCCACCCTCCTCTTTATTCTTTCATTTGACATTCAGTTTTTCGGAATCTGAGCTGATGTTGATGATATAAAAATGAAACAGTGTCTCTCCTGAAGGTTCTAAGTCTAGTGGGACAGAGACACAGAGACACAAAAAATCACAGCACAATGTAAAACGCTTTAACTGTATGGAGAGGGTTTGACAGACTATGTGGGAGGAGGCTGCTGCCTAAGAGGCACTGGAACAGGTTCTTGGAAGAGTGCTAGGCTTCTGCCACTTGGGCAGGGAAGAAGAGGATCTGGAGTCTGAAGTAGCTTGTCACCTGGGGAAAAGTTCACGGCACGAGTTAAGAAGGTACTTCAGGCTGGGTGTGGTAGCACATGCCTGTAATCCCAGTACTTGTGAGGCTGAGACAGGAGGATCGCAGGTTTGAGGCCAGCGTCAGCAAATGAGTGAGACCCTACTTCAACATAAATGATGGAGAATTCCCCTGGGTGTTCAAGCCCTTGTATCTATCTCTCTCTCACACACACACACACACGCACGCACGCACGCACACTCATACACACACAGTACTGCAGATCTGGCGAGTGATCAGTGAAAGTTCCAAACTTGGTTATCATGAGTATCTGGCTTCTTACTTAAAATTCAGGTTTCTGGGCATGTCCTATATGTTATGGGTCAGAATCTCTACAGAAGAAATTGTCAGAAGGGAGACAAAAATTTGCTTTATTTTTCTTAAATATGCTTTTATTGGCGCATGTGTTGAGGGTGAGCGGGATGGTGTCGAGGGCCATCTCAGAACGTGCACTGAGGTCATCATCTTGGAGCAGATGAGTGGGAACACACAGTGTTTGGCCGGGTGGGATCTGACTCCCAAGGACCTGGTGTAGGCTCTGAGGTGCGGCCTTCGACGCCGATGCCGTCTTCGCTCAGCACTGTCTAAGCCCTCTGTTCTCCAAGCTCGGCGCCCGCCCGCCTCACTGATCTCCATGACAACTGTGGGCTTCAGTGTTTGATTAACTTTATAATGCCTTGTACAGAGTTTATATAAAAGTAAGGTGCTGGCTACAGATGGGGGGAATTGTCATCTATCTCCTCCCTGATCCCCCAATTATTAAATTCTCTTAAAATTCCCATATCAGGCCTCATGTCGCTGTTGTGCGGGTGAGTCTGGTGTCCGGGAGCTGCTCTAGAGCAGACCTCCCTCGCGGGAACCTCGGGGCAATCTCTGGGAGCCGCAGGGAGCAGCACCCTCCGCGGTGGGCCTACTCACCGCAGCGTCTGCCAGGGCCTCCCGGAGGCCAGAGGCGCGGCACACACACACACAGTGGGGCATTTCCCTCTGGACCCGCCCTGCGCCTCCCCCACTCACAACGGAAACTGGTCCTGACAGCTGGGGATGGCGGAACTGCCTCCTGCAGTGTTTCCCCACGCCCCTCCCAGACCTCCCACAAATCTCCTTATTTATCTGAAGTCTTTTTTGTTTCCCGGTTTCTTTCCAACTGCCGCATATGAGAGAAAAAATACCATGCTTGGCTTTCCAAGACGGGTAGATCTCTCCCGGCCTAACACGCTCGAGCGCCGTCCGTCTTTCTGCAAGTGACATCATTTTGTTCTTCTTTATGGCTGAGTAAAATTCCATTGTGTGTATATCCCACAGTTTTATAACACACTCATCTGTTGACAGACACCTAGGCTAGTTCCACGGTTTGGCTATGGTGAGCCGTGCCACTTGAAACATGGGTATGCATGCAGCTGATTCAATTCCTCTGAAAGGATACTGAGGAATGGTAGAGCGGGGTTATACACAAGTTCATACCCAGTCTCTGGATCTCTATAGTGGCCGCACTAATTCACAATCTGTATTTTTAAAAGCATCTCAACTGGAATTAAGCTCGGCAATTCTGGAAAGCCCCACTGCGGGCCCCGAAAGCCCAACCCTGAGGCTCAGTATGACCCATCTCCTAAGTGCCTGGGATGATCACTTGGGCTTCGGTGTGGACGCTTGTTGGTTAAGAGAAAAAAAACTCCAGAGACAACTGGAGTAGCCAAGCCAGGCCCGGAGAAGGCAATGGATGGGAGATATATTTCTTATTTGACTGGATAAGGTCGTGTCGACTGGAGAAAATATAAAGCAGTAAACAGGAAGTTCCGGTGTCCATGCTGAATTTGAGGTCTCTGTGGGGCGTGAGCTAAGCAGAAACCCCAAGTCTGGAGCCAGAGACAAGATGTGGACGCAACTGTCCCTCAGCAGCAGCCAGTGGCGTCTTCTGTGCCTGCATTAAGTGCTTTTTCTTTCTTAATTGCATTTAATCCTCACACGGACATTGTACCTTTGAGCAGAGTCAGGCAAAATTCCTGGCTCTACATGAGAAAGCAGATGGTGGTAAAGCTGGAATTCAAATCTAAACCTGCTTGACATCGAAGCCCATGCTTTATCTGTCATTTCACGTCATAAAGCGAGTGCTGGGGAAAGTGCTGGAGGGCTGGGCTTCCCAAAGGAGGTTCCTGGGGAGGGCTGCAGCCAGGCCCCGCACCGGGCACCCACAGGAGCAGGAGGGGCGCCCAACACCCACGGCTCCGCTGACCAGGCAGACAGGCCGGTGCTGCCCCAGCAAGGGCGTGGCCTTCCCACAGAGCCTGGGGCACGACAGGGCCACCGTGTGAAGCAAAGAGTTTTGAGTGGCAATCCCCAAATCAGATTCCTTTCATTTTCACTAAAGCCAAAGAGACACATAAGCAAATCTCCTGCAACTCTTCTAAAATAAGTTAAAAGTACCGGCTGGGTGCGTGGTGGTACAGGCCTATAATCCCAGTACTTGAGGAGCTGAGACAGAAGGATTGCGGGTTTGAGGCCAGCCTGGGCAGCTTAGTGAGACCCTGTTTCAAAATAAAAAGCGAATCGGGCTGGGAGTGTAGCTTGGAGATAGACCGCCTCCGAGTCCGATCCCCGGGCCACACACACAAGTTAGAGTAGCACCTTTTTTTTTTAGTTCCATCTATTTCCTGCAAATAACATAATCTCATTCTTCTTTATGGCTGAATACTATTCTAGTGTGTGTGTGTGTGTGTGTGTGTGTGTGTGTGTGCGCACGCACGTGTGTACACAGATGTGTATATGTCACATTTTCACTTAAGCTGGTTCCATAATTTGGTTATTGTGAACACTGCCACAATAAAGACTGTTATCAGTGTCTCTTTTATATAATGACTTCATCAATTGCTTTCCTTTTGGTCAGCATTAACTCTTGTGTCTGCCATTTAAATACTATATAATAAGGATAATTTGGTGTGAGCATAGGCTTGGGAGAAGCCAGAGAGGTTGAAATCTTGTTTCTGTAGCTTATTAACTACATTACTGTAATACTCTTTTAAACACCAGAACACCAGGTTTTCATACTATGGAGACTGTGTTAGTTTTCTATCACTGTAACAAGTACCTGAGGCACTCAGTTTATAGCGGGAAGGGGTGGCTTTGGCTCAGAGACGGTTTCCAGGCCGTGAGTGGCTGGCACCCCCGCTTTCGGCCTGTATGGAGGCAGCGCCTCATAGTAGAAGCCTGGGGCAGAGCAGACAGCTAGGCTGGGGGAGGGAATTGGGAGGGAGGAAGAAGGGGCTGGGGTCCTGCAATCCGCACGGAGAGCACGCCTCCACGCTCTCCTTGGTACCAGGCCCCAGTTCCTAAGGCTTCGCCCTCGCGCAGCCAGTTCATCGAGCCGCCGGGTCCCGGGCTGCGCTCTCCAGTGCAGTAATCACTAGGGCACCGGCTACTTAGGTAGTATGACCAGCTCTTGGTCATACTGGCCATATTTCGAGTGCTCAATACTTAGTTCTATGTGCCTATCACATGTATCAGAATGTTCTATATGTAGAACATTTCCATCCTCATAGAAAGCTGTTGGACAGCATCGCACCTCAGGGTCTGCAGGGGGCTGTGGAAAATGGCCTTTGTACCACTGCAGGGCAGCACTGCTACCATATGACAAACGTGTCTCCACTTGCAAGTGCAAATTTACAATGCTGGTAGCCCTGGGGTCGGGATGGAGAGAGAGGGTTCTGGGCTGGAGGAACAGTGTTCACGGGCTCAGATCTAGGAAGGAAATTCTGGACAGGCATCCCTGGTCTTTGAGACCAGGGCATGTGAGGGCATTTAAGACATAGGCAGGTGAGAGGTGAGCTGACACCTGAAAATCTAGCAGAGCAAGGAGAGGTGAATAATCGCACGGACGTTAGGCCAGTGGTTGTCAGTTACTGAGAACGTAAAAGAGAAGTGTTCATAGCTGCATTTCTCAGATTTTAACTATCCAGACAGACCACTGAGGGATTCCGTCTGAGGCTGAGACTGGGTAAGAACAGGGGCTGTGGCTATCAATTTCTAACAAACTCCACGCTCTGCCGATGCTCTCTGTCCTTGGATCACCCCTGAACAGCAAGGTTGAGAGGGCTATAAGCGCTGTGATGGGCCCCTCTGTGCTGCAGCCCAGGGAGCTATTCTGCCTGTCAGCGCTGGGCCCCGAGAGGCCGACTGGCGTAAGAGGCCAGTGATGGAGGCAGCTCTGTGGGGCCAGTGACTTATCTGGGGTCCTCGGGTGTCAGGACGCCCGTGACTCAGCGTCTGTCTGGTTTACAGTCTCTGGGGATTAGCCTTTGGGGTCTGTGGATTAATGTTTGAGGAGCTTAACAGTTTTAGTGATTGCACAGCTTCTCTGAGAGTATTTTGGGGCCAATGCCAGTGTGTTTGGGGGGGTCTTTTTAGGTCACGGCTGCAGAAGTGTTGACTTCAGCAATCGAAGGGGAGCTGGGTACCAGCCACTGGAAACCTTTCTGTGTCTTAATGAGCAAGGAGCCAGTGCCGTCTCTATAGAGGTTGTCCCTAACGCTTGAACTTCAAAAGTGCCATGGCTTATTTCTGTGATTCTCAACTGCCTCAACTTCTTCAAAACATTCCTCTGTTGCTGGTTTACGGTATATATTCACTTATTGTCTGTCTACTCTTCTAGAACGTGAACTACCAGAAGGAGATGTCTGTTTTGTTTTGTGCTGAATCTCTAGCACCTGGAATACTGTCTTCCATATGGTAGGTGCACAGTGTGTTTTGAGTAAACAAAGAAGGATGTGATAGATATAATCTGAAACAAATTGTAAAAATTAAATAATTTTAAACCAGGATTGTATCTATTGGTAAATAACTCAGAACACCTTCCTACTGCCTTTTACAAGGAGCAGCTCCGTCTAAAACCCAACAGCGTCCTTGAATTCAGTTGAAGGCGTGGTTCTTCCCTTTCCTGCACATGCTGGAATCATCTGCGAGGTGCTGGTCTGGAGAGCGGCCTGGGCCCGGGGAACTTGACCTCTACTCCGCAGCCCAGGTGAAAGACGATCGCTCCAAAGCCCGTCCCCTTAGAGCCGCCCACTCCTTTTGCGTTCCCTTAGAATTCATGGCCTCAGCGTATGCCCAGTGGTCACTCCTTTCTTTTTATCCCTCTAAGAGATGTCTCTTGAATGTGCATTATCTTTTGGGTGCTTTTAATACTTTTCTTTTTGGTGGTACTGGGGATGGAACCCTTCTACCTCCGGGCTACACTCCTAAACCTATTTTATTTTTTATTTGGAAACAGGGTCTCTTAAGCCAGCGCGGCTGGCTTCGAACCTGCACGATCCTCCTGTCTCCGCCTCCCAAGCACGGGGATTAGAAGCGTGCCCACCACACCTGGCTGTGTCTGGCTTCTTTCACATGATGTAATACTTTCAATGTTCATCCCTGTCAAAGGCATCAGTCCTTCGTTTGTTTTTGTTGTCGAGTAGGATTGAGGTGAGCATGCTACAATTATTTATCCCTTTTGTTGGCAGATTTAAATTTCTTTTGTGGTACTGAGGATTGAACCCAGGGACATTCTACCTCTGAACTACACCCCCAGCCCTATTTTTATTTTGAAACAGGGTCTTACTAGGTTGCTGAGGCTGGCTGCGAACTTGCAATCCTCCTGTCTCAGCCTCCAAGTCCTAGGGAGGCTCACACCACCACATCTGGCTCTGTTGGTAGATATTTGAGTTGTCTCTAGTGTTTGGCGTTTATGAATAAAGTTTCAATGAACAGTCTTGCTCAGATCTTGTCATGAATATATGTCTTGTTTCTCTTGGCAGATACCTTGGCAGAACTTCCGGGACAGAGGGAAGACCTATGCTTACCTTTACAGAAACGGCCCACTGTTTATCCAGGCACTCTTAGATCCCCACTGTGGGATGAATCCATCTGATGCATGAGGCTGACCGCGCCAGCTTCTTCCTTTAATTTTCCTTGTGCTATACCATTGTTATAGAGAAAGCCTCGTCCCTCGGGTGGCACAGCAGGTGCTTCCCCGACCCAGGTACTGCTCTTCCTACTCCACAAATCAAAGGCTCGGGTGCCCCCGCCGCCGCTTCCTCCCGGTCCTCGGCGCCCTCTCTTCTGCGTGCGCTCCTGCCCCTCGCAGCCAGGAGACTCCTGCTGACTGTCGGCATCGTCTCCCTGGGAAATCCTTCCTTGACTCAGGAAGAACCGGGTGGCCCTCCTGCACACTTGCACTGTATCCTGAGCAAGTCGCCATTATTGTTTACAAGTTTTTCTCAGATTAAAAAATTTTATTGAAGAAAATTTGGGAAAAGCAAAAATCAGAAAACTAAAACTGCTCACAACACCACCAAGAGTATCCATAACTCTACCACTCAGAGAATCATCATCACGGCGATGTTTTGTGAAGGCATTTCCCTGCCACCCCTGCCCAAGCCCTGTGTGAGGTAGGAGTCCGTCCGTCGCCCAGCTTTTGCCTGCATTTTCAAGTCCGTATCATCAGTACGGTTATGGGGGTGAGCAGGCCAAAACTCGGGTCAGCTCAGTTCCCTCCAACGGCTCCACTCCTTTGGCCCGAAGGTCGGTGGCCTCCAGCGCCTCCCTGACCGCCGCGTGCGTCTGTGCTCCCCTCCGCCTCTGGCTCGCTTCGCTCCCGCGACACTGGGCCCTCGCCCGGTGGCCAGCTTCTGTCTGGCTGCCTTTGCGTTAGCGGTTGCTCCTTGTTTTCAAAAACCTTCTTTTCCAAACTATCACTTCCTGCCTCTCCCCCATCCCTCTTAGGTCTTTACTCAGTTACGATTTTCTAAGCGAAACCTTTCCATTTATCCTATCAAAAATCCCCCGTGTCCGATGCTCTGCCTCCTTCCTGCTTGAATCTTCCCCAGTGCACATCCTAGTGCTGTGTCTTCCACTTACACACCAGGCATGCAGTCTGCCTCGCGCACACCCCCGGCGCTGGTGACAATCTTGCCGTCTGCTCCCTGGGTATCTTGAGGTCCTCAAAGAGCCTGTCCATAGCTCTTGATAAAGTCCTGTCGGCACATTATAACCGTAGGATGGTGGAGTGCACGTGATCTAGTCACACATGCCGGCAGTCTGGTCAACATCGCTGCCCTCGCCTTCTCCCCCCTTACTCCGGTGCCTTCAGCTACTGCACTCATCTTCCTTTTTGTCTCAAGAGCCTTCTTATTTTCCTTTTTCTCTCTAGCTTCCACATATGAGAGAAAACATAGGAATATGTTTTCTGAATATTTTCTGAATTGGCTTATTTCACTCGCCATAATGCTCACCATTTTCATGTATTTTTCTGCAAATGATGTAACTTTGCACTTCTTTATGACTTAATAAAATGCCAGTGTGTATATATGCCACATTTTATTTATATGTTCATCAGCTGATCGACACCTAAGCTGGTTCCATAACTTTGTGTATGTTGAACCTTCCTTGCATTCTTGTAATTAAACCAACTTGGTCATGATTTACAATCTTCTTAATGTGCTTCTGAATGGGAATTGCTTTTATTTTATTTCATTTTATTTGGTGGTACTGGGGATGGAACCCAGGGGTTTTCTATCTCCAGGCTACACTCCCAGACCTAATTTTTATATTTTATTTGAAAACAGGGTCTCTTAAGCCAGCTGAGGCTGGCTTTGAACCTGCGCGATCCTCCTGTCTCAGCCTCCCAAGCGTAGGGATTACAAGCGTGCGCCACCACGCGCCACCGACTGGGAATTGCTTTTATTAAGGCTTTTTATATCTGTTTCTGAGGAATACTGATTTGAAGTTTTCTTTCTTTGATGCGTCCTCATCTGGTTTTGGTGTGAGGGTGATACTGGCTTTAAAGAATTAATTTAGAATTCTAATTCCTTTCTATTTCAGGAAATAACTTGAGGAGAATGGGCATTAGTTCTTCTTTAAAGGTCTTGAAGAATTCAGCTTAGGATCTAACTGGTCCTTTCTTAAAGAAAGAAAGAATTTTTATTACTGCTTCAATTTTACTACTTATTACTGGTAGGTTTTCTATATTTTCTTAGTTCAATTCTGGCAGATGGATTATGACTATAAATTTATCTATTTTGTCTGAGCTTTAAAAATATTATAATATGAATGTTCAAAATAGTCCCTAGTGGCTAGGCATGGTGGGACACATCTATAATCCCAGCTACTCAGAAGGCCAAGGCAAGAGAATTTCAGGTTTGAAGCAAGCCTGGGTAACTTGGCAAGACCCTGTTTCATAATAAAATAAAAAGGGCTGAAGATGTAATGCAGTAGTAGAACACACATGGATTCAACTCCATGCCACAGGAAAAAAATCAAAATGGTACCTAAGGAAAACTGGGTAGCTATATAAAGAAGAAAAAATTAGACCCAATCTCACCCTGTACAAAAATTAACTCAAACTGGATCAAGAAGCTAGAAATTAGACTAAAAGTGTTTAAATTACTAGAGGAAAGTATAAGATCACCTTTCCAACATATAGGCACAGGCAGGGACATCCTCAGTAAGAACTCTAAAGCTCAGGAAATTAAGCTAAGAATCAATAAATGGGATGAAATAAAATTAAAAAGCTTCTTCACAGAAAAGAAAATAATCAAGAGTATAAAAAGATAGCCTAGAGAAAAGGAGAATATCTTTGCCAGGTACTTTCTCAGACAGAGGACTAATATCCAGAATATATAAAAAATTGAAAAAGCCTAACACTAAAAAAAAAAAAAAAGAATAAATGGGCAATTGAACTAAATAGACATTTCTCAAAGGAAAAATTGCAAAATTGCTAAAAATATATATGATAAAATGATGAGATATTCAACATCCTTAGCAATCAGGGAAATGCAAATGAAAACTATAGAGGACTAGGTAAATAAAACGTGGCTTATACACACATTGAAAAAAAGATGTCATTTTCTGGAAAATGTATGAAACTAAAAATATCATGCCAAGCGAGATCCGCCAGTCTTAGGAGATCAGGGTTGTACGTTTGCTCTCTTACACGGATGCTAGAGAGACCGTAGGGAGCCCAAGGGACTTTAAACGTGGGAAGAGACCAACAGAACGTGGAAGGCGCAGGGGAGAGGACCGAGGGAGAAAGCAGTTCAGATAACACCGTGGCAATATGCAAAGGCATGGCTGCCAACGTGGCTGATGTGCACCTGCTGGGGAGGAGATGCCATGTGAAAGGAAACACACAAAAAGCTGCATGTATTTTTAAAATCACATTCAACCTCACTGTGATGTATAATTGCAATGCATTAATAAATAATTTTTTAAAAATAATGGAAAAATCCATTATTTTTCTTTCCCCTAGACAGAATGTTTCTTTGGTTCCTCATTGAACCTGTGACTCTTGAGCCATAAGTATATTCTATATCTGAATAAAAAATGACCTCGGGCTTCCAAGTACTGAAATTATGGTGTATACCACCACACCTAGCTGATTTTTTGTATATGCTATGACTTGTTTTGTGGCCTAAATATGGCCTATTGAACGGGAAATGCAACTAAGGTCATGAGCAGCTGAGAAGAAAGTGAAGCCAAGAAGAAAGGAAATCGAATTCTTCAGCTGTGAAATATTCTGTAGACGTCTGTCAGGCACATTTGGTTTATGGCATTTTTTTAGGTCTGAAGAATCTTTTCTGATTTTATGTCTAAGGACCTATGAATGAAGGAAATGTGCTTAAATCACCCAGTATTATTGTATTTTGTCCGTCTTAGCCTTTGTGAAAAATAACATTTGTTTAATTAGGTACACTGATGTTTGGGGCATGAATATTTACTATTTTATACCTTCATATTATCAGTATGAAGTGACCTTTGTCTCTTCTGAATAATTTCTACTTGAAGTCCACCTTGTGAATTATAATAGCTACTCCTGCTTACTTTCAGTCTCCATTAGCATGGGATATCACTTTCTGTCATTTTACTTCCAGCCTGTGGATATCTTGTCAACAACATATAGATGAGCCTTGTTTTAAATCCAATCTGCCAACGAATGTTTTTAGATTGGAGAGTTGAGACCATTTACACCCAGTGTTATTATAGAGAAGTGGTTTTTTTTCCTTTTTTTTTTGCGGTACTGGGAATGGAACCCAGGGGCATTCCACTGCCAAGCTATTTTTTACCCCCAGTCCTACTTTTTATACTTTATTTTGAAACAGGTTCTCACTAAGTTGCAGAGGGCCTCATTAAGTAGCTAAAGCTGACCGCAAACCTGTGATCCTCCTGTCTCAGCCTCCCAATACGTGGATTACAAGCGTGCACCACCATGCCCGGCTACTTCCTGTCCTTTTGATTTATTACTGTTTAATTTAGTCTTATTTATTATTTGCTTAACTACTTTTCTAATGAGATCTATATTCTCAGTGGTGCTGGGTTTTTTGTTTGTTTCTAATGTTCTGTTCATAAGGGTTTTTAAAGTAATTTCTGCAATGCTGGCTTGGTAGTCACAAATTCTTTTAGTTTCAGCTTATCCTGAAAGATTTTTATTTCTCTTTCAATTATATAGTTTTGCTGTATATAGCAATATTGGCTGGCAGTTCTATATATATTTTGGAACACATTGTTTTGGTATGTTCCAAGCCCTCCTGGTTTTTAGAATTCCTAACTAGAAACCACTTGTTATTCTGATTGGTTTTCCTCTAAATGTGACTTAACTTTCTTTTATGAGACTTTGTGTGTTAATAGAACTCTGAGAGACAAGGCAGAGGACTGAAGGTGCAAAGGTTTAGAGCAGGGTGCTGAAGATGGACAATGGAAGAATCACCCACTTTTGCTAATATCAGAATCCCCAAGCTGGGCGTGGTGGCGCACACTTGTGAACCCAGCATTTAGGAGGCTGAGACCGGAGGATCGCGGTTCATGGACAGCCTCAGCTACTCAGCGAGGCCCTCTGCAACTCAGTGAGACCCTGTTTCAAAATAAAGAATAAAAAATAGGGCAGGGAGTATAGCTCGGAGGTCGAATGCCCTGAGTTTCATCCCTGGACCTGCACACACACACACACACACAAAAAGAATCCCCAGAAGGACTGCTGAAGAATGCGGAGCTAACTACCAGCCTGAACCAATACATCCTCATCTCTAGAAAGAAAAATCTTAATGAGTGGAGTAGGCACCAGCAGAGTGGGCATATTCCAGCGGGCTGGCAGGCATACTTCTGCAGACAGAGGCTCCCTGGAGACACTGCCCAGCCATGAGCTCCTGGGCCTGTGGGAAATTCACCCTAGGTGCACTGCTGACCAGCAGTGGAAACCCAACCAGGCATGGCTCTGGAACCACAGTGGCCTCCACCTGAAACACCGTTTGCCATCAGGCTCCATGTGGCTGGAAGAGGAGACATCCTCTTCCCTACCAATGGAGCAAGAGCGAATGTCCTTGGAGGATGAAAGACGCTGAAAATCAGAGTCCTGACACCTGCTGCATCTGAGCAGAGAATAAGCCCCTGTCAGTGGAACTGGAAAAAACCTTCTGAGAAAGGGTTTGTATGACCTAATCGGATCCTCTGCTGGTTCCACGTCTCTATGCTGCGAGGAAAACAGCTCGCACCAGGCGAAGGTGGTGAGAGGCCAGAGCCAACTAGAGACGCAGAAGACAGTCTCCTCGGGATTTCCACCCTGCATCAGGTCAGGACTTCATATGCAGCACTGTTGTTTTTGTTTGGTTGGTCTTGCTGTTGTCATTATTGGAGCCTTTTCTCTTTGTTTTTCCTTTATTTTTTCTCTCTCTCTTCCCTCTACACAACAAAGTGGTGCCCATTTGGGAATAACTGCCTAAGCCTGGAGTGGGGACATTAGAATCCCAGGGCAAGATTCTGAAAAGAGAAATTCCTTTGCCATGTACTCCTAACGCTGAACTGGCTGGAAGATGAACTCACAGACTCCCCCCGGCCACTCCCACTGAACGCTGGGGTCACTAGGGTGAGAGGCTCAACTCCTCTCAAACTGAACTAAAGTCCGGGCGAGCTGGGAGACCTGGACATCACTCTCAGCACCAACAAAACATCCAAACTGAGAACAACACATCTTCCTGACCAGACAGCAATCCCAGCCCATTCTCCTGAGAGCCCCGCGGAGGTGACCAGAGAGGGAGAAGGCCGAGAGTGACACCTGCCAGCTACACTTGCCCCGCAGGAGTACCTCCACTGTAGGGAGTGCCTCGACATCTCGACATCTCAAAAAAAAAAAAAAAAAATAGCAAGCAGCTGTGTGGTAAAAATTGCATGAACTGTTTGATATTGATGAACTTTTTTACTCTCACAACTTGTGCTTTCTTAGAATTAAGTTAAATTATTGAGAGTTTGCAAATCAGTTAGATTCCCTCAAATCCTCTTCCTTTGCATGCTCTTTGCAATCCCCCATCCTCCCTCCTATTTTATCCCTCACATTTTAATCTTTGCCTCTTACCCATCCACCATAGTACTATTGATTCTCATTTTTTTTCTCTTTCCTTCTAAGTTTACTTTTCCTTTCATCCTCCTAATGAATTTAACATACAATATGTCATTCATAATATACTCAGCCTAATTGTCATCATACTTTATTTGCATTTCCTCTGTACTATGGTAGAGATAATGAATAATCACTTCTCTAGTATATGTTAAAAATGTCTTGCTTTTAAATTAAAATGATGCCGGGCGTGGTGGCGCACGCTTGTCATCCCCGCGCTTGGGAGGCAGAAACAGGAGGATCGCGCAGGTTCGAAGCCAGCCGCGCGCGCTGGCTTAGGAGACCCTGTTTCCAAATAAAAAAATGTAAAAATAGGTCTGGGAGTGTAGCCCAGAGGTAGAAGGGCTTCCAGGAACCCCAGTACCACCAAAAAAAAATTAAAAATTAAAATGATTACTTGCAAATTTTATATCCATTTAAAGAGGTACTGGAGTCTGCGCTTAAAATTCTGATTAAAACAATGGATGCTTTGAGGCTAATTTATAGTCCATCCCAGGGTTCACTATAAAAAGATGACTAAACTAAAGGAGAAGGTGTTTTAAAAACACCAAAAAATAGGAGCAAAACTAAGAACCCTGAAAAACACAGGAAAGATGGCTAACAAGACAAAAATAAATCCTCATAACCTCATAAAAATGGAAGTCACTGATACAGAGGTGCAGAAGATGCCAGAGGAATTCAGGATTTTGATTGTTAATATGATCAAAGATCTTGGAATGAAATGAGAGAGAATATATAGGATATAAAATAGCATGTCAATAAAGAAATAGAAATTCTGAAAAAAGAACCAGATATCCTGAATGAAATAAAACACAATACACAAATTTTAAAAATCAATAGAAAGTATTACTAGACCACATGGAAAACAGAGTCTCAGTCTTAGAATACAGTACATTCAAATTTGAACACTTACCCAGGGTTGGAGGCACATGCATGCAATCCCAGTATGTGGGAGGTTGAGACAGGAGGATCATAGGTTTGAGGCCAGCCTCAGCAATTTAGAAAGACCCTCATTAACTTAGGGTGATCCTGTTTCAAAATGAAAAAATAAAAAAGTGTTGAATATGTAGCTCAGAGTTAGAATGCCCCTGGGTTCAATCTCTAGTACCAAAAAATATGTAAAAACAGCCAGAGACCAAACCTGAGGGTACTAGGCATTGAGTAAGGTCTAGAGGTACAAACCAGTGGCATAAAAATTCTCTTCAGAGAAATAGTATTAGAGAATTTCCCATCATGGAAAATCAAATGGACATTCACAAACAGGACATATTCAAAACCACAATTAGACAAAAGAAAACCTCTGCATACCACACAAAGTCAGTGACTAATGTAAATGTCCAAGAGAGAATCCTAAAGGTATTGGCTATTGTGAACTGTTCTGCCGTAAACGTGGACATGCACGTATCACTAGAGCGTCCTGACTTCAGTTTCTTTGGAAAGATGCCCGAGAGCGGTATGGCTGGGTCACTGCTGGTTCCATTCCCAGTCTTCTGAGGAAGCTCCACACTGATCTCCATAGTAGCTATACTAGTTTGCGATCTCACCAAATAAACAACAAAAATTATTTATTTAACAAAAGAGAGAGACAGAATTGACTTTGACTGTGCTGAGACGGTAGAACCTGCGGCTCAGGGTGGGAAGGCACCGCCGGGGCCCAGCTGCTCTTCTCCCGGTTATTTTGGGCTCTTCATCCCTTAGGGAGCAGTAGGGGCCGGGGTTTATTAAACCCTTTCTCTTTCTGTGTTGCTCTCCAAGCTTCCAGCTGAAGTAGCCTGGAAGCAGAGCTGGTTGGGACGGCCGTCAGAGACCCAGCTCCCCGTGCAGGCAGGGAGCTCCCAGGGCAGGGCCGATGCAGTCCTACCTGGAAAAAGCTCCTGTGGCTACAGTCCAGCTGTGGCCGCAATTTGGGAACTTTGTCAGATGGCGTCTACTTGAGAGGCATTACGCCCGTCTCCTTCAAGGGCTGAGCGGACGGATGCTGATCTCTGCCGGGCGTCTGAATTTCAGGCACCTCCCGTGAAGGCGTAGGGCAAGGTAACCAGCCATGCTGGTGGAGGGGCCTGGCGGGTCTCTGGCGTGCTGCCGACCGTGAGTATGGCTTTCCAAGGCCGTCCCCAAATGCAGTTACGCCTACCCACTCGGCTCCTGGACCTTGTCTGGCGGGTCTTGTAAGCCACCAGACTCCGAGAGAAAGAGAGCTGCCCCTCGCCCCGAGCGCCCCTGGACACCATCTTCTCTGCCTCTTTCAGTCCTGCCAGGTTCCCCTTAGGCCACACAGTCGGTGCTGGCCAAGACGCTGTGGCACCATTTGCCAAGACCTGGGTTCCTGCAGCAGCAAGCCCAGCGGGCGCTGCAGGAGATGGCCCCTTGCCTCAGCTGCCTGCTCACAAGTTGAGAACACTGACCAGGTCTCACTGCGCTCTCTGCGGTGCCGCGGGCTGCGGGCGCAGAGGCCTTTCTGCTCTGCCGGCCTCGCCACGCCCGGCCTCCGCCGTGCTCTCTCCCCTCCATCCTCTGTGTGGCGACCTGGGGCTGCTGCTGCACCGGCTAGGCTCCAATGTATTCTTTCTTGTCTTCTATTCGAAACTCTAGAGTTTCTGGGTCTCTGACTTTCCATTATTACGTCTCAGTGAGTCCCGCCAGGCTCGCCGGGAGCAGCACTCCTGCCGCGTCTACTCCAGGCAAGGCGGGAGCTGCGTCCCCACATTGCCATCTGTGTTCCGATATTTCATATTTTATCTTCGCTAACACTTTTCCTTTCAAACATACTAAATACTTTACTTATTATTTTTATTGGCTGTTTTTTTAATTTTTTTGTGGGTCTGGGGGTGGAACCCAGGGGGCATTTGACGTCCAAGCTACACCCCCTGCCCTATTTTTTTTATTCTTTATTTTGAAACCGGGTCTCACTGAGTTGCAGAGGGCCTCACTAAGTAGCTGAGGCTGTCCGTGAACCGCGATCCTCCGCTCTCAGCCTCCCGTATGCTGGGATTACAAGCGTGCCCACCATGCCCGGCTTATTGGCTGGTTTTCTCTACTAGCATGTAGGCTTCATGAAAGCAGGAATTCTTTTTTTTTTTAATTCATGGACTTATCACTAAATCCTGTAAGAGTGTAAGCATTCAGTGGGTGCAAAACCAAACATTTGATTAATTAATAAAAGACTATTCCAATCATTATAATTCTTTTTTGTGGTGATGGGGATTAAACCCAGGCACATTCTACCTCTGATCGATACTCCAGCCATCTTTATGTATTTATTATATTTTTTGACATTGGGGATGGAATCCGGGGGTGTTCTACCTCTGAGCTACATCCCTAGCCCCTTTTTTTTTTTTTTTAAACAGTGTCTCCTTAAGTTGCCGTGCTCTGGCCTCAAGCCTGTAATCCTCCTTTCTCAGTCTTCAAGTACTGGAATTACTGGTGTGCACGACTGCACCCAGCTCTGGAAGAGAATTTTCCTTAAACTTGTGAGAAGCATCAGTCATTCTATTCTGCTTCATACTCTGTATTATGCTCTGGGAAAAGATGTCAAATTTTTTACAAAATGAATATAAACTTTCTTAAAGAACTTGATCACTTTTCAATTGTTTTTATCCAGACCCTGAAGAATGACACATTAACAATTTTCTCCAGCTGAGCATGGTAGCGTATGCCTCCCACTACTTGGAGGCTGAGACTGGAGGAGCACAGATTTGAGGGCAGCCTCATCAACTTAGTGAGACTCTGTTTTAAAATAAAAAATAAAATAGGCTAGGGGTGTAGCTCAGACATAGAATGCCCCGGGTTCCAGCCCCAGTACCACACACAATTTTTTTTTTCCTCCAGCCTGTCCACTAGACTCAGAACATATGAAAGATGGCAAACAGGAGTAATTTAGGACCTTATTCTCAAAAAGAAAATACCCTAAGTTTAAGTATATACAACCATACCTAAAGTAAAGCTTTCACTCTGTCTATTCCTCAGAAGACTTGCACTTTAATGCTCCTACTTGATGCACTGGATATTCTCAGAGAAGTATGCAGGAGCCTGGCCACTGATATGAAATATAGC